>NC_133663.1:177396704-177715923 GCF_037893015.1 Macrotis lagotis
TTACAAAATAGGAGGTTTGATTTCCCTTTTGTCCATAGTACCCTTTTTCCTATTCCTTGTGCCTGTGCCCTTCACCCTCCACCCCACTGCTTCCATCTGGTTACCAAAATGGTTTTGCTCTTCTCTGTCATCTAATTTCTTACAACACATTAGTTGACAAATGCCTAAGTTGCTAAAAATTTAAATAATTCTTAAGATAGGTGATTTTGTCATTCTCAGTACCACATCTACCATTATAGATTAGAATCTCTCTGAGATTTTGTGCATAGTTTGATAGTTTGCAATATCCATAAAAAATCAGCACCTTGCCAGTCAAAATTTTATGATAAGAAACCTCTCCAAAATTAGTAAGACTGGTGCTTAGATGGACAGTTTTGTCCCCAGAATTATATGTGAACTCCTTGCAGTATGACTGGATCTGCTAGAACTTATACTCCCCTGGCATTGTCTATGAGTTCCTGTTCAAAGCAGTGAACTATTAGAGTAGGACTTGGTGAGGGGCAGATATCCAATCTCCTCTCTGTCATTAGATATTAATGAACAATTTTGAAAGCAATAATAACATTAACATTTATACATTTAAGATTTATATAGAACAACCTTTTGGAGGTAGATAGTATAACTATTATTATTCCATTTTTTTTTCAAATAAGTCAACTGAAGTGTAGAGACATTTAAGTGATTTACCCAAGGGCAAAAGCTGGTGTCTGCAATGCACTGACAAAGAATTTCTTCTTTTGGTTTATTTATATATCAGTAGAGCTGAATATGTATTTAGTTAGTATCTCCTTCCCCTGTAGTACAGTGGGAATGGAATATGTTCCTGGTCTTTGAAAGCTAGAAGGGATATGAATGAATAAGATTTATTTTTTTAAGTTCTTCTTTTGTTTGCTTGTTTTGCAAGGCAATGGGGTTAAGTGACTTGCCCAAGGTCACAGAACTAGGTAATTATTAAGTGTCTAAGGTCAAATTTGAATTCAGGTCCTCCTGACTCCAGGGCCGGTACCCTATTGACTGTACTACCTAGCTGCCCTCTAAGATTTATATTTAAAAGTTTTATTGGTGCCTTTCTTTAAAAAGCATATTCACTGCCATTATCCCATATACATTGAAATTTCTTTAAAACAAAGATAAATTTAAGCAAAACTGACTAACAAAGCAACCCTATCCAACAGCATTTATTATATTCTGTACCTTCAATCTTCCTCTCTTTATCCAAAGGAAGGAAGAATATTTCATTTTCTGTTCTATAAAAAGATTAATCATTGAAATTAATCCTTATTCAATTATATTATGGTATTGTTTTCACTTACATTATTGCAATCATTATGTATACAATTCAATTAATTGCTTTTGCAGGTTTTCATTTATTTTCCCCTATGTTCCTTTGAATTCATTTCCACATTTTTATACTATTCACATACTATAATTTGCTCAATCAGTCCATAATCAATATGTACCCACTTTCTATTTTTTCTGTCACAAAATACTATGACTGTTTTGGCATATATGAGATCTTTCTTTTTTTTACTTCAATGTCTTTATAGAATCTACTCATTAATGAGATTTCTGAGCCCATTGTCATGAATAGTTCAGTGACTTTGCTTGCAAAATTCCAAACTATTCATAACAAACTTTTATTAAGTGTTTACTAGGAGAAAAATCTCTGCCCTCAGCAAACTTAAATTTCACTAGAGGGATACAACAAGTATGTAAATAAATAAATAAAATAGAATTTGAAAAGGAGATTTTCAAGGCTAAAAGAGTACCTGAGTTGAATCTTGAAAAGAAAACCAATTCCAAAGTTTAAGCTAAATACATTTCAGGCATGGGAGCCTACAGCTTGTATAATTGCAGATATGGAAGATCATAGTATCAAAGTGTTGGAATTGGAAGTGATCTTAGAAGTCATCAAGTTCAAACTACTCATTTGGCAATTGAGTAAAAAGTTCATAGAGGTTAAGTGACTTGCTTAGGGTCACACATATTCAAAATCAGAGACAAGATTTAAACTTATATCCTTGTTGTTATAATTCAGTCCACTTTGGCATTTACAGTGTAACAATCAGGAAATGGCTATAATCTAGTTAAAACTAAAACCTAGCAAGGATAATAATGTGAGATAGGCAGAAAATATAAATTGGAATCAGAGATATTATGCAGAACCCTAATTACCAAGCTAAAGAATTTGTATTTTTGAAACTATCTTGTTCAATAGTCTCAGTTTACAGATGAAGAGAATGAGAAATTAAATGGCTTATCCAACTCATACAGATACCTGATGGCAGAATAAAAACAAGAGCCAAGTCTATGTTTTCTTGATCTAAGACATTTTTTAACTAAACTAAACTAATCATTGTTTTGTCACAATAAATTTAGGCAACCTATAATTTACCTGTATTCCCATATTCCTTTTGCATTATAATAATAGTTCACATTTCTGTGGTCTTTTAAGATAGTATATAATAAGAAAAAATACCATTGAATTCGGAGCCTGTGGATTATGATTCAAATTCTAATGTTACTTCTTACTCTCTATGACTTAGCAACCTACTTAAAACTGCTTGGATTTCAATTACTTCATCTGCTACATGATGATAGGAAAAAAATGATTCTAAGTTATCAATATTATGCTCCTGTAATTCAGAAAATTCTTGTCTCACAATAATCCAAGAGGTTGCTATTGCAAACATTGATAGTCATGTTAAATTTGGAAAATAGAAATTCATGGAAGTAAAGTGACTTGTCCATGACCACATAGCTAATCAATAAAAGGGACAAATTATTTTTATTGTTGCTATTAATAATAGTAACAAATATAGTTGAATACTTTCTTCATAAAGAGGCCACGTTTTATTGATGTTTCATTTCTCCCAGGCATGAACATAGTGTTCTACATGTATTACATGGGGGGGATATGGTAAATATTTTTGCATGAGGACAGTATTTTGATATAGATTAAGTATGTGTAGTCATAAAAACATATTTCCACATTTTTCTTTTATACTCTGATTTTTTTTCTTCCTCAGATCCTTTTTCAAATTAGATTACTGAGGTAGTGCCAAATTCTTCTTTGGAACTACCTCACAAATGACTATATCAGTGTATTTTAAAGACTTGTAACCATCCCTCTCTTTCTTTCTCTCTCTTTCTCTCTCTCTCTCTCTCTCTCTCTCTCTCTCTCTCTCTCTCTCTCTCTCTCTCTTTCTCTCTCTCTTTCTCTCTCTCTCACACACACACACACACACATTCTCTCTCTCACACACACATAGACATAGACACTCATAGCTATTCTCTATTGTTTTACCCAGAGTCTGTTTGTCTCCCTCTCTTGCATATAAAATCAATGAGAACTCTTAGCTGTAGTATCTAAATAGAGATACGTGTGTTTATGTTCTCTTCTCTAGATTCTGAATTCCTCATTTTTATCCTCATCTTCCAATGTTTCATGTTCTTCTCTTTAAAGTCCAGGTTATGACTTCATTTTTATCAAGAGCATAGAACTTTGAAATAAAAACTAGCAAATATCAATTTCCCAATATTAACATTGTAAAAAATTCCTTTATAAAGATTTTTTCATTTTAAAGTCATTATAACATGGAAATAACTCTTGAATTTAGAAGGTTTATTCTTGTGGGGTATGCTTGTGAAAGATTCTACCATGCTTACATGCTTACAGGACTTAGATCTTTGCCATGGGCTATGTCTATTTTTCTAAATATCAGCCTATATAAAGAAAACAAGAAAATCATGGAAAAAATTGGCCACTTAGAGGTAGGTAATTCTTTTGTTATAGTGACCCAAGATACCATGAAAATTATAAAATGGCCATCATTACCATTAAATTCCTTTGTGAGTCTCCAGTGAAAGCAGTAGGAGTGGTAGACAAGGTAGATAGAAGTTCTAAGAATCTCACAGTTATTAGATTATCAATAAACAGTTATTGATATTGAATCTGTGAGATCCTTGTCCGATGACCAATAAGTAGACATTATACAAGAGTAATTAAATGATATAAGTCCTGACATTGTCACTAGATTTGAAATAGGAAAAAAAATGAAGTGGTTTACAAATTGAAAAAATGATTCATAAGCTCTCCTTGGAGAGAGAGCTAAGTAAAGGAGCTGATAAGATTGGTCTTGCTCTATGTTCACATAGGTGATCAAAAAATCATTTTATTGGGAAAGATGGCAAAAAATAGACTGGAAAATTCAATTCAAAAGTGAGGAATGAGAGTAACCAAAATCTGTAGACTACCCAAAAGCCTCACACCTATTCATCATGATCATTTTCTTCAATTAAAAAATTGGAAGACCCTAGATATGACAAAACATTAAAAAATTTAACCAAAAAATGTAGTTATATTTTGAGAGACAAGAAAAATGTTTAACATCAACTGTCTGTATTCAGACCAGAGTGAGATAAAATTTAATACAAAGCTACTAGAATAAAAAGGAAGAAAATATTATACTTTTATTTCTATAAATTAGCTCCAATGTGATCTATTTAAGCAACTTATTGCCACTGGAAATGCTAAGTAGACACAGATAATTACAACAATTTCCTAAAGAATATAAGTAATATAAATTTATTGCCATAAGGAGAAGAATAAAAAGAGCTCAGGAATCTCAGCCAGCAAACTTTTGATCTAATTGACAAAAAAGCAGATATGGCAGTCATATTTAAAACATCACTTTATATTATAAATTCTTTATAAAATATTACTGAGGTTGGCAGAATAATATGATCAGTGTCAATGCATAAAACTCAAAGACGAAACAGAGAAAGAGAAAAAGAAATCTAAAGAAATTGCAGTAATCTACGTTATCACAAGGATATTGAAGAATACAGTATGGTGGCATTGGAATAGTTATGAATATGAAATCAGAAGATCTGAGTTAAAACCTAACTCTGCCACTTATTACCTGTCTGATACTATGTATGACTCTCTGGACCTTAATTTCCTCTTCAATATAATGAAGAGATTGGGCTAGATAATCATTAAATTTATTTGCAGTTTGAAATCTTTGAGCCTAAGATTCAATCTAAAGAGATGAAATATATCTTTAAAATTTTCATAACAATTATTTTGTAATGAAAGTAGCATATTTAGATATAAAATTCAATATGTGCTTCCAAAAGAAGCAGAAATGGCTATGAAGAAAATAAAGATGAAAAGAGTTGATCTGCAAGTACAAATAGGGTAGATATGACATCCATTTTACATACCATGTAGTGCATTTGACAACCTATACTATAGAGTTCATATTAGATGAAAACTGTATTTATATTTTGATTTTCATTATAAACTATTTTCTTTTGACTTCAGACCAGTAAGTTTGGCCAAGATTGAACAGTAGGAGGAGAAAGAAATGTATTGTCCTTTGGAAATTACAAAGATATTACAATGACCCCCAATTTTTTCCCTGTAACAAAGAAGATAACACTGGCATCAAATACTACAAGTTATGAATTAATATTCTTTTAAAAATTAAAGTTGAGGATTATCCAAAGAGTAATAGAGAAACAGGTAACAATACTTGACCAATAAGGAATAATTTTTTTAAAACAGCGCAAAGAGTACCAAAGAAATGTATAACCAGAAACAACAACCACCATGGCTGGCAACATAGTGAGAGATAGGGACCACCAATAGTAAATATGCATGCATCATTAATATCCAAACAATGTGAAGAAGAGATGAGGAAACTGTCCAGGATTTGACTGGAGTCCCTGTGGTACATTTATGGGATGAAATGGAAAAGAATTGTTCATGATGGGGAGACAAAGATCAGATGGGATCTCAATTGTTGATGGGAATAACCTTGTTGATATTATCATAGATTCAATGAAACATTTTTTGCATATTTTTATTTCTTCCTAGCATTTAGCACATATTCTCATAGATATTAGAGACTTTTGAACTCATCTTAATGAAATTCCTCAATGATCTATAAAGTCTTATACTTATTATCACCCAGTCAATGCCTAAACATTTTCAGTGATGGGTAATTTATTTTAGTAAAATTCCTCAGTAAAAATTCTTAACTTCTCCTCATTAGTCTAAAGTTAATCAGGAAAAAAAAATAGAATTTCTTGTTCATAGTATGGTCCTCCCAATACTTGAAGCTAGTGGTCATACCTAATGTTCCATGTGTTTTCATTTCTCCAAGCTAAACACCCCTAATTCCTTCAACCATTCCCCTAGGATATTATTTTCAGTCCCTCAGTATTTAGATCCACTTTTTTATGTATTACACTACATTCTGTCAATGATCTTGTGACTCCTCAAACTGTGCAAAGTAATACAAATATGATCTCATCAGAACAGAGCGTAGTAGTACTCCCTCTCTTGATCTAGATACACTGGTTCTATTAAACCAGTCTAAGCCTAAATTATTTTTGATGGGAGTAAGGGAAAAGAATTTACATTATATTATTAATATTGAATTTGTTTTCAACTAAAACTGGTAGGATTTTTTTTTTACTTTTGCCATAAGATCTACTGTTAAAACAGTACTACTCAATTCTATGTTTGTTCAGTTGAGTTTTGAACCTGAGTTCAGGATTTATATTTATTCCTATTAATTGTAATGTTATTATCTTAAGTATATCTTTCCTGCCTATCAAAATTAAATTTAATCTAACAAGTGTTTATTAAGTATACAACAAGAAAATGTCCTTAGCCTTCCACAGCCTATGTTGCATGCATGATTTGAGGGACAATGGGGAACAGTACATTATATATTCAAAGACTAATACTACAAAAAATCCAAAATAAATACAAACATCATTTTAATCCTGATTTTCTCATCCCATGGAATTTAAATTGGCATATTTCTTATTAAATGAAAACTTAAGTATGACAGCAATATTAATAGAACAGGAGGACAGGGATTCAGTTAAGGATACGTAAGATTGGTAAGAGATATAGAAAAGACAATAAACAAAGTATAGTTGAAGCAAGGGGAGTAATTTGAGGATCTTGGAAAAATTCTTGGATTTGAAATTTTAATGTGTTGCTTTAATTTGTCTTTGAAAAACATATAGAGAAGAAAGAGCCAAGGACAGAGCAATACTATATTTCAATAGCTGTATCTCCCCATGTTGGCATTGAGTGATTAATCAAAATCATTTTGGTCTAATTGACAAAGATATCATTAGAAACTTTGTGAAATGCCTTGAAAAAATTGCCGTGAAAAACCCTAGTGGTTAATTCCCCTTTGACTAAAGCTTTATTTGGCTACATTTCCAAAAGAAGAAAGGAGAGAGAGAGAGAGAGAGAGAGAGAGAGAGAGAGAGAGAGAGAGAGAGAGAGAGAGAGAGAGAGAGAGAGAGAGAGAGAGAGAGAGAGAGAGAGAGAGAGAGAGAGAGAGAGAGAGAGAGAGAGAGAGAGAGAGAGAGAAAGGAAGGAGGAAGGAAGGAAGGAAGAAAGGAAGAAAGGAAGGAAAGAAAAACTTACTTTTATATTGCAATCCACTCAGCATTCAATCTTATCTCTTCGCTTCCCTTTATTCCTAAATTTTTTTTGTAAATATGAAAGCATAATTAGAAAGACTTTTCAGTTTTTCCTGAAATATTGAGAAATAATGTTTTACTTTAAAACCCTTTACAGACAAAGGAGAAACCTTTTGGATATTAAAATGAACAACAAAAAGAACAACTAGTATTTACATAAAAATTTGAGGTTTTTTAAAAGCACTTGATAGATTATCTCATTTGATCTTCATGACAAACCTGGGAGATAGGTGCTATTGTAATCCACATGTTATAGATGAAGAAGCTGCAGTTGAGAGGGGATAAGTTAACTGGACCAGGCTGATCCAACTATCAATGACCTGAGGCTCAATTTGAACTCAGATTTTCCTGATTCAAAGACCAGCCACTAGACTGGTTGCTTAGGTAGCTGTCTAGGTAAGAAAAGAAAAGGTCCTTTTTAACAAAATGGATTAAACTTTATAGCAAAGGCAGTTTGCATCTTTAACTTCTCCATCCCTGAATCCCTGAAATGGTTGGATAGCTAGATACAGATGTAGTGGCATACATAGATATGCATAAATATAGACATATATATATATGTTTATAGTCATATATATGTAGAAAAGATGCATATGTGTATACATATATATATGTCATAACCTTGTGAAGGTAGTATAGTAGCATGCACACTACATACAGAGTCAGAAAGAAAAGTCCAAATCCTAAATCAGTAATTTGATTAATCTATTACCTTGAGCAAGTCATAAATATTTTTCACTCTAAATTTTTTCATCTGTGAAAATAGGAACGATAATAATAGTACTTACCTCACACAGTTTTTAATGCTCAAATGAGAAAATATGTATGTAGGATTTTGAAAACCTTAAAGTGTTTATTATTGTTGGTTTTTTAAATTATTATTTATATTGTAAGTCATTAATCTTTTTCCTTGAGCTTGAGTTGAAAAAGAAAGTTTGAAGACCATTGGGATATAGGACTGGCCTATACAATGATACAACAATACAACTATAAATATAAACTGCTAAGCCTTGAATTTAAGATTCTTCATAGTCTGATCTATAATTTTTTTTAGCTTTTATTCATCTTATTCCCTTTCTTGAATTCTATGGTTCCAGTAAACCTGGATTTCTAGCTATTTCCTGACCTTTTATGTGTCTCTTATGTCTTGCATTCATACAAGCTGTCCCATATGCCTAGAATGAAATCAGTTTTCAATTCAAACTCAGAAAATTCTAATTTTCCTTCAAGACTCAATTCAGGGGACATCTAGGTGGGCCAGTGGATAAAGCACCAGCCCTGGAGTTAGGAGGATCTGAGTTCAAATATGCTCTCACACACTTAATAATTGCCTTGTTGTGTGACCTTGGGCAAGTCATTTAACTTTATATAAAATTATAACATTTTATAAAAAGACCCAATTCATACATCACCTTCCTTTGAAAGCTGCTGATTCTCCTTCCCACCTTATATCCCCAGCTACTCTCCCTCCTCCATTTTACCTTATCTTGTGATCATTTAGATAGATAGATAGATAGATAGATAGATAGAAAGAGATATATTCAATTCCATTATATCCTCTAGGCCTCAACTCCATCAGAGATTTCAACTATTTGAGGGAAGGAACTATTTCCTGTTTTCTTTCTATTGTTCTGGTTCTAGCTTAATGCTTTGGGCATAGTAGACATTTAATAGATATTTTTAAAATTAGTTTTCATTGTGTCTTGAACTCAGAATTAGAGGTTAAGGTGTATCATGTACCTGGAGTGGAGAGCCTGATCAGTAGAATTTAATGAGATTAACAAAAGAATAATTGCAGAGAGAGAGAGAAAAAGGAAAGGATAAATACTTGTTGGATACAAATATTAAGAAATCAAGAAGAGAATAGGGATTCAGCTAAAGATACTTAAGATGGGCAAAAGATGTGGAGAAGGCAATAAAACAGAATAGTTGAAGCAAAGGAAGTAATTTGAGGAAAAATTTTTGAATTTGAAATTTTAAAATAATAACAGGGTCAGCTAGGTGATACAGGGGGATACTAGCCCCGGAGTCAGGAGAACCTAATTTCAAATCCAGCCTTAGACACTTAATACTTACCTAGCTGTGTGATTTTGGGCAAGTCACTTAACCCCATTGCCTTACTAAAATAAATAAAATAACAGCAACAACAAAAGAATTGCATTAGAATTCTCCTTTGCATATTTACCAGTAATGTATTACATATACAGATAAACTATTTAGCCTATGGACATATTTCTTCATTTGTGTTAATGGGAGAAATAATACATATAAAAGTCATATCACTGAGTTGTAAGGATTTCATTTTATTTTATGTTATGTTATGCAGCCATTAAAGCTCTATATAAATGTCAGCTAGTGATGACAATTAAAGGAAGAGGGAGGATAAAGTAAAAAGTCAAAGACAACAGAAGGTCAAGAATGAGGATTTTTTTTAAATTATTGAAGAATTATGAGATTATCAGTGACTTTTGGAATGATCTGGGTAGAAATCAGATTGCAAGGGGCTGTAATAAAATAAGATATATTCAATTTTTAAATTAGCAGTGAAGGGAAAAAGGAGAGCTGGAACAACAGGTGGATGAAGTAGAAAGGTCAAGGAGAAACGTTTTTATTTGAGGGAATACCTATGGGCAAAGACAGGAGGATTACAGTTGCATGATATAGAATGGATGATTGCTAAAGCAAGTTTCAGGAGAAAATTGGAAGGAATGAGATTAAGGATACAGGTTGAAAGACTAACTTTAATGAGTTGTTGGAAAAGGGGGTATTAGAGGTTCAAATGAGATAATCGATTTAAACTCCTTTGCAAACCTTAAAGATATTTGCCATTCTTTCATTCCTTCATATGCCTCTTCATTTATTTATCTGTTTGTTTGTTTTATATTAGCCTCTAGTTATCAACCTCCAGTAAGGTAACTGTCTTCCCCTGAGCCTTCTATCATACTTCTGACCTCAAGCAATGATTACAGTGTAATTCAGGTGTGTATTGGTATATATTTAAGAACCAGACTGGAGGTGGGGAAGAGGGGGGGAAAGTGAGGGAGGAAAGCTATGCATACACAATTTTAAGCTTAATCTATATTGCTAATATTTCTATAATTATATATTAAAAATTATATATATATTATATATAATTTCTATAATTAAGTTTAATCTAGATATTATTACCACATTAACAACCAACAAAATAAAAAAAAAATCAAGACTTTCAAATGATTGCCAGCATCTTAGGTATAAACACTGAAATTTTAATGATTGGCTAACAGGAGCCAATTCTCAGGAGGCAGTTTGGAAAAAAAAAATCACCTTGCTTTGAGTTACATTTCAATGAGCTTTCAGTTTTAGGGCAAACATGTTTAAGTTCAGAAGGAAGTTAATGATGTTGTTATGAAGGGTTTCAACAATACCTTCCTCAGCTATTTTTTCAAGATCATCATGAAAATCAAATCTGTGAGTCAGCTAGGTGGCACAGTGGATAAAGCATGAACCCTGGAGTCAGGAGTACCTGGGTTCAAATCCAGTCTCAAACACTTAATAATTACCTAACTGTGTGGCCTTGGGCAAGCCACTTAACCCCATTTGCCTTGCAAAAAAAAATCAAATCTGATAATGTAGGTGAAAGGAAGGGCAACCAGGTAGTACAATGGATAGAGTTCAAATCTGACCTCATACACTTACTAGTTGTGTGACCCTGGATAAGTCATAATCTTATTTACCTCACTTTCCTTATCTGTAAAATGAGCTAGAAAAGGAAATGGAAAATCAATCCAATGGGGTCTTGAAGAGTCAGACATGACTGAACAACAAAAAGGTGAAAGGAGTCCTATACAAATGATTATGTTTTAAGGGCCCTCATGTTTGGAAACTGTGAGTTATGGTTTATGTAAACTCTATTGGCTATTTACTATGGTTGGAACAATTCATATTCTAACTCATCTTTCCCACTTCCAACTCCCTTATGTTATTTTATGATATCTTCAGTAGTAATGCAAATTAGGGCTCTCCTCAAACTCACAATTTGAACAATAAGAAAGATGCCTTTAGAAGCTTGCACCCTTCGAGTACAAAGATTATGTCCCATTGTTCTTAACACATTAAAGCAATGTGTTACACAATAAATGAAGCTATCACGTAAAGAAAATTTGTTTTCTAGTCCTGCAGGCTTCAACACACACTGGCTGTATAATCCTGGAAAAGTCACTTAACCATTCAGTGTTCATGTTCATTGGTTCTGAAACCATTTGGTATCAGGATTTCTTTATACTCTTTAATAATTTTGATGACCTTTCAAAGAACTGTTGTTTATGTGAGTTATAGCTATCAATATTTATCATGCTGGATTTTAAATGTCAGTATTATTATGAAAATAGTTTTGACTCCCTCTGTAAAGAGAGTTAGGGATCTTCAGGGATTCACAGACCACATATTGAGACCTGCTGCACTAGACAATTATCAAAACGATAATTGACAAAAAATTAAATACTCAATAGTATTTGTAGAAGAAGTTTCCTTATCGGGAAGGTCACTATACCAGTGCAATCAAAGGCCAAGTCTCTATTCTGATCATTAAATGCTTATCATGACAATAAGAGTAATAATGAATAGACCTCCCTCAAAATCAAAAAGGTTTTAAAGAAATTTCCACCAAAAACATTTATAAGGCATAATATACTTGCATTTAAAAGTGAGGAATAATTTCAATGCCAAGAATTTGATGGAACTTTCAGAGGCTGATAGATTTAATCTTTATAGGCTGACAGTTTTAGGTTCTCTCAATTCATTTGGATTCCATTAGATGAAGTCATCTCACAATTCTAATTTATAGATACTCTAAACCGTCCAAACACCATATCTAAAACCTGATTAATAAACTTAGAAAACTCTTTAGGGAATAAAATTGTCATTTCAAAATTCAAATATAATTCACAGACTGTATACATGTATATATATATATATATATATATATACATATATATGTATGTATACTGTATAAATTCAAATAGACATAATTAAAAATTTATTAATATATCATGCTTTATATATTAATGTATGCTAAATATATGTATATTAAAGTTTAGAAAATGTTTGCTACATTACTTTTGGAGATATTTAGATCAATTTAATGAATTATGTGATGGACTCTTAGGAACATTTTGACCTCAAACCAGCTTGTAAAAAGCAGTAATAATGATTAAATCATCAATCAAAAAAAAGGTTTGATTTGGTGAAAGCCAGGTGAGATTCAAACGTTTAGGATGAAAAGTGCTCTGTAAATGTAAGTCTTAATAAATGAATGACATTTTCATTCCTGAATTCATTGTATCACAGCAGAGATATCCGTCTCTTCCCTGAACATACAATGAAATTTCTGAAAAGAAAAAAGATCAGGACTGCTTTCATCGCTAACTTCATTCTGTCCTGTTTCAGAGCCAAAGAAATTACTGTGCTCCTGACTCACAGGGAACCAAAACCTTCCATAATTAATTACATCCATAGTCTCTAAGTATGAGCTTCTCCAAGGACCAAATCCAAGACATGCTGAGCAGGTTCTGCCAGGAACTGAGAAGGCTAGTCTTCATTTGTCATCCCAAATTGCAAACAGTGTCTAAAATAATGTGGCTAAGTATTTTAAAAAATATATTATTGCATCCCTGAAAAAGATGGCAACAAAGTTGCCATTCAAAGACTGGGATGATTCAGGACTAAAATTTCGATGTCTTGCTGATAAAAAAAGGAACTGGCGATTTGAATCTTTAAAGGTAAAATGAGATTTCTATTATGTTCCTAGTTCAGTTTCCTGAACATAAATGATGTTTAACAAATACACACTGATTTGAATGAAAAACACACTATGCTAGCACACAAATATCACAGGTAGGGTTGCAATTTGTTGTGGAGATACCAAGAAGAATATTCTTGTAAGAGAACAGTTTTCAAACATATTGGTTTCAGATCCCCTTTACTTGTCTTAAAATTATTAAGGATACCCCAAAGAGTTTTCATGTGGAATATATTTGTTGATAAATGTTGATTAAAATATGTCAGGATTCTTATGAAAATAGATTTGACCTTACAGACTCCTCTGAAAAATCTCAGAAATCTCAGGAGCCTCAGGTCTACAGTTTGATAATCAACTTCTTGACTGAATAGTAAAATTACATAGAATGCTATGCTCACCAATTGTAGAGGTCACACACCAAGAACACTGAACCAAGGAAAAGAAAATTTGATCACACAATATTAATCTCTGTCTCCATCTCTTTGTCTCTGTGTCTTTCTTCTTCTTCTTCTTCTTCTTCTTCTTCTTCTTCTTCTTCTTCTTCTTCTACTACTACTACTACTACTACTACTACTACTACTACTACTTCTTTTCTTCTTCTTCTACTACTACTACTACTTCTTTTCTTCTTCTTCTTCTTCTACTACTACTACTACTTCTTTTCTTCTTCTTCTTCTTCTTCTTCTTCTTCTTCTTCTTCTTCTTCTTCTTCTCTCTCTCTCTCTCTCTCTCTCTCTCTCTCAGACTTCTGGAAAAATACAAATGGGGGAGATAGCATAAAGAACTATAAAGAGTTATTGATTTTAACTGTGAATGGGAATGGGAGGATCTCTCCCATAGACAATAGTCCTAGAAAGGAAAAAAAAAACAAAAACAGAAATGAAAGACTTAAAGGAAAGTACTTGAACCATAAGCATACTGACTATGTCTAAAAATATCTACTTCATTCCACATCGATAGCACATGACCTCTCTTTTGAAATGTGGTGGATATGCTTCCTCTGAAATCATGACATCACTGTTTGCATAATTTTTCTCTGTAGAGTTATCTTTGAGTACTTGGACTCTCAAACACACAAAAACAGCAATGACAGAAAAGGAAGACAGAAGGGATGCTATATGTTATGCTTCAGAGGAGAATATGAATTGGTCTACAGCCCAGAAAGACTTCTTAGAAGAGATCAGAAAGAAGTTTAAAAATCAATGGAAAACTGGGAAAAGAAATTCAAGAGAAAAATTAAGATCTTATAACAAAAAATGACAGAAGAAAGCAAATCTTTCAAAATACAATTAGATGAACACAAAAGAAAATAATTCCCTCAAAAACACAATTGAACAAATGGAAAAGATACAAATCCTTTAAGAATAGAATTGACCAAGTGGAAAAGGAGATGCAAAAACTAAATAGAGAAAATTTCTCTCTGAAAAATAGATTGGGACTAATGGAAGCTAATGACTTCATGAGACACCGAGAATCTGTTAACAAAATTTTAAAAATGAAAATAGAAGAAAACATAAAATAGCTCTAAGTAACTTGTCTCTATTGCCAATGCTCTGGAAAATGGATACAGGAGATTTAAGAATCTTAGGACAGCTTGAAAACTTTGATAAAAAAAAAACCTGGATTTCATTCTTCAAGATATGATTAAGGAGAACTGCCCTGATATCCTAGACCTAGAGAACAAAATAGTCATTGATAAAATCCATCAATCCTCTCCTGAAAGGGATCCCAAAATGAAAACATCGAGGAATATTGTGGCCAAACTCCAAAATTATCAGATCAAAGAGAAAATTCTGCAAGTGGGCCAGAAAGAAGTAATTCAAATACCAAGAAGCCACAGTTAGGATTACATAGGACTTGGCTACATCAACATTAAGGAGTCCAAGGGTCTGGAAAATGATATTCTGGAGATCAAGGGAGTGTGGACTACACCAAGAATCAATTATTCAGTTAAATGGAACCATCTTTTGAACATTTAACAAAATAGGTGACTTTCAAACTTTCCTGATGAGAAGACTAGAGCTGAACTGAAAATTTGATCTTCAAATAAGAGAATCAAGAGATACATGAAAAGATAAACAGAGGAAAAGAAAAAAAAACTTATCCAATAAGAAGATTCTCAAAACTCTTGAGAAATGTATCTCTATTAGAGGGAATATATTTAGGCTAAAGGTATGGACATTCATAGTATGTCTATGACTTGGATGGAATGAATTTTAAAAATATTTCATTAAAAAAGGGAGGAACTTTAAAGAGATAAGAGGAAGGGCAAAGTTGAATGGGCAAATTACATCACATGAAGGGGTACAAAGAACCTATGGCAAAAGAGGGAAAAAAGGGAGGAGTTGAGAATTACCTCAATCTTACTGTCATTGGATTTGGCTCAAAGAGGGATTTAAACACACACACACACACACACACACACACACACACACAGAGACACACACATTCAGTTGAGTTTAGAAATTCATCTTACCTTTCAAGCACTAGGAGGGGAAGGGGAGGGGAGAGAAGGAGGGACTGATAGAAAGAAGGGGGCAAACTCATTGAGAGAGGCAGTATTCAGAAACAAAACACTGGGGTGGAGGGATAAGGTTAGGCCAGGGGGAAAAATCCAATCAGAGGGTAGATAACAAGGAGGGAAATAAAGTTAGTAATTATAATTGTCATTATGAATGAAATAAAATCTCCCATAAAACAAAACCAAATAACAAAGTGGATTAAAAACCAGAATCTTACAATATGTTGCTTATATGAAACACATTTGAAGTAGAGAAATACAGACAGACTATAGGTTTTTACCTTTACTCTGTGTGTATTTCTCTGCAGAATATATTATGCTTCATTTGAAGTGAAAAAAAGGGTTAGAAATACTTATCTCAGACAAAGCAGATGAAAAATAGATCTTAAAAAATATGAGAAACTATATCCCCCTAAAAGGGACCATAGACAATGAAGTAATTTCAATACTAAATGTGTATGCACCAAATGATTTAGCATCCAAGAAGACACAGACAACAAAACTCTACGGGTGCAGGATTTTAACCTCCCTCTCTCATAATTAGATAAATCTAATCATAAAAATAAACAAGAAGAAAGTTAAGGAGGTGAATAAATGTTAGAAAATTTAGATATGATAGATCTCAGGAGAAAACTGAATGGGGATAGAAAAGAATATGCCTTTTTTCTGTGATACATAGTACCTACACAACAATCGACCATAACTTAGGGCACAAAAATCTCATGATCAAATGCAAAAAGACAGAAATATTGAATGCATCCTTTTCAAATCATGATGATCTGAAATCTCATGAATAAAATCTTATGAGAAGAATAGTCTCATGAAATGAAGGACCATAGAGAGATAGACCTAAAACTAATAATCAAATTTTAAAGAATGAATGGATCTTAAAACAATTGAGCAAAGAAGCAGCATATAAAATCAACCCACATAAATCATTAGCATTTCCATATATGAACAACAAAGTCCAAGAGCAAGGAGAGAGAGATTCCATTTAAAATAACTATAGAAAACATTAAATACTTGGGAATCTACCTCCCAAGACAAAGCCAGAAACTGTATGAACACATAAAATACTTCTCACTTCTCACCAAATATAGTCAGTTCTAACTAATTGAAAAAAAAAATCAAATGCTCATGGATAGGTCTAGCTAATATAATAAAAATGACAATTCTACCCAAATTAAATAACTTACATAATGCCATACCAATCAAACTACCAAATAAATACTTTACCTAGATAGAAATAAATAATAATAAAATTCATCTGGAGCAAAGGAACGGATGGAAAAAAATATAAAGGAAGTTGACCTAGGTCTACCAGATCTAAAACTATACTATAAAGTGACAGTCATCAAAACTGCCTGGTACTGAATAAGAAATAGAGTAAATGTATCAGTGTATTAGAACAAGTTCAAAAGAAACCGCAGTAAAGGACTACAATGATTTACTATTTGACAAGCCCAAAGACATCAATTTCTGGGATAAGAACTCACTATTTGATAAAAAATTGTTGGGAAAACTGGAAATGGCAAAAATTAGGCATAGGCCCACATCTCACACTCTATATACCAAAATGAGTTCAAAATGGGTATAGGATTTAGACATAAAGGATGACACCAAAGATAAATTAATAGATTAAGAAATTCTCTATCAAATCTATGGAAAGGGAATAAATTTCTGAACAAACAAGAACTAGAGTACATTATAAACTCCAAAATGAATGATTTTGATTATATTAAATTAAAAAGCTTTTTACACTAATAAAATCAATGTTGCCAAAATTAGAAGGAAAGCAGAAAGCTGGGCAATAATCTTCACAACTAGGAGTTTTGATAAAGTTATCATTTCTAAAATATATACAGAATTGCATTAAAATTGTAAGGTTACTTGTCATTCCCCAATTGATAAATGATCAAAGGATATGAATAGACAGTTTTCAAATGAAGAAATTAAAGCAGGGCATCTAGGTGGCACAGTGGATAGAGCACCAGCCCTGGAATCAGGAAGACTAGAGTTCAAATCCATCCTCAGACACTTAATAAAGTTCAAATCCACCCTCAGACACTTAATAATTACCTAGCTAGGGGCGGCCAGGTAGCACAGTGGATAAAGCACCGGCCCTGGAGTCAGGGGTACCTGGGTTCAAATCCGGTCTCAGACACTTAATAATTACCTAGCCGTGTGACCTTGGGTAAGCCACCTAACCCCCTTGCCTTGCAAAAACAAAAACAAAAGAAATTAAAGCTATATATAATCATATGAAAAATGCTCCAAATCATTATTGATTAGAGAAATGCAAATTAAATCAACTATAAGGTATCACCTCACACCTATCAGATTGGTCAAGATAAGAAAAAGGGAAAATGATAAATGTTGGAGAGGCTGTGGGAGGATTGGGACATTGATGCATTGCTGGTGGAGTTGTGAATGGATCCAACCATTCTGGAGAGCAATATGGAGCTATGCCCAAGGAGCAATAATACTGTCCATTCCCTTTGACTCAGAAATTCCATTTCTAGGACTATATCCAGAAGAAATCATAAAAAAATGAGAAAAGTCTCACATGTTCCAACATATTTATAGCAATTCTTTTTATATTAACAAAGAACTGGAAATTGAGGGTATGCACATAAGGTGGGGAATGGCAAAAAAAGTTATGGCACATGAATACTATGGAATATTATTGTTCTAATAAGAAACCATAAGTGGTCAGACTCTAGAGATGCATGGAATGACTTACAGGATCTGATGCTGAGTGAAGGGAGCAGAACCAAGAGAAGAAACTATACATTTACAACAACCTTGTGAGACAATCAACCTTGATGGAAGCAGCTCCTCTCAGTAGTTTAGAGAGCTAGGACAACTGTATTAGACCAGCTATGTTATCACCCTCCAGAGGAAGAAAAAAGAAAACAAAATAACCCTTCAGAATCTGATGAATACTTTATAAAAATTATCTCTTATGTATCTCTCTTTCCCTTAATTCTAATGCCTTATACTGAAAATGACTAATGTGTGAACATGTTTATCAAAAATATATATGTACAATGATAACCTGACTATTCAGCAGTGAGTGGAGGGGTTGGGAAGGGAGGTTGGAAGGAAATGTTGTAACTTAAAAATATTCATGTGCTTATGGATTAAAAAAATAAATAAAAGAAAAAATGAATGGATCCAGCAATAAATCATAGAAAGAATTAGTGATTTCATCTGAGACAATGTCAATAACACGACAATATACCATAACTTATGGTATATACAGTCAAAGCAGTTCTTTTTTTTTCAAGGCAATGGAGTTAAGTGGCTTGCCCAAGGCCACACGGCTAGGTAATTATTAAGTGTCTGAGGTCACATTTGAACCCAGGTACTCCTGACTCCAAGGCCGGTGTTCTATTCACTGCACCACCTAGCCGCCCCTAGTCAAAGCAGTTCTTAAGGGATATATTATATTTCTACATGCTTACATGAATAAAATAAAGAGAAGATCAATGATCTGAGCATGCAACTAAAAAAGTTAGAGAATGAACAAATTAAAAATCCCAAGTAAATATCAAATTAGAAATTCTGAAAAATTAAAGATAAAATTAACAAAATTTAACACAACTGAACTAATTGAACTAATAAATAAAACCAAGAGTTGAGTTTATGAAAAAAAAATAGATGGAGCAGAGTCAAGAAAGTGGAATAAGGGGTGGCTAGGTGGCATAGTGGATAAAGCACCAGCCTTGGAGTCAGGAGTACCTGGATTCAAATCTGGTGTCAGACACTTAATAATTACCTAGCTGTGTGGCCTTGGGCAAGCCACTTAACCCTGTTTGCCTTGCAAAAAACTAAAAATAAAAGGTGGAATAAAAGCAGGAATTTCCAAAGGCTCTCCCCCAGACCATTCCAAACACCTTTAAAATGATGATTATAATCAAATTCCAAAGTGGCAGAACCCATAAAAAGACTTAATGAAACAATTTTTCAGGCCAAGACAACTTGGAAGATTAGGAAAAATGTCTCTTACACCAGAGTTTGATAGGACCTGCAGGATAACCCAGGTTGTGAGAGAGTGAACTGGTTTCAGCATCCAGGAACAGTATGCAGGATGTCTGGATCCCTGGGGGCACCTGGTCTGTGGTAGCAGTGGAAGTTTCCAGATTTCTCAGACCACTGATTGTCAAGGACAACTGGGAAGCTCAGCAGAAAAACTCTGCCACAGTAGAGTGAGAACAGAGCCCAGTGGCTTCAGGGCAGACTCAGTACCCCAGAAACCAGGAGCAGACCTGGAATCCACCTGGAAGCTGCTTCCAGAGCATTCATCCCACGGATGGTAAGGGGGTTGGGGGTGATTGCAGAAGTCTTTTTACTGTCTATCCCTGAAACAGGACTCTATGACTTTCTCCATTCTCAGATCCAGCTCTCAGTCTGGAGCCTCAGTCTCAGGAAATGGATTTTTGCTATCATAGCAGAGCAGGGACTTTTCTCATAACTCCAGGGAAGAGGGGAGTGTTTGTAGTCATCCACAGACAAACCAGGAGGGGAATTGAGAACTTGAAGGTCCCTGAGAGGTGTCCCTTGAAAACAGCTGCAAAAACCTTCAAAAGCTTGAGTAAGTGTATCTTCCACCTTGGAAGCAGTCTCACCTTAACAAAAAGAAATGAAATCAATTCATAGGCTAGGGAAATGAGCAAACAAAAGGAGAAGAAAAAACTGACCACAGGCAATTACTTTGTTCCTATGGAGGAGCAAATTACATAATGCAGAAGATAAGAAGGCCAAAGTTTCTGTATCCAAAGTCTCCAAGAAAAATATGAATTTACTTCAGGCTATGGAAGAGCTCAAACATTAATTTTCAAATCAAGTAAGGGAGGTGGAGGAAAAATTGAAAAGAGAAAAGAGAGCAATGTGGGAAAATCATGCCAAACCTAGTCAGCAGCTTCATGAAGGAATAACCAAAAAATACTGAAGAAAATAAAATCTTAAAAACCAGTTTGAGTCAAATGGAAAAAAAGCAGTCCACAGGACTGACTAATGAGGAGAAGACTATTTTTAAGAAGCAGAAGTGGCCAGATGGAAAAGGAGATAAAAAAAAGCTCTCTGAAGGAAATAATTCTTTTAAATGTAGAATGGAACTAAGGGAAGTGGATGACTTTGTGAAAAATCAAGAAACAATCAAAGAAAACAAAAAGAATGAAAAACTAGAAGAAAATGTAAAATATCTCATTGGAAAGACAACTGACTTGGAAAACAGATCCAGAAGAGATAATTTTAAAGTTATTGTACTACCTCAAAGTTACGATCAAAAAAAGACCCTAGACTTCATTTTTCAAGAAATTCTCCAGGAAAATTGCCCTGAAGCAGAAACAGAAGACAAAATAGAACTTGGAAGAATCTACCAATCACCTGACAGAGGAACTTAAATGAAAACTGCCAGCTATATTTTTGTTAAATTTCAGAACTGACAAGTCAAGAAGAAAATATTATGAGAAGAAAATATTATGAGCAGCCAGAAAGAAACAATTCAAATATCATGGAGCTACAGCTAGGATACACAAGATTTAGCAGTTTCTACATTAAGGGATCATAGGACTTGGAATATTATATTCTGGAAGGCAGAGCTTGGATTACAATTAAGAATCAACTATCCAGCAAAACTGAATGTACTCTTTAAGGTAAATTTTAAATTTTCCTGATGACACAATCATTGCACAAACAGAAAGTTTGATCTTCAAGTACAGGACTCAGGTGAAGCATAGAGAGAGTGAATGGGAAGGGCAAATTATGAGGGATTTGATGTTGAACTGATTGTATTACTGTATGGAAAGATGATAACTGATAATTCATTTGAACCCTCTCATTTATTAAGGCAATTAGGAGCATATATAGATAAGACACAGGAATGAGTTTGAATTTGAAGGTGTAATATATTAAAAAGATGGAGTGACATGGGTGAGAAAGGAATATACTGGGAGATTGGGAAAGAACAGGTTTGGTTATTTCACATAAAAAGGCAAGGAAAAGCTTTTGCAATGGAGTGGAAAGGAGGGGGAAGGTAAGGGGGAATGAATGAGCTTTCACTCTCATTAAGTGGAAATAATATACAGAGAGGAATAATATACACACTCGTATAAAAATCTATCTTACCCTAGAGGAAAATAGGAAAGGAAAGAGATGGGAGAAAAGGGACAGAGAGAGGGGAGGGGGATGTAGGGGATAGAAGAGAGGGAAGATTGTGGGAGAGGATAGTCAGATACAATACACTTTTGAGGAGGGGCAGAGTGAAAGAAGAGAGAGAGAGAGAGAGAGATAACAGAGTAAAAAGGGTGGGCAGGAATAGGATGCAGGAAATACACCTAGCAATAGCAACTGTGGGGAAAAAAATATTGAAACAATTTCTATGATAGACTTTTTTTAAAGGTTTTTGCAAGGTAAATGGGGTTAAGTGGCTTGCCCAGGGCCACACAGGTAGGTAATTATTAAGTGCCTGAAACCAGACTTGAACCTAGGTACTCCTGACTCCAGGGCCTGTGCTTTATCCACTGTGCCACCTAGCCACCCCTCTCTGATAGACTTTTGATAAAGACAGCTATCCCAAAGAAGGAACTGATAGTGTCTGAATACAGACTGAAGCACACTATTTTTCTCACTTTATTCGTTCTTAAGATTTCTTTTCCTTAGGGGAGGGAATTATATTTACCTTTACAACATGACTATTATAGTAATATGTTTCATGGCTACACATTTTTACCCTATACCAAGTAATTTGCTTTTCTCAATGGGGAGGGTGTGAAATGGGAGGAAGGGAGAGAATTTGAAACTCAAGGTTTTGGAAGTACAGTTTGAAACTTACATGTAGTTGGGATAAAAAAATTGAAAATAAAATTTAAAAAATAAAAATAAAAACAAAAATAGATAAATCTTTGGTTAATTTTATTAAAAAATAAAGAAGAAAAACAAATTACTAGAATCAAAAATGAAAAAAGTGAATTCACCACTAATGAAGAGGAAAAATAAAGTAATAATTTGAAGCTATTTTTGCCCAACTGTATGCCAAGAAATTTGATAATTTAAATGAAATAGATGAATATTTACAAAATATAAACTGCCCCCCCAAAAAAAAGAAATTGAACACATCAGTGAATTCCATAAGAAAAAAATCTACAGGGCCAGATGGATCTACAAGTGAATTCTACCAAACATTCAAGGAACAATTAGTTCCAGTTTTATATAAACTATTTCAAATATAGGTAAAGGAGATCTGACAAATTCCTTCTATGACACCAATATGGTGCTGGTACTTAAAGAAGGAAGAGTCAAAACAGAGAAAAAATATATAGATCAATTTCCCCAATGAATCTGAATTCAAAACTTCTAAATAAAATATTAGCAAAGCAATTACAGCAAGTTACCCCTAGTATAATACATTATGATCAAGCAGTATTTATAACAGGAATGCAGAGTTTGTTCACTCCTAGGAAAGCTATCAGCATAATTGACTATATCAATAACAAACTAAACTAAATCATTTGATTAGCTCAATTGATGCTGAAAAAGTTTTTCACAAAATACAGCACCCATTCCTATTTAAAAACCCTGGAGACTCCGGGAATAAATGGAATGTTGCTTGAAATCATAAACAGTATCTATGTAAAATCATCAACAAGTATTATATGTATTGAGGATAAACTAGAAGCATTCCCAATTAGATCAGAGATAAAACAAGTTTACCAATTATCACCACTATTATTCAATATTGTATTAGAAATGTTATCTTTAGCAATAAGAGAAGATAAAGAAATTGAAGGAATTAGAATCAGTAATGAAGTAACAAAACTCTCTTTGCAGATATTATGATGTTCTACCTAGGGAACCCTAGGGAATCATTCTAAAAACTACTGGAAAGAATTAGCAACTTTAGCAAAGTCACAAGATACAAAATAAACCAAAATAAATCTCAGCACTTCTATGTATTATTAATAAGATACAGCAGCAAGAGTTAGAAAGAGAAATCACAATTAAAATAACTTCAGATGACATAAAATTCTTGGAAGTCTACCTGTCAAGGCAGATTCAGAAACTTTATTAAAATAAGTATAAAAACACTTTTCACACAAATAAAGTTATATATATATATATTATATATATATATATGGGAAAATATCAATTACTTATGGGTAGGCAAGCTAATATAATTAAAATGACAATTCCACCTAAATTAAATTTTTTTAGGGATATACCAATCAAACTTCCAAGAAATTACTTTAGTGAGCTAGAAAAAATAGTAACTAAATTCATATGGAGGAACAAGAGGTTAAGAACATTAAGGGAATTAATGAAAAAAAGACCTAATCATACCAGATCTAAAATTATATTATAAAGTATTAGTCATCAAAACTGTTTGGTACTGGCTAAGAAACAGAGTGGTGGATCAATGGAATAAATTAGGTACAAAAGAGATAGGAAATGACTACAGTAATCTCCTGTTTGATAAACCCAAAGAGTTTAGCTTGTGGAATTAAAAACTCACGCTTTGATAAAAACTGCTGGGAAAACTGGAAAGCAGTATGGTAGAAACTAGACATAGATCAGTATCTCACACCCTATACCAAGATAAGGTCAAAATGGGAGCAGAATTTAAACATGAAAGGTAATATTATGAGCCAATTAGGAGAACAAGGAATAGTTTACCTAGCAGATCTATGGAAAGGGGCTCCCCCTTTCATGACCAAAGAAGATATAAGAGAATATTATACAAAACAAACTGGATAATTTTGCTTACATTAAATTAAAAAGGGTTTGGCCAAACAAAATCACTGCAACCATGATTAAAAAGAATGTAGTAAACTGGGAAACAATTTTTACAACTAGTGTTTCTGAGAATGAACTCATTTCTAAAATATATGGAGAAGGAGCAACTAGGTGATGCAGTGGACAGAGCACTGGCCCTGGAGTCAGGAGTACCTGAGTTCAAATCCGAACTCAGACGTTTAATAATTACCTATCTGTGTGGCCTTGGGCAAGCCACTTAACCCCTTTGCCTTGCAAAAACCGAAAAATAAAATAAAATATATCGAGAGAACTCTGAGTTAAATTTATTTTAAAAAATCAAGTCATTCCCCAATTTATAAATGGTCAAAGAATATGGAAAGGCAATTCTCAGACAAAGAAATCAAAACTATCTATAATCATATGAAAGAATTGCTCTGAATCATTATTAAAAATGCAAATTTAAACCATCTCTAAGTTGCTACTTACTTCACAGCTTTCAGATTGGTCAATATGACTAGAAAGGTAAATGATTAATGTTGAAGGGAATGTGGAAAAACTAAGACACTAATGTATTATTGGTGGAGCTGTGATCTCATCCAAACTTTCTGGAGAGCAATTTGAAATTATGCCCAAAGGGTAATAAAAATGTGCATCCCTCTGATCCAACAATAAAACTACTGGGTCTGTAGCCTGTAGAGATCATTAAGAAGGATAAATATCCCTCATGTATAAAAATATTCATAGCAGTTATTTTTTTTGTAGTGGCAAAGAATTGGAAATTGAGGGGAATGCTTATCAATTAAGGAATGGCTTAACAATTTGTGGTATATGGTGATGGAACACTATTGTTTTATAAGAAAACATGAGAGATGGGATTTCAGAAAAGCCTAGAAAGACTTTCATATACTGATACTAAATGAAATGAGCAGAACCAGAACATTATACACAATAACAACATGGGATGATGATAAACCATGATGTACTTGTTCATTTCAGCAGTACAATAATCAAAGACAAATTTTAAAGACTTATATGATGGAAAATATCATAAATATTCAGAGAAGGAACTGTGAAGTTTAAAAGGAGACCAAAGCTTATTATTCTCAGTTTTTAAAAGTTGTCATATATTATGTCATTTTTTTCTCTCTCTAATGTTTTCTTTCTTCTGTTTGGATCTGATTCTTTTTCACAACATGATCAGTATTGACCAATGCTTAACATGGTTTTAATGTATAGCCTATATCCAATTGCTTTCTGTCAGAGGAGGGGGAGCAAGGGAGGAAGGGAGAAAAATTGTAAAACTCAAAACTTTGAGAAAAGATACTGTTGCATATAGTTGAAAAAATGCATAAATGTGTTTTTAAAAAGAAAGAAAAAACATTTTGTAAATCTTAAAGCAATAAAGAAATGTGAACTGCTGTTATTATTAAAAATATTCATTGTTTTGAAACTATGATGCAAATGAGAAATGGAGAAGATATCTTAGTTTGCTAATTAATATTCCTTTCCACATTTAACTTGTCCATGAACTTGTCACGAGAGTCGCCCAATGAGAGACTCAGATGAAGGAGTCTTTAAGACGATATTTGGCCTTTACCCACTTTGGTATCAATGCCAACGCCCAAGGCACCAATCTGTTGTGATTTGCACCTTGCTATGGGCACTCTCCATTTTTGTGACCTGGATGAAAACTATGAATTTCTTCGGCTCGGTTCAGCTCTGCTCGGCTCGGCTCGGCTCGGCTCGGCTCGGCTCGGCTCGGCTCGGCTCGGCTCGGCTCGGCTCGGCTCGGCTCGGCTCGGCTCGGCTCGGCACGGCTCGGCTCGGCTCGGCTCGGCTCGGCACGGCTCGGCACGGCTCAGAACAGCTCGGCTCTGCTCGGCACGACTCGGCTCGGCTCGGCTCTGCTCGGCTCGGCTCGGCTCAGAACGGCTCGGCTCTGCTCGGCTCGGCACGGCTCTGCACGGCTCTGCACGGCTCGGCTCGGCACGGCTCGGCACGGCTCGGCTCGGCACGGCTCGGCACGGCTCGGCACGGCTCGGCACGGCTCGGCTCGGCTCGGCACGGCTCGGCTCGGCACGGCTCGGCTCGGCACGGCTCGGCACGGCTCGGCACTGCTCGGCTCGGCACGGCTCGGCTCGGTTGTGCTCACCGGGGCCGGGCTGGTTTGTGCTGGACGGGGCTGGGCCGGTCCGATCCGGACTGGGCTTAATTGGGCCGCGCCGGCCGGGATGGGCCGGGCCGAGCCGAGCCGTGCCGAGCCTCCCCGGTCTTCTCTCCTTTCTCCAGGCTCGGCCCGGCAGAGCTGAGGCCCGGGCCCTCCTCTTCTCTTTGTGTCACCGCAGCCATCTCTGCAGGACGCCTTGACCTTGAACACTATACAAGACAAAGTTGCGGTGTATGAGGTTGTTCCAATGGATGAACTGATGAGACGCGCAGCGGACTGGGAGCAGGAGGTGCCGGACAGCTTTTGGAATTGCCGCCAAGCAAGGCCTGTGGAGGATCGTCATTTCCCTCACGTCTTTTTTCTCCAGCTCATGTTACATATGAGGAAACTGAGGCAGGCGGAATTAAGTGGCATTCAGTGTCAGTGATTATATTTGAAATAGCCAAGAAAATAAATGTTCCTATCGACAGACCTCACAACTCTATCCACCATGTTATCTAGCTTGCTGCATAGGTAGGCTCATAGAAGATAAAAATAAACAGTTTGATTGTATAAAACTGAAGTTTTCACATTAAAAGCAATTAAAATTGGAAGGGAAATTAACTGGGGGAAAAAGTTTATACCAAGTTACTAGGATAAAGATCTCACATTTATGAATATACAGGGACCTGATTCAATTTTATAATAATAATGATAATAATAAATATAATATATAATAAATATAATAAATAACAATAAATATATAAACATAATAATATAATATAATATAAATAATAATAATAATAATAAAAAAACTATTCTCCAATAGAAAAAATATTTTATTGATTTGTTTTCCAACTACATAAAACAGTAGCTTTTACCAAGGGGAAAAAAAGTCATTGGAATGAATTGAGTGGTGGTGGTGGTGGTGGCAAGATCAGACTTAGGAACTTCACTTTAGTGTTTTGAATGGAGGATAGATCGAAGTGGGGAGGACCCAGCAATAGGCTAATGCAATAATCCAAGCATGAAGTTATGCACCAGAGTGGTGACAGTGTCACAGCAGAGAAGGGAACATATTTGAGAGAGGCTGCAGAGGTGAATTGATGGGTTTTTGTCAATGGCTTGAGAGCTAGGCTCGGATCCCATCTCTCGTCCAGCTATGTAACCCTAGGAAAGAATGACCAGAAATCATTTGTCCTTGAGTGATACTTAAATCTATTCGGTCAATCAGCTATTGAGGGCCTTGCATGTCAGAGCAGCTAGATGGAATAGTGGACAGAGTACCAAGCCTAGAGTCAGGAAGATCTGAGTTCAAATCCAGACTCAGGTTCTTTACTAGCTGCATGACCCTCAGCAAGTCACTTGACCCTGTTTGCCTCTGTTTCCTCGTTTGTGATATGAGCTGGAGAAGGAAATAGCAAATCAGTTCAGTATCTTTGTCAAGAAAAACCCCAAATGAGGTCATGAAGAGTAAAATATGATTCAAATAAATGAATAAATAACACATGCCATGCTCTGTTGTATTTGCTGCAGATACAAATACAAAGAAAACAATCTCCATTCTCAAGGAGCTTCCATCCTATCCTATCTCCTTTATATATTCAACCTTTTGCATGTCCTCAATCATTTCAGGTCTTTTGGGGGGGTCAAACTTAAATGATCGTGTAATTAGGCCATGACCAAAGGAAAAAGCTATTAAATTTTAACAATTTCTTCTGACATTGAATTTAAAAGTCTGACAACTGAATACATTATTCCTGAGTTATTGATGGTGTTTTCATTCTGAATAAAGGTGTCTAATGAATGCAAACAAAAAAAAAGACAATATTTGAATCAAATGCTCTTTTATAGTCAAGGAACAACAAACATAGTGATTCTCCACATCTTTTAGTAAGTTGTAGGATGATAAATTTGTGGCCTTCTGTGTAATATCAAAAAGAAAAAAAAAACAGGCACTTAAATGCACTCATGGTAGAACTATGGATTGGTCCACTCATTCTGAAAAGCAATTTGAAATTATATCCCCAAATTAACTAAACTTTGCAAACTCTTATATATATATATGTATATATATATATATATATATATATATTATGTATATTATATATATAATACCAATACTAAGTCCTAGACATATTAAAGAGGAAAAGGACCTAAATTCCAAATATTTTATGTATTTTATATATTTTATAACCTATTATTACTTTTGTTTTCCTTCCAAATAAAACTATTAAAGCAGCTGAACTTAAATAATATTAATGAATGGTCACCACTGAGTATAGTTCTATACCTTTCTCATTAATGCCTAAGAAATTTGAGGATAATAATCTTGAATGTTCTTATCTTCAAATTTATTTAATATGTTACCTTTTTCAATCTGTATCTTAAATTGGAACCAATCACACTTAGCTCCTCTCACAGGTACTCTATGGTCTATATCACACACGTTTTACATCTTGTTTCAGTCATATATGTCCCTGATTATGTCTTTTATGTCAATTGTCCTGACTTTTCTATTCTTTTAGGATTTTCTTGTGAAATATTTTGAATTTAGATTTTTTATTGATGTGAAATTGTGCTTTCTTAAGTATTGTGTGTGTGTGTGTGTGTGTGTGTGTGTGTGTCCCATGTTTATTTGAGGTGTTGTTTCATAGTAGATAAAGAACTGATCAAGTAACCGGGAAATATTGGCCAAATCCAAATTTCAATACATACAAGTTTTTTGACCATGAAAAAAATACTTAATTTCTCTGAGTCCTAGGCAACTTGTAAAGAGTTATAGAGAATGTGGCAACCTGCCTTAGTAAAGAGAATCTCCTCATCTGTGAGTTTTTATAAAGTGAACAAAAGGATCTAATTCCTCTCTATTCCTATTCTTTACTTTAAAAGACCCATATTCAATTACTGATTTTATTTTCCTAAATGTTATTTCCATTTATACATAAAATACAAGTGAAGTCCTAAGAGTTTAAATATAGTAATTGCTTTTTTTGGCAAGGCAGTGGGGTTAAGTAACTTGCCCAAGATCACAAACTTAGGTAATTATTAAATATCTGAAGTCATATTTGAACTCAGGTCCTCCTGACTTCAGAGCCAGTACCACCAATTGCCACCAAATGTAGCAATTTCATTGGATTATAATACTTTAATAGGAATATATTACCTTATAAATACTAGAAAATGTACTCCATTTATAATTTATTACACTCTGTTCAGGTATATCCTAAGATTTCTGCAGGCTTATTTACCCCCCCCCCAATTGCTTTTTGGGGCTATATGGCCTATAATCTTGTATCAACTGCCTTTATAATGTATTATTTTTCAAGAAGTTGTCATGCATTGTTGCCAATGACTATCATGATTTTCTGTTTTCCAGGGAGATGATTGCTACCTGATTCAGTTAGATGAGTTTTATTTAACCATCTCTAGGATAATCAAAGTTATAATCTTTATCATTATCAATTTCCCATTTTTCAAGATCAATACTTTTTTAAAAAATAGTTTTGGTTGAAATTTTTCCAGTCCTTTCCTCTGATTTGACAACAATTTTGGTATTGCTCAACCTAGTTGATGATTTGATTATTCATAGACATCTGATTTATTAATGGCTCACTTGTCCATAACCATTTTTCCTTATTTGTTATGGTAGAGTGAATTTTTTTTCTAAATTGTTCAGTGTTTGTCATAGTCATTTCTTGGATAGAATTCACAAAATGTAATCACCAGAGTGAAAATAATGTTTATAGAACTTATTTATGGAATTCTTAAAAAAATAGATATATATCTAAAACTAGAAGGAATCTTTCATGCCATCTGTCCAACCTGGTCATTTTCTAAATGAGGAAACTGAGATTCAGGAAGGCTAATTGACTTGTCCAAGACATAGAAAGTGTCAGAGGCAGGAATTGAACCCAGATTTTTTAAATTACAGAACCAAGACATTTTCCACAATACTACACTATCTCCCATACCAATATCTGCTAAGTCCTTTACTGCCAATGCACCATCCATCATTAACTAGGTGGAAAGGGGTGTATATTGTGGAAAATACTTTGAAAAGAGCAAAGTGCATTAAAAATGTGAACAAGTATTATTTACAAATGGCAATTTGAACACACTTTTTAAGTTGAAGAATACTATTAAAACATGTGTTCATTCATACTGGGATTGTTGTTTAATGACTAATCCCTTTACTTCTTTTTGGATTTTTTCTTTTAACTGAAATAATTTCATAAATAATTTCTAATTTGTACAGTTTTCTCTTTAATTTACTGTAACCATTGTAATCTATTAAACCCACTGCTATCTTCCATTCTTTTTTTTAAATATTTTGGACTGTGAAATAAAATATTTGGGGGGCGGCTAGGTGGCACAGTAGATAAGCAGCAGCCCTGGAGTCAGGAGTACCTGGATTCAAATCTGGTCTCAGACATTTAATAATTACCTAGCTGTGTGTCCTTGGGCAATCCACTTAACCCCATTTGCCTTACAAAAACCTAAAATAATATTTTGGGCCTCTAAATATATATTCTATTATTATTATGGTCCAGTTTTCCCTTTAGTCTTTTACAGTGTTTATCCCTTTAAATTAATTGTTTAACTTTCTTTTTAATGTGAGTTCCTTGAAGGAAGGAATTGTCTTTTACCTTTTGTTATATCTCCAGGGCTTATCATAATAGAATACAGCAGGCCCTTAATAGATGTATAGTGATTAAGATTTCTATCAAATTCTTTCCCCTTTCCCTTTTTTCTTATCTATACCCCAAACTCCTATAATTTGGACAATCTTCTCCCCCCCCTTTATTCATGTAATATTTTAACTTGTTTTGTGGCTGATGTATTAAAAGGAGAGATGACATCTCCATTTGATCGTTTCTCTTGATCACATTTTTTTATTCCTTCCTATTTAATAAAAATGTGCTCATCCTCCAAATGCTTCTACCAAATGCCCTGGCTTTGGGGAAATTGCATTCTGCTATCACCAAAGCATTATTGGAAAAGGTAAGATCTTTTATATTACATAACACAATCTTCATTTTTTTTCTTGTACATTACATCTGCCATTTTTATAAAGTCAGTTTTCTTTTTTTATAAACATACCACATTTTGCAATGGGATCTGAGTAAAAATGTCCCAATTCTTTGTAATTAGATACTATGATATCCTTGGTAGAGGGAGTGCCTGAGTAAATTCTTTCTACTAAAGCAGTTCAGTCCATCTCTACAATTTAAAACCTTAGAGATTCCCTAGATACATAAATATACAATTTATCCAGGATCTCCCAGTCAATCCTGGCAAAAGCAAGACCTGTATCCATTTTTTTTGCAACCCTGAGAGAACCTCTCTATCCATCTTGTATACTTTTGGAGGCTGGTTCTAAATATTTAGCTTCATAGATAATTTCTTGGAAGCTTTCTACAATATCACCTTGCCCTCAAAACCTTGAGAGAAATGGTTGTAATAACTAATGGTTTGGGTAAATCTAGAGATTCCTCTTTTTCTATAGTCTCATTTAAAGTTTCTTGAAGGACATTCCTGATAATGTGATTGAATTAATTCTCCTCAATCTTGATCTGAATCCACCCAAAACTTATAAGGAATTAAATTAAAGGTAGGGAAGCCCAAGTTTTCTGTTCAGGTTTGAGAAGGAATATATTCTTAAATTAAATTGTACAAAGCTGGGGGACAATTTTAGGGAAAAAAAATTTATAATCAAAGTTCATTAAAATAGGGTCAATCCCTCATTGCAGTATTCATATTCTCTCATTACTTGTTAATCACCACTCTCTTGCTCATCCACTTTCCAAGAGCATATAAGCCATGAACTTGCCACCAGGATGGTCTTTGGCCTTCGAGAGTTCCACTGACCTCTTTTATTAAAATGATAGCATTTTTAATAAAATGATTACACAGAAATTATCTTTTGAACTTTTTTAGGTTTTGAACTTTTTAAAGATCTTCACTTTCATAGTAATATCAGTCTCTTCAAAAAAAAGTTTTCCTTTCCAAAATGATTATCAGTTACACGTTCATTCATAAGTCTCATATTTTCCTTTCTCTAATCCATACCTGGCATTTTCCTATGCTGATCCAATATGCTTCAAACACGTATATTACTTGTGTTGAATAAATATCTCATCCTCCCCCAAATGACTAGTCTAGAGCTCCAACCTTTGCTTCTTTGCACTCAGATTTGTATTTTGTGCAAGAAACTAGGTGGCATAGTTGATAGGGCCTTGGATTTAGTCATGAAAATCTGAGTTCCAGTCCTATTCTACTATGTGACTCTGGGAAAATTCCTTAATCCTCTCTGTGCCTTCATCTCATCTAAAAATAATAGTGTTGGACTTGAAAGCCTCTAATGTCCCTGCCAGCTTTTAATATATACTCTTAAAAAATTACAGGCAGTTTCTCTCCTCTCAGAAATTATTGGTTTTCATTTTGGTATTTCTGCAATATTTGCACTATTTGTAATCATAGTTTCTACTATTTGTACTATTTGTAATCAATATTTCATTTGAAACATTACTTTCTCTAGATGTATAATAATTTCACTGGTTTGAGGTTTGTATTTTTTTTACCTTCTGTTTCCTTCCTTTTTGAATTCTTTATTTTCTAGCCTATTTGCTTATCTTGAAATTTTTATTAAACTGCTTTCTTATAGCATCCTCTCTCTGGGGACTTATTTTGGCTCCATTTATACTAGGTGTGTTAATTGTATTTGATCTTTACCTGCAATTATTTATCTTCTTGGTCTTCATACATTGTCTTTTCTCCTCTGTAAATTTCCAACAGTTTTCTAGAAAAAAATATTATTCTTAGTCGCCCTCCACCACAATCTTTCCTCCAATTCTTCCCTGTATTCCTTTCATGTTTATTTTTCAGATATATGTGTGTGTGTGTGTGTGTGTGTGTACGTATAGCATTTTCTTTCCTCTCTCAATGCAAAATTCTCCTTTCCTGAAATTATGCTTTCTCCTTTCTTTATGGTGCCAAGAAGACTTTTCTCCAGGTATGTAGTCAGATGTCACACGCTCTGTTGTTCCTGTTCCCCTGCACATAATAATCAAATGATTTCTTGAGTCATTTCCAGAGTATGCATTTGGCTGTCTTCTGTACTAGCAGTAACCCTTCTCTGTCATTAAGTGAAAAACAGGTTTGCCTCATGTTCCCCTTGCAATAGTTCTGTTTCACATTTTTATTCCCTATTTCAAATACTAAATATGCCATTTCAGTTTACTAGAATTGGTAATAAATTGCAATTTTTTAAAACTGGGTGACAATATCTGCTCAGTCCTCTATTTTATTTCCTAAGGGATTGAATAGTCTTTGTACTTGACCTGCTAAGTACAAGAACACAAAATTCTTCCAACAGCTCCATCACTTTTTCTCTTGATAAAAATGACCAAAATAAATCAAATTGTTCTACTGAAGTATATCTTACAAAAACCTTATTACTTCCAGGGAATTGAATTATTTCCTTGACTTCAAACAAATAGAATTGAAAAAAGGAGGTGCCTGCTGCATAATATTTTGTGGAGCAGAAATACTTTATCTTTGTATAGACCCTAAGAGTACCCACTTTTACACATGGTATATCCATAAAACTTTGAGCTACTTTCTGGGTCATTGCCCATTAAAACAACAAAACATAACTTATATGCTCCCACCAATGCACATCCATTTACCAATTAATCAGAGTATACATTGCTTCAAACAAAAGTAATTTAATCAGATTGCATAGTAAACAAAGAGACAAGAGAAAAATTATAAATACCCTTTTAAAGGTTACCTCAGGGGCGGCTAGGTGGTACAGTGGGTAGAGCACAGGCCCTGGAGTCAGGAGTACTTGAGTTCAAATATGGCTTCAGACACTTAATAATTACCTAACTGTGTGGCCTTGTGCAAGCCTTGAAAAATCCAAAAAAAAAAAAAAGGTTACCTCAGTAGTAGTGGGTTAGGCACACAGATAGAGAAAATGGGAGGCACACAAGGAGGATACACACATAAATGAATACAGATAAACAGGCAACTTATCTAACAAAGCATAAATACTAGTTAAGGCACATTTATGGAAAGCATAAGTTTATGGAACTCAAATGATTAAACTTCATACATACCCAGGACAACACATATCTCTGATGGTATAGGGTTGTTATAGACTCTGATGGTACTATTATCATAGCTCTTTGTCCACTCTCCCCTGCTTGTTCTGTCACAGCCAGAAAATGTTCTTCTAGTTGCCATAGAAGTATCTCTTTTGGATTCTGATGCCCACCTTCTCTTTGTTTAAAGGATTTGATATTCATCCCCTCAGAACAATACATTAGTAGGTACTTGCTAGTGTTCAAAATTTTTCTATAAAAGGGACACTCTGAAAGCTCTTTGTAATTATAACAGAGGCTATGAGCCACTATTTCCAGGTAAGAAAGTTCAACAAAATCTAGATAGTGTTATAAGGCTAAAATTGAGTCATTTCTTTTGACTTATCTTTTGACTTAAACTGATTTTTATATCATTGGTCCAAACACCTAACTTAGGGTTAGAAATTGTTACATTTGTTAAACTCCTTTTGGGAATTCTGAGCTTCCAAAACACTTTTCAGGAAGTTTTGTCAAAGAAACTACAAAAGATTTGTGTGGAATATGATGTACAAAGCCCATGATCAAATTTAGCTTAGTATGAAAATAAAATTAAGTCAGAATGAAAGCTAAATAAAAAAAGCAAAGCCACTATTTTCCACCATCCTTGCCTCTATTATATGCCTGTATGTCATCAATAAAAGCAAAAACAAATCAAACAAATAAAAAAATCTTTGGCTTTATTACTGTATTGGGGGGGTGGGAATGATGGATGGGGAGAGAAGTAAGACAGTGCTATTTTCCTACCTTATAAAGAAAACCCTCACAAGTATCTGTTTTACAGATTCTTCTTATTGTCCTCTTCCCTTCATTAAATTGTACAAGTAATGTTTTTTTATTCTTTTCTTTTGTTATTCTCTTTCAGTAACCCTTAAGTGAGATAAAATGAGTCAATCAGCAGCATCTAGCAGCATTGGTTTTCTTTCTTCTTCTCCTCTAATATTTTTTTTTTTACTTCTAGCCTCTATCATCAGCCATTAAAGATCCACCCTCTCCCACTCCCACAGCCCCATTTTCAATGCTTCTCATGACATAGAGATAGCTTTAGGTTTCTTAAGGTCATTCAGTTAGAGCATGAGTTTTGTCAGGTTCTATCAAACTGCAAAGATTTTGAGTATGTGCCGAGGCCCATTAATAATAGTCTGTATATGCCATTTGAGGACTTGACCTGCTTGAAGAGGTTCATTGTTAGGTTTTTCCAAAGGATGATGATTTTTTTGGCCACAGCTTGACCAACAAACTTATAATTTGCAATCTGGAAAATTCCTCTGTCCTTCTTCCTTTCAGTTTCACTTTAGTGCTAAGGGGTGACACCAAATGTATGAGCAGGGCCAGAATAAAACACATATGAGCTTAGCCTTGCACAATTCTTTGTCTCCTGTTGTTGCTTTTGTCATTGTTTTCTCCACTAGGTTTTTAATGGTTTGTGCCCACCCTATACTCTCACTTGACTCCTGCCTCCCATCCACTTTATATTTTGGTCTGTCTGCTTGAATTATTTTAATATAACCAAAGGTAGCTTAATCTCCTCAACACCAAGAAACAAGTTAACTTCTACCTATTATGTGCCCCAAATCATAAGGGAACCTCTTCTAAAACTCAAAAAGTTCAGGTATTACTATACAGGAAAGACTGTATCATCATCCACAGTCTATAGATGGGGAAAATCAGAACCTAAGAATTAAAGTGACTTGCTTAAAATCTCAAAGGAAGTACTACTGATGGTTTTGGATACTTTTGTGTGCAGATGTGGCAATCCAAATAAGAGAGTAAAAGACATACAAATAATATAAGTTGTTGGTATGATTGAAGAAATCATTTGATTTCTTAGGCGTACCAGGAATTTCTCTACAATTAACAATTGCCAAGAGAATTGTAATGAAAGGTGTGTGCATATATAGCCTTTATATTTCCATCTAGTGCCACAGCAATGCTAAATGCTAGATTTACATTTTCAATGCATGCAAACTTTATTAATCAAAGAGTGGCAACAGTATTCTCTTCTAAGAAGAAATCTAGCATCAAAATCCTAAAGATTTCAATAAACTTCTTTGAAAAAGTTATGTCTCTTCTAGGCTCCAGCTGTGTGCCTCCCTCCAGATTGGCATCTGGCAAGTAAGTCTCTGTCACAAAAATAGTCTCTAATGTGAGGATGCTTAAACCAGCCCTGACTTTGCCCAAGGCTGAGACCTCTGGAAGATTTTTTTATGTTTTCCTCTAAGAATGTTCCTAAACTGTTTACCACATAATTTGATTGATAGCTTACTACATAATTTATTGATTAAATTGATAATAAATTTTTTTCTTTGGTGCTCCCTCATATCAGAGGCTTCACACATATATCAGTTGTTTATGAACACACAGGTTTATACATACATGTTTATAAAGTATGCTTATGAATAAACATGTTTATGAACACAAACATTTACTATATCATACTACAAAATTGTTTATTTTATTGAAATCAGCTTATAAAGGGGCAGCTAGGTCGTACAGTGGATAGAACACCGGTCTTATAGAAAAAAACTTACTCAAACAACTCAATCATACAGTGGAGACTTGAAACAGAATTGGGTATATAAAATCAACACTTATACTTACTATATTTATTAACTTATAGTTACTATATAACTATATATATTATTATATATTTACTATATTTACCAATAAATGTTGTGTTCACCGCAAAAGTATCCAATTACATAATTCTTTATCAAGAATTTCAAAGGGATATGAAATAACAAATATGGACCAAGTAAACAAATAAATACATACATATATGATACAATAATTATAAGCATAAGAGTGAAGGGTAGGTTTGGATAGAAATGAGTTCAAAGTGAGGCAGAATTCATCAGGAAAGCTTTCTGGATGAAATGAGCATTGCCTGATGATTAAAATAAAAAGTTTTTGGTGTGGGAAAAGAGTTACTCTAAACATTTAGTTTATAACCTCTGCAAAGTTTTCCAAATGGTGAAGGCACAAGAGCAGAAAAGAATGATTTGCAAGTCTGTATTTTATTCAGATAAGGGGGAAACCATTGAATAAATTGAATTCTATTGAATTCCTTGTGTTGAATAAATGTAATTATAGATTAACAAAGTGGTACAGAAATGATAAAAAAAATTTGGCATTAATGTGTCAAATTTTGGGAGCAATGAGAATCTAGAAGCAGGGAAAACAACAATAAGAAAGTTATACTAATCTAAGGAAAGAACTAAAGCCTATTGCTTTCAATCATTTCTGTGAGGTCTGTTTTTTTCCACAATGAAGGAAAAAAGAAAGGGAAAAGACTTTTGGGGATATGTTTAAAAATTAAGTATGAATCTAATGAAATGGTGTGTTTCTACTTGGTTAATGGTACTTTTATTTTGAAATCAGTCAGTGATTTTTCTCCCTAAAGCAGAAAAACTTTATGATCTACTTTTGGATCCCATGTCATCATAGAAACTTTGTGTTAGTCATAAAGTCTGGGTTCTGACTATAGTTTTGCATATTCACAGCTTGTGTTCCATTGGACTTGCTATCCTATTCTACCAATGTATATTTAAGGTGTAGTGGTAAGAGTGTTGAATTGAAAATGGAAGTACCAAAGATTGAATTCAAATTCTATGACTACATGTTAATACTGGGCAAAAACAACTTGTGGTAAGAAGACATGGATTTGAATTCTGTCTTTGACATTACTATTATCAGCAAGTCACTTAGTCTCCTTAGACCTCTGATAACTCAAGTGTAAAATGAGACAGCTGAACTTGCTAGCTCCTCCTTCCTGATCTCATCTTTAAAACAGAGAGGCTAGACAAAATTATCCTTAAGATATTTTCCAACTCTAAATCTATGATTCAAATACTAAAGATTGGAAAGAGGCAAATTTATCTACAGAACCTAAATGGTAGAGCCAAGATGGCAGAGCCAAGGCAGCAACTTGCCTTAGCTCCATCCCAAATCCCTCCAAATATCTTTAAATAATGAGTCTAAACAAATTCTAAAGCAGCAAAACCCATAAAAAGATGGTGTGCAACAATTTTGTAGCCCAAGACAACTTAGAATATCAGCAAGAAAATCTACTGCACTGAGGTGAGAGAGTAACACAGTTCAGAGACTTCACTAGAATAGAATAGGCTCCAGCAAACCAAAAACAGACTTTGGAGATGACTGAAACAGTGGACACTATGGTGGCTTCCAGATTTCTCAGCCCACAAAGGCCAAAGACAACATAGAAATTCATTAGAAGGGTCTATTGCCTTGGGGTGAGATCTGAGCACAGGACAAGTCAACAGAGTCCAGACGCAGAAAACTAGTAGCAGGTCTTGGGAGCCACTGAAACAGCATTGGCAATAGCTACTTTCAGAACTCATATCCTTTATACACTAAAGTGTCAAATAATTGATCAGAAGATTACCAGGATCTCTTTTCTAACACTGAGAAGGAAACTTTTGCTTTGCACATACACAAATCAGGGTGACAATCCTGAGAGGCAGTTCAGGATGAGTAGAATAGTAGCACACCAGGGGTTGTGGCCACAGTGGAGCAGGGATTCTTGTCACAGTTCCAGGGCAGAAAAGAGTACTTGTGGTTGCTCACAGACCAAAGCACAGACCAGGAAAGTAGTAAAAACACCCCTCCTTAGATCATAAGATCTTGGAAGAACTGAAAACTTGCAGTTCCCCAGAAGTATCTCTGAAAATAACTGCATTGAAATTGAAGCTTGGAACCCTCTACCCTAGAAGCAGAAACCCTCTTTAATAAAGAGTTGAAGGTCAAGAAATAGCCTGGGAAAATGAGCAAACAATAGAAAAAAATCCTGACCACAGAAAGTGCTAGATTGTCTACAAAGATTAAAACATACACTCAGAATAAGATAACAGAGTCAAAGCTCTTCCAAAATCTCCAAAAAAGATATAAATTGGTCTCAGCCCATGGAAAAGCTCAAAAATGATTTTGAAATCAAATAAAAAAGGTAGAGAAAACATTGGAAAGACCAATGATGGTGATGAATGAATATCAATCAAACTGAGTCAACATTTTGATAAAGGAAACATAATGAAATACTGTAGAGAACATACTGTTAAAAAAATAGACAAGGATAAAGGGTGAGAAGTACAAAAAAAATGAGGAGAAGAATGTGTTATAAAGCAGAATTAGTCAAATGGAAAAAAGAGTCACAAAAATTCACCAAAGAAAAATACTCCATAAAAAGAAATGGTCCAATGGAAGAGGTAATACAAAATCTCACCAAAGAAAATAATTCCTTAAAAATAAGAAGTGAGGGGGTGGCTAGGTGGCGTAGTAGATAAAGCACCGACCCTGGAGTCAGGAGTACCTGGGTTCAAATCTGGTCTCAGACATTAATAATTAACTAGCTGTGTGGCCTTCGGCAAGCCACTTAACACCCGTTTGCTTGCAAAAAAAACAAAAAACAAAAAAAAATAAGAAGTGAACAAATGGAACATAATGACTTTAAGAGAAATCAAGAAACAATAAAATGAGGCCAAAAGAATGAAAAAGGAAGACAATATGAAACATTTCATTGGAAAAACAACTAACCTGGGAAATAGATCTAAGAGAGATCATTTTAAAATTATTGGACTACCCAAAAACCATGATCAAAAAATAACTTTCAAGAAATTATCCAGGAAAACTGCCCTCTTATTCAAGAATAAGAAAGTAAAATAGAAATGGAAAGAATCCACCAATCATCTCCTAAAAGAGATTTCAAAATGAAAACTCCCAGGGAATATTGTAGTCAAATTCCAGACCTCCCAGATGAAGGAAAATAAGCAGTCACAAAGAAATAATTTAAGTTTCTTAGAATCACAGTCAGAATAATAATACAAGATTTAGGAGATTCTACATGAAAGGATTGAAGAGCTAAGGATATGACATTTTGGAGGGCAAAGTAGCTAGGTTTACAACCAAGAATCACCAATTCAGCAAAACTTCAGGGGAAAAACTGACATTCATTGAAATAGTAGAATTTTTTGATGAAAGCATTTGTGATGAAAAGACCAAAACTGTATAGAAAATTTTACTTTCAAATACAAGACTAAAGAGAAGCATAAAAAGACAAGCAGGAAAGGGAAATTATAAGGGACTTAATAAGGTTAAATTTTTTTATATTCATACATGAAAAGATGATATTGGTAACTCCTAAGAAATTATTAGGGCAGTGAGAATATATATATATATATATATATATATATATATATATATATATATATATATATATATGTGTGTGTGTGTGTGTGTGTATACATATACACACAAAGAGGGCAAAAGTGTGAAATAAATATGAAATATGAAAGGTTTATATCTAAACTATAAAACTAAGGAATGAGAGAGGAATGTTCTGGGGGAAAGGGAAAAGGAAAAGTAGAATGGAGTAAATTATCTCACATAAGAGAGACAAGAGAAAGAGTAGAAGGGGAAGAAGTGAAGGGGAGACAGTGAATCTTACTCTCATCAAAGAGGGACTAATAGGCACAATAAATTGGGTATAGAAATCTATTTTACCATACAGTAAAGGATGGAAAGGGATTAAGAGAAGGGAGGGATGCAGGTAACAGAGGAGAGGATAGATTGGGGGAGAGGTAGACAGAAGCAAAATACTTTTGAGGAGGGAGAGGTAGAAAGGAGAGAAAGAATAAAATAAATGGGGGGATAGGACAGAAGAAAAACATAAGCAATCACAATTGTGAAAAAATTTTGAAACAGGTTTCTTTGACAAGTCTCATTTCTCAAATAGAGAACTAAGTGAAATATAAGAGCCATTCCTCAAATTATAAATGATCAAAAGACAAGATCAATTTTCAAATAAAGTAATCATAGCTATCTTTAACCATAGAAAATGTTCAAATTTACTATTGTATAGAAAGCTTCAAATTGGGGCAACAAGGTGGTGCAGTAGAATCCTAGAAGTTGTTGTCTTTGGGTTTTCCAAACAGAAGTTTGCTGTAGTCATTTACTAAGGTTTCTTTTGAACATATCCTCATCCACTGGTCCATTACTCTATTTCTTAAACAGAACCAGGCAGTTTTGATGACTGCTGGTTTATAACATAGATATAGATCTGGTAGAACTAGGCCATCTTCCTTTACATTTTTTTCTATCAGTTCCCTTGATATTCTTTTTTTTGATTACACACAAAGTTTTATTTCACTCAGATTTTATCCAGCACCATTAAATAATAGAGATCATCTTAGGAAATGATCTTCCCATGCTATTATTTTATTTTTCTTTTTTTCTTTTTTGTTTACAAGGCAATGGGGTTAAGTGGCTTACCCAAGGCCACACAACTAGATAACTATTAAGTGTCTGAGGCCAGATTTGAACTCAGGTACTTGAGAGTACCTGACTCCAGAGCAGTGCTCTATCCACTGTAACACCTAGCCGCACCCTCCACCCCACCCTGTGCTATTCTTAACCTTTTATTGCTCCAGATGATTTTGTTACTACTTTTTTCTGTTCAGTAAAGTAGTTGTTTGGCATTTTGATTAGAATGGCACTGAATAAGTAATTTGATTTAGGTAGAACTGTCATTTTGATTATATTAGCTCTACCTAATCATCCAATTTTTTAGATCTGACTTCATTTGAGTGAGAAGTACTTTAAAATTGTGTTTATACAGTTTCTGGGTTTGTCTTGGGAGATAGATTCCCAAGTATTTAACGTTACTTATAGTTAATTTAAACAGAATTTCTCTTTCTCTCTTGCTCTTGGGCTTTGTTCATATGTAGAAATGCTGATGGTTTATAAGGGTTTGCTTTACATCCTGCTACTTTGCTGAATTTGTTAATTGTTTCAAGTAGTTCTTTAGATGATTTTCATATCATCTATAAAGAGGGAAAGTTTTGCCTCCTCATTGCCAATTCTGATTCCTTCAATTTCTTTTTCTTCTCTTATTGTTACAGATAGCATATCTAATACTATAATTGAATAATAATGGTGATAATGGGCATCCTTATTTTACCCCAATTTTATTGGAAGTGCTCTATCCCCATTATTATTCCCCTTACATATGATATTTGTTGATGTTTTAGATTGACACTATTTATTATTTTAGGAAAAACTTATTCCTAAAATTTCTAATGTTTTTAATAGGAATGGATATTTTGTTTTTTCAAGGCTTTTCCAGCATCTATTGAGATAATTACATGATAGCTGCTGGTTTTGCTATGAATATGTTCAATTATGTTGAGTGTTTTCTTAATATTGAACCATCCCTTCCTACCTGGCATAAATCCTACCTAATCATGGTGTATTATCCTATAATAATTTGATTTAGTTTCATTGCTAAATTTTTATTTAAGATTTTTGCATCAATATTCATTAAAGAGATTGGTCTATAATTTTTTTTGTCAGTTTTGGTTCTTCCTGGTTTAAATATCAGCATCATGTTGGTGTCATAAAAGAAGTTTGGCAGAACTCCTTCTTCTATTTTTTAAATAATTTATGTAGAATAGGAATTCATTGTTCCTTAAATGTTTGGTAGAATTCACTTGTAAATCCATCTGGACCTGGAAATTTTTGCTTAGGGAAATTATTGATGGTTTCTTCCATTTATTTTTCTAAAATTGGTTATTTAAATAAATTATTCCCTCCTCAGTTAACCTGGGCAATTTGTATTTTTGTAAATATTCATCCATTTCATTCACATAATCCAATTTATTGGCATACAGTCCGGCAAAGTAGCTTTGAATTATCACTTTAATTTCCTCCTCATTGGTGGTTAGTTAACCCTCTCCTCATTGGTGGTTAGTTAATCCTTTTCATTTTTGATACAGGTAATTTAGTTATCTTCTTTCTTTTTTAATCATATTAACCATAGGTTTGTCTATTTTATTGGCTTTTTCATAAAACTAACTCAGTTTTATTTATGGGATCAATGGCTTTCTTTCTTTCGATTTTATTAATATCTCTCTTGATTTTCAGTATTCCTAACTTGGTATTTAATTGGGAATCCTTAATTTGTACCTTTTCTAGCTTCTTTGGTTGCATGCCCAATTCATTGATCTGCTCTTTCTAATTTTATTCATATAGTCAATTAGCATTATAAAGTTCCCCCCTCAAAACTGCCTTGGCTATGGGGTGGCTAGGTGGCATACAGCATCATCCCTGGAGTCAGGAGTACCGGAGTTCAAATCCATGCTCAGATACTTAATAAATACCTAGCTGTGTGGTCTTGGGCAAGCCACTTAACCCCATTCGGCTTGCAAAAACCTAAAAAAAACTGCCTTGGCTGCATCCCATAAATTTTGGTATAATTGTCTTGGGTATAATTATTTATTATTTTTATAATTTTTATTTATTATTATTATATTTATTTGTTTATTATTTTTATTATGTTTGAGCCACCCATTATTTAAAATTGTTATTTAGTTTCCAATTAGTTTTTGGTTTATCTTTCCACGACCCTTTATTACATGTAATTTTTATTGCTTCAGGGTCTGAGAAGTGCATATTTATTATTTCTGCCTTTCTGCATTTGATTATAAGATTTTTGTGCCCCAGTACACATTCAATTTTGGTACAGGTGCCATGAACTACTGAGAAAAAATGTATTTTCTTTTCAAATCCTCATTGTTTTCTCCAGAGGTCTATCATATCTAAGTTTTCTAAGATTTCATTCACCTTCTTAACTCCTTTCTTGTTTATTTTGTTGTTAGATCTAGTTCTGAGAGAAGGAGTTTAAGGCCTCCCTATTATTAAAGTTTTACTGTCTATGTCTCCTTGTAATTCACTCAGCTTTTCCTCTAGAAATTTGGATGCTATACCACTAGGTGCATACATATATAGTAATGATATAGCTTCATTAGTAATGGTGCATTTTAAGAAGATACAGTTTCCTTCCTCATCCATTTTAATAAGATCAATTTTTGCTTTTAGTTTATCTAAGATCAGAAGTGCTACTCCTGATTTTTTTTTACTTCAGCTGAGTCATTATATATGCTGCTTCAATCTTTAACCTTTATCCTTTGTGTATCTCTCTGCTTCAAATGTGTTTCTTGTAAACAACATATTATAGGATTCTGGTTTTTAATACATTCTTCGTCCTTTTCTGCTTTATGGTACAGTTCACCCCATTCACATTTACCGTTAAGATTACAAATTCTGTATTTTGCTCCATGCTATCTTTCCCCTTTAAATTTTTTTTCTTTCCTTTCCTCTTATTCCTCCTCATCAAAAAAAAAAAATTAAAACAGTTTTCAAGTACTACCTCAATCCTATTAGATTGGCTAATAGGAAAGAAGAGTAAAATGAGAAATGTTGGAGGGGATGAGGAAAAATAAGACATTAATGAAACTGAACTAATTTGACCATTCTTTAGAACAATTTCAAACTATACCCAAAGGACTATAAAACTATGCATACCCTTTGACCTAGCAATATCACTACAATATCACTGGGTCTATATTCCAAAAGATATAAAAAGGGGGTTGAGGGGTGGAAAGGACCCATATGTACAAAAATACTTGTAGAAGCTCTTTTCTGGTGGTAAAGAATTGGAAACTGAGGGGATGCCCATCATTTGGTAATGGTTGACTAAATTGTATTATTTGATTAGGATGGAATATTATTTTGTTATAAGATGTGATGAGTAGGATGCACTCAGAAAAATCTGGAAACACTGATACAAAGTGAAATGTGTGCTGCAATATTATAAAATGGTCAGCTGAATCAGTTAGCTATTCTCAGCAATACAATTTAAGACAACTCAAGTGAAAAATGCTACACAACATCAGAGAAAGAAATGATGGCTTCTGAATACAGAATAAAGCATATTTTTTTTACTTAATTTTTCTTGAGATTCTTTTTATTGAAAGAGATCTTTGTTTTATTTTACAATATGACTATCATGGAAGTACTTTGCTTGACTATGCATGTATAACCTTGATTGAAATGCCTACCTTCGCAACAAAAGGGAGGCAAGGAAGGAAGGGAGAGAATTTGGAACTCAAAATTTTAAAAACAACTGTAAACGTTTTATATATATATATATATATATATATATATATATATATATATGTATATGTATATATATAATGAAGGCAAAAAAAGTGTTAGATTAGTCATTTTTCAGATCCCTTGCACTCATCAAACCTTTCCAAAAACAGAAATTATGTAACAAAGATAAAGCTATCTACAAGACCTACGAGACTTAAAATCCAAAAGAAGATAAAATAAAACACTGAGAAGGAAAAAAAAAGAGAAAAATATATATTAACTGATAGAATAAATGAGAAAAGGGAACTAAGAAACAAAATCCTAAAAGGAAAAGTATAACATATAAGCATATGGGATCACAGATGAGTAAAAGAGAACAAATAAACACAAGGCCACCTTGAAAAAAGATAAAGCAACTGAAGAATGATAAAACTATATTTGTAGGAGAAGAGGAAAAGTTTCAATTTGAGGAAAATATAGTTCTAATTCATAACTTTAAATTTTAAGGTAATAAACAATCAAATAAAAGAAAAAATTAAAAGAAAAAATAAGCAGCTAGAGGGTGCAGTTGATAGAGCACTGGCCCTGGAGTCAGGGGGACCTCAAATTTGGCCTCAGAAATGTAATAATTATTTAGTTATGAGACTTTGGGCAAGTACTTAAACCCATTGCTTTGCAAAAAAAAAATTAACAAAAAAATACAAGCTCCTATATTTTGTTGCTTAAAAGAAGCACATTTTATTTTCTTTAGTTTTGTTTTTTTTTTTAGTTTTTCAAGGCAATGGGGTTAAGTGGTTTGCCCAAGGCCACACAGCTAGGTAATTACTGTGGCTGAGGCTGAGGTCTGAGGCTGAATTTGAACTCGGGACTCCTGACTCCAGGGTCAGTGTTCTATCCACTACACCACCTAGCCTCCCCAAAAGAAACACATTTAAAGAAACATATATACAATAAATCTGATGGGATGGGGGAAAATGTGACATTCAACAAATAAATCTAAAAAAGAAGAAGTTGCCATCATACTCTCAGATAAAACAAAAGCAAATATTCAAAAAAATAAAATGAAAAATTCCAATAAGGAAACCATATTGTGCTGAAAGGAACCATAGATACCAAACCAATATATGTATTAAACTTATACACTCCAAATGTTTTAGCAACCAAATTAATAAAGAAAATATTATCTGAGTTTCAAGAAGACATAGACAGTTATAAAATAGTGACAGGAGACTTTGATCAGTTTTATATGTCTAATAGAAAGATAAACAAAAGGGAAAACCTAAACAAATTTCTGGAAAAAACTAAAATTAAAAGACTAAGTTAAAAGGAGTGCTCTAAATGGAAAAATCAAAGAATGTATTAATTTCTTTGAACCAAAAAAAAAATAACTGTGGAGGAGGACACAGTGATTGTGCAAACAAATAAAAAAAAATAATAGACATACTTATTCCATTCTTTATAGACTATTGCAATAAAAGTAGAAACTGATTAAGGGACCACAAACAAAAGATACAGATTCAATTGGAGACTTGATAATGAAATTTTAATTGAGTGAGTAAAAGAACAAATCATAGAAACTAATAACCATGTAAAGTAAAATGATAATAATGAAACAGCAAAGAAGCACAAATTCTGAGAAGCAGATAAGTCAGTTCTTGGAGGGAAATTGTATACTTATAATAACACACAAAATATATAAAGAAAAGATAAATGAACTGAATATTAATTTGAAAAAATTAAGAAATCAACAAATAAAATATTCTAAAATATCATAATAGGAGATATTAAAATTAGAAGGGAGATAAATATATTAGAAAAAACATTGAATTGATAAAAATAAGAGCAGAATCCTTGAAAAGACTAATCAAGTTAATACTATGCTAATGTTATTAAAAAGAGAACATGAAATGAAATTAATAAAATAGTTAATTTAATAATAAGGTAAAATCACAGCAAAACCAAAAAAAAATCATCAGAATATATTATGCATGCATACATTTATATAAAACTTAGAACACAAAATAGTAGAGAAGTACCATGAAAAATGTAAAATGCTCAAAATTTCAAAAAACCAGATAGGGAACTTTAAAAACTGTATCTCATTAAAAAGTACAAAGTTAAATGAACTCCCAATGGAGGAAGGAGATATACCTGCTGGACTTGTCAGTGTCACAGGAGGATTCTATCAAGTTTTTAAATAGTTAGAATTCATACTTCACAAATTATTCTCAAAACTTGAGAAAGAACTATATCAGAGTATTTTTGAGAGACTAATCCGATCCTTATACCTAAACCAGAGGAAGATAGTGATAATGCAAACAAATAAAAAAATAATAGGCAGACATACTTAATCCATTCTTTATAGACTATATTGTAATAAAAGTAGAAATTGATTAAAGTCTATAAAAATATAGACCAACATCATTAATATTACCACTAATTAATCAAAAATTTTAAATAAAATTCTATCAAATAGAGTATAGTAAATTATTGAATAAATCATTCATTGTGATCAAGTGGCATTTCTGTCAGGGATATAACAATGTTACAGCATTAGAAAAACACTCAACACAATAAAAATGAAAGCCAGAACACCCAGAATGACACCATCATCTCAATAGACACATAAAAAGCCTTTCACAAAATATAAAATTTTATGCTAAAAAATCTAAAAAGTACAAGTAAAATTTTTTAATCTCATAAAAAAGCATATAATAATAATAAAAGCAGACATCATATGTGATGGTGATACATTAGATACCGTGCCAATAAATTATGAAATGAAACAAGGATGTTGAATATCCCCATTATTGTATTATATAGTTCTGGAAATCATAGGAATATCAATAAGACAGGAAAAAGGAATAAAAGGAATAAAGATAGGCAAGACAGAAATAAAGTTACCTATTTGCTGATGATAGGAGTTTATTTGGAAAACCACGAGGAATCAATAAAGATATATTTCTAAATACTAATAACAAAGTACAAGAATCAATAACAGAAAGGGAACTCTCATTTCAGGTAATTACAAAATACATAAATATATGGGGATCGACCTTCCTAAACACACAAAATATTTGTATGATATCAATGACAAAGTTTTCCTTAAAGAAACCGGGAAACTACTGAACAAGTTGTGGTATATAATTTTGATGGAATATTAATGTGCTATCATAAATAATGAGCTCAATGATGTAAAAAATGGGAAAATGCATAAAATAATAAAGAGAAAAAATGATCAGAACCTTGAGAACACTGTAGAAACAGTAATATTGTTTTAGAATGATTATACTAGAGATAACCCACATAAAATAACTCTAGACAATATAAAATAAATGGAAATGACCTACCAAACCAAACCCACAAATCTTTAAAAAGTTTGTACACAGATAAAATTCAATTTAAGTAAAGGAGAATTATTAATTGTTCATGGGTAGGTAGGGCCAATATACTAAAAATGACAATATTACCAAAATTTATCTATATATCAATAACTTCCCAATTAAATTACCAAAAAATATTTTATAGAGCATAAAAAATTAAAATTCATGTGGAAGAAGAATAGGTCCCTGTAAAGAAAGGAGGTCTGGCAGGACTAGATCCTAATATTATAAAGCAGTAATTATCACAAACTATCTGATTCTGACAAACAAATAGAAACATCTCTGGAATAAAGTAGACATACAATCTATAGTAGCAAATGAATATAACTACCCAGTGTCCAACAAGTGTAAAGACTCAATTTTGTGGGTTAAGAATTCAGTATTTGGTAAAAAATTATTTGGAAAATTTGAAAGCAGACCGGCAGAAAATTGAGCATAGACTAGTATCTTACACCCTTTACCAAGATAAAGTTAAAATGGATACATTATCTAAATATAAAGGGAGATACAAGAAAATTTGAAGAACACAGAACATATTATCTGTCAGACTTATGCATAGGTAAATAATTAATGAGCAAACAAGAGATAATGTAATGAGCTATAAAATGGACAATTTCATATACATTAAATTTAAAGGGTTTGTACAAATAAAACAAATAACCAAAAAATCAAAATGAAAGCAGAAAATGGGGAGGGGGAATTTTATAGACAGTTCTTCAGTTAAAGATCTTATATCTCAAATATAAAAAGAATTTTGTCAAATCTATAATAATGTGAATTATTCCCCAATTGATAAATGGTCAAAGGATATGAATAGGTTGTTTTCCTATAAAGGAAAGAAAAGAAAAGAAAAGAATTTATAGTACTATGAAAAAATACTCTAAACCATTATGGATTAGAGAATTGCAAATTAGACCTTTGAGATAGCATTTTACACCTATCAGACTGGCTAAAATTTTAGAAGGGGAAAGCAACATAGGTTGGAGAGGATACAGAAAAATTGGGACAGAAATTCATTGTTTGGTGGATCTGTGATCTGACCTAACCATTTTGGAAAAAGATTTGGAATTATGTCCAAAGAGTTATTAAACTGTCTATACCCTTTGATACAACAATACCACTATTAGATCTGTTTCTCTAAATGATTAGAGAAAATGGAGAAGAATTTCCATATTCTGAAATAATTTATAGCAACTCTCTTTGTGTTGGCAAAGAATTGGAAATTGTGGAGGTTTCTGACAATTGGTGAATGGCTAAACAAATTGTGGTACAAGCTCATGATAGTATATTACTCTGTTTTAAGAAATGATGAGCTCAATGAAATTTTTTTTTGCTCAGTGATTTTAGAAAAGCATGGTGACACCTCCACAAAATAATGAAGAATGAAATGAATAGAACCAAGAAAACATTGTATATAATAATAGCAATATTGTTTTAAGAACAAATTTGTGTAATCAAGTCATTCTAATACAAATACCCCCCAAATAACCTCAAAAATCCTATGGAGGAATATGCTGTCTGAATCTAGAAAGAAATATTATAGAGGTGAAAGCCATGATGAGTTGATTTATTTAGAAAAACATGGAAAGACTTGAACTATGTAGGAAGATGCTATACATTTTCAGAGAAACATGATATGAGAAAATAAGCATGATATGGTCTTAGATATATATGTATCATTGCATATGTATATGTTTATAGATATCTATGTGTGTATATATATACATATATATATGTATATGTATATATATATATATATACATATGTGCATGTATCCATGCTTAATTGTAGAATTCTTTAGGATGGCAGAAGGAATGGGAAAAATAAAGCAAAACATGCAGAGAATATTTTAAAAAATCAAGGAAGCAAAGAAAATTAAGGTAGTTTGGAAAACAAGTAATATGTATTATAAAGGTTTTCTTCAAATGAAAATTAATTGATTTATGTTGAATGCTCTATTATGACATGTTATAGGCATAGAATTTTCTCACTTTGTATTTGTGGAAAATTTTTTTCCTCACTTCATATTTTTGTATTTTTTTAATTATCCAAAAATGAGAATGATTTTGAGTGGTAACTTGTTTTGCATGTATTAAGCAGCCAAATCAATGATAAATGGCAAATAAAGACAGTATCTGCATCCAGAAAAAGAAATGATAAAAAGAAACACATATAGAATAATTTTACACACATGAGTATCTAATCACAGTCATCTCTAGTGGGAGGAAGAAAAAAAGGAAATTTAAATTATATTTTTCTTGTATAATTGAAAGGAATACCAAGTTGTTCAAATTAGATTTGCAGTTTCATGTATAATAATTTTTATTGTACTATGATATGGAATACTTATTTTATTCCATTAATTAAAAAGAAAAGAAAAAGGCAAAGAAAAGAAATAGGAACAACTCAAATAGAGGAATATTCTGTGTGCACAACTGGGTTGTATCAATGTAACAAAAATGACAATACTATAAAAATGTACACATTTACTGCTATATCAATTAAAAGGGTTGATAAAATAATTCATTAGGAAAAGCTGATAGATTCATCTTTAATGCAATTCAAGCATTAAAGAAGTAAGATGGCCATTTCTGAGGGATTTACACTATGGTTATGAATTGAACTATATAGTCACTGGGATCCTTTTCCATCCTCAAAACCTTTCATTCTGCAAAAATAAGCAGTTTCCTAACATTAAATCCACTCCTTGAACGATGACATTGTTTTCCTAGTGACACTGGAAAAATATTTTATAAATAGAAACCTTGTTGAAATGATTATATGAGAAATGATTAGGGGTTTGTTTAAAAAGAAAATCACATTATTTGATAGTTCTACCTTGTAGACTTAGGTGAATTCCATATTTCCAAAGAATTAGAATTATATAAAATGTGCAATGATAAATATTTACTATGTCTTTGATTATTGAAAAAGCATTTCAGTATTTTGCTGGTTATAGTTTTTAAATCATTTTCCTCATTGTCATTAGACAAAAATTATATATATATATATATATATATGAATGATTATTTGAGTTTTCTATTTGATTCAACTCTAAATAGATAGATACTGAATACTGAATAGATAATTAATACAAAGTTTTGATTTCTCAAAGAAGAAATGGGATTCCATGAAGGTTAAATGTCATGCAGCTTCCTTATTTTCTATATGTCATCATAATATTTTGTTATTTAATGGCAGTATTTCAGTATAATGACTAGATAAAGGCATTGTTTCATTTATTGTCCATGTTCCAGCTTTGTTTGGCCACAGCTGCAATAACAATGTTCACACTGAGCCCATCTGTAAAAGTTGGTGTACAATGACCTTGGCCAGTACAAAGCCTATTCCAGGAGTACAAATACAGCATGGAAGGTACAAACTGGGAGGACAGATGGTAGGGTCAGTGATGAGGAACTTGTTTGCTGTCACTGAGGAAGATGATTCCTCTTGCCAGCAGTCTTCTTAGAGACAGGTCGCTGCATTACCAAAAGAGGGCATTTCAATGACAGAAAAGTTGAATGCTATATGTAGGGGTAATTTCAGTTTGACATGATTGTTTATTATTCCATATTGAATTGAGAGCAAGGATAACCCTGGACCATGAGTTTGATGACTCAAGAAAAAATGCCCCATAATCAACTTGGAAGTCATAGGACAATCTCTCACAGGATTCAATAAGTGATAATGAAGATAGGATTTGATGAAATGAATTCTACAATTGATTATTTGTTCCTTAATGAAAACTTAGTACTGTTTAGTTATAGTAATCAGTCAGTTAGAACATTTTTTTGGTGCAAAGGTCATGTCCCAATAGAAACAAATACCATGTTTTATTCTCTGTATTACATTCCCTACAAGACTTGGAGACCAGAGGGCTATGCTAAAACCAAGTAATATTTTTTTAAACATTGACATTTGCATCTATTCCCAAATAATACTTTTGTCTCTCCAACACAGCCAGAGGAGAAATAGTTCAATCATGCAGAGGAGCTTGAAAACCTTGCTATCACTCTTAGAGGGTGCTGAATCTCTACTCCAGAACAGTAAAACAATGAATGGCTTCTTTGGTAAGAAGCCTATAATCAAGGCAAGTCTCCTTCCACTGTTCCCAACAAGTTCACATACACAGCACAGGAATGGTCTAGGTCAATGGTCTTCCAATATCGTTGAATAATCACCTTTAGTAATTAAAAGAACTAACATATAGCACCAACAATTTTATGAATTACACAATGTTAGAAATTTTAAACAAAAAATTAAAAGTTAAAAACAGGAAAAAGATGAATGAGATGAATTAATGGAAAGACATTTATTAAATACTCTTTATATGACAATCACTGTACTAAGAACTGCAGATAACAAATGAAAAAATAAAAATAGTCCTGACATACTAAGAGCTTGCATTCTAATATGGGAGACATTACATATAGAGAAGAAAAGGTCACACTGGTCACAAAGTATCAGAGTTTGAGTGGGACCACAGAGAAATAGATTGAACCACTGCTTCCAGGAACAATGGTAGAGTTGATTTAATCAAATTTAGTGATTTCAGAACTGGAGGAGTGTTGACAAAGGGCAATAGGTGTGGCTCCAAATAACATGATTAGAGAATATAGGGAGTGAAATGAAAAATGATGCCTAGAGTTTTCCTGAAATAGTGGTCCAGGAGAGATGCTCATCAATCAGAACAGTAGAACCCCGAGCATGGTCTTTTTTTGGTATGGAGTCAATAACAGAAACTGGAGGATTATTGAAAAAAAAATATTCTTGGCTGGAACAGATATCAGTTCACATTTCAAATAGTTCTGAAGTTTACAAAACACAATTTCCCCACTCCACCTTATGAAGTAGATAGTATGAATTCTATTATTTGCATTTAAAGTTAAGAAAACTGAGCTTCAGATAATTTAAGTAACTTGCCTAAAATCACAAAGCTAGTTAATTGATTGATCTGAGGTTTAAATCTGGAACCTCTGATTGCCAAGGCTTGGAAATCGATAGAGAAATATTATTCATCCAGGATGAATATTACGACTTAATATTTTAGTGAAGTGCATTATTGGAGAGTGGAAAAATATGGAAGTGCTATAATTGTGCAATAAGAATAATTTTCTCTTTTTTAACTTCTATGTCCTTGGTGTAAAATTGGAATTTGACTAACAACATCTGAAACTTAGTCATTGGTTTCAAGCATATGAGTTGTTAGCTGGGACTGCTCCAGTGCTTGAAAACCTGTATCAGTATAATTTGTGTATTTACATAAGCCCAAGGTAGTAATGTTCTGAGCTTCTTCAGTTTTACAGCTTGCTTTCAATGTTTATATTTGCTTCAATGTTATAAAGAGGGAAGTAAAGGAAATGGTACAATGAAAGGCAGGGATGTTCCTTGTCTGTCCCACTGCCTAGAATTTCTCTCAATTTTTCCCCAAAATGCCTTTTCCCTAAGATTGTGCCAGCAGTCAGTCATTCATTAGAAAGCTACAGAGCCCTCCAGAATTTATTGATTTGAAAGATTAGTTAGTTATAAATGACTTTTTGTGTTGGACAATATTTGCTAGAAAAATAACATCACTCCTATGAACTATTGAAATCTCATAGCCATGAATAGAGCCTATTTTAAGAAAGTCACAATCTTTTTATCTAACAAGCAGTAATAATAGAGTCAAAACTTTTGCTGGGGTACTCATGAGTTGTCCACCTCCTTCAAGTCTGGTATATTAATAGTCAGCATGATATTGTGGCTAGAGAGATGGACATGTGGTCAAGAAGGCATAAGTTTGAATGCTGACTGACTTTTATGATATATTTTTATATTAAGAAATTGTTTTAATTCCTCTGAGCCTCAGTTTTCTCATCTATAAAATAAGAATAGTGATACCTGTAAATACCTACCTCTGAGTTGTAAGGCTTGCAAGAGATGGTTATAAAGGACATCCCAGAGTTTAAAGTGTTAGTCAAATGCCAGTTTGTTTGACAAAATGTCTTTTGCACTTTCTTTTTTCCTAAGATTTCTGTGAATTCAAGGATTTTATCTCCTAATATGTATATTTTTTTAAAAAATAATACTCCTAAGCTAAATGAGTACTTTAACATCTATCTAAAGACTTTTATTCTTTAAAAAATTTCAAAATGGTAATGAAGGGGGCTTGGAAATAACACTCATTTGGATTACATTAGTTAAAAATCCAATAAGAAATTTCATTTGGTACAAAACTATACAAAAATAGAGAAAATATGTTCCAAATGCAAATGAAGGCATATTTACTATTCATTCATTCTGGAATAATGTGATGTTGACAACAACAAAACATGACTTTTAATTTTTTTTTCTTGTTGGTAAAGGCACAGCAATTCTCTCTCCTGAAATTTCAATGATACATCTGTTGATCTTTGTTCTAAAAGTAGATGAAATGAGTTAAGAAACAGCAGTTCACTCCTGTTGGGGGGGAAAATCCTATTTTAAAGCGTCTCTCACTCACACCCTGAAGGGAAAAAAAAGAAACTATGGTTCAGAAAAATATGCTTAGATGTATTCAAAATAACATACTGAGATTTCAGAAGGAACTGGATTAGTATTCATTCAATCTATTCATCTGAATTATGTACTTTCCTAAAGTTATCATGTACCACATAGAATCTGGGAAATATTTCAGGTTGACTGGATTTTTCCTTAAGCAAAGTATATTTTTATGCATTTCACTTGGACTTCCAAATCAGATTTGATAAACATTTAGGATTGCACCAGAATAAAATTATGGTTCCCTTTCAATGAAGTTATAACTTTGAAAAATCTGTTTAATAAATTTGCCAATTGAATAAGCCTTTTGCTCTCTTCTGATCCAGAATTACAGAATCAACATTCTTAGTTATTAGTATCCTCTCATCTTTACTTAACTTTGTAAATTGTAAATGTACAAATACTTTACTATTGTTACCCCAATAGAGTTCAGGTCTCCCCTTGCGGGAAAAAGTGGAGAGTAACAGTAAATACAAAGTCATGAGGTAACAACTGGGAAAAACCATAACCTATCAGTGCTCCCCAAACTTCTTTCAAAGAATTACATAGTTTTGTTTGTACTCAAGATGGAAAAGAGACAAAGTAAGCACTTAAAATAATATGTCTGCAGAGGTGATACAAGCCTCATTATGTTCCCTAGTACCTCCCTCTAAGACATATCAGTATCCCAACCTATATCTTAATTCATAAGAACTTCTAACCATTCACTCTTTGGAGATCAAAATATTAGTTCCAGAAGTCCATTGCTAAAACGTGCTTCACATTAGGTAGGTGAGGAAGACCACCTTGGATCAACTTTTTACACTATAATCAGAAAAACAGGATAAAAAAAGGGAACAACTAAATTTTGAGGCTATTTAAATAATTTTGCTGAAAAATAATTCATCTCTATGTTGCACTTGTCGGGTCCTAAAAAAAATGAAAGTCATGAGTTTAGAAAACATAGGCAATAAAGCATGTTTAATTAAGGTAATTGAATAGTGAATCTGCCACTTTGGGGGATGTCAAGTGGATTTCCCAAACCCAAGACCCATTCAAAAGTTTCTTATACTTGTATTAGAAGGGAAGAGACAATATGAGGTAGCAAGACCAGGTCATGAGATCCCAGTAGCCCTTGGGAATCTGGGCAAGGAAAGTCACTTCATTCTGACTGGTCTTATTGTTTTGGTTTTTTGCAAGGCAATGGGGTTAAGTGGCTTGCCCAAGGTCACACAGCTAGGTAATTATTAAGTGTCTGAAGCCAAATTTGAACTCAGGTTCTCCTGACTCCAGAGCCCATGCTCTATCTACTGCGCCACCTAGCTGCCCCCATTCTGACTGTTTTGTCCTTCATTCCACAGATCCCAATGGAAGGGAGCAAGGACATAGAAGCCGATATTAGCTAGAGTTGGGCTCCCCCCACAAGGCAAAAATCTCTATATGTGGTTCAGCTCAACCTAATCAAGAGCAAATATCTTAAGAATAGGAGTGTAAAGACATAACTGAAATTCTGAAACTACAAGAATTATTTAAGGTAGTGACAGCCTGTGTTACATTTGATATTAACAATTTGTGTCATTGTATGAGCAATTATTTTTTTTTTTTTGCAAAGCAATAGAGTTAAGTGACTTGCCAAATGTCACACAGCTAGATAATTATTAAGTATCTGGGGCCAAATTTGATTTCAGGTCCTCCTGACTCCAGGGCCAGTGCTCTAATCTACTGGGCCACCTAGATGCCCCATATGAGCAATTATATTAACAATTTTCTGTCATAAAACCTGACTCTAATTTAGTCTTTCTGTACAATGCCTCAGAAAACTCTTCGTTCCAGAAACTCACTCCACCCCTGGACTTCACACATTGGAAATAACCTCTGTCCCTGTGGACCTCTCCATTTTAAGAAAGGACATTTTTTTCATTCCTCTCCAGCTTGCCCTCCTGATTCTTTCAGATTTTATTGAAGATAGCCATCAAAACCCTTAGAATCTCACCCCTGAGTCATATATATTCCTCTCTTCTTCCAGTCCCTTCTCTCCACTTTTAGCTTCCTTATATGCATTGCCCTGCCCCATTAGCATGTAAACTGTTTGAGGGCAGGGACTTATTGTCTTTCAGCTTGTATTTGTATTTACCACATTTAGCACAATGTCTAGAACATAATTATGATTAATAAGTGTTTGTTGAAGAAGAAAAAATGAGTCTGAGGGATTTACATAGGGAACTTATCAATCAGCCAGAAATTTTGAAAGACATTATAAAGCAATGAAAGTTAGAATGGGTAACAGGACAAATATAAGAATGACATAAAAGGAATAGCAATGCTGAGTGCTTATATTTAGAATATCCTGAAGTTAACAATAAAAGAAGGAGGTTAGCCTAAATTGGATCACTGTTCAAAATGTTTGGAATAAGATGAAGAAGCCATATCTAAGCAACAGGTCATGAGAAATTAACCTGTGGTATTTATTGGACTGCCATCCCAAATATGTCAATGCTATAATATGGCAGGCACCTCTATGCCTGTAGATATGCATATGCTTGTGATTTTGTATGTATGTCCCAAGACACATGTATTGAGTTAAGGGAAGAGAATAAATGAGATTGAAATTCCATGGAACTTGGATCACACTTTTAGTATAGTTCACAACCTAGATAGTCATTCCTCAGCTTTGTTTTGAAGACCCTCCCTAGTGATTTACAGGATTTGATACTGAGTGAAAAGAACAGACCAAGAGAACAATGTACACATTAACAATAACATTACAAGATAAATTACCTTGATGGAAGCAGCTCCTCTCAGCATTCAGAGATCAAGGACAACTGTATTAGACCAGCTATGGACAATGTTATCTCCATCCAGGAGAAGAGAAACAAAACAAAACAAAACACACCAAAAACACCCAACCTTTCATAATCTGATGAACACTTTATAAAAATTATCTCACATATTGCTTTCCCTTAATCCTAATTCCTCATACTGAACTTTAAACATGTTTATCAAAAAATATGTTTGTACAATGCAAACCTGACTATTTGCTGCTGAGGGGAGGGGAGTGGGAAGGAAGGGTGGAAGGAAATTTTGTAACTTAAAAATATATATGCGCACATGAATAAAATAAAGAAATAAAAAAGATTGTCCCCAGAATTCTACAAGGTGGGTGCAAAATGAGCCAGAGATTGCAAAAAGGATCTATTTTCTCTGCTTTGAGACTAGGCACTGCTACTAAGGGTTGAAACCTATCTATAAATGCTAGAGCTGTGACATTTTGGTGGGATGAACATGCTCATTCCTTGACCCACTACATTGTTTTTTATGTATTTAAGTGAGCAGATGAATATAATTTTAGTTTGGTAATCTCTTTCTCTGAGGAGAACAGAGTTTCTAACTCCTACCTCATGTTTCCCCTCCTGGAAAGAATGAATAATGGGAAAGATAGAATAAAAAAACTTAGAGATGTCTATTCTGCCACCTTTCGATTCATATAACATTATCCATGCTACATGTGGGAGAGCTTTTGTTACAAGTGGGTTTATAAGCCACACATTTCTTTGGTGATTGGGAAAATGGTGTTGTCTCTACAGACAGAGAATTTTGGAAAAGGTGTGATTGTTTTTGTAGAAAGATGATGAGTTCAATTAAGATAGGTTGAGTTTGAGGTGTTAGTGGGACTATACCACTCAGATACCCCTGAGACAAATCCTGGAATAATGAAACACTAATGTAAAGTGAATTTTCCGAAGACCTGCTGTGGTCTATAAAGAGATAAATCAGGAAAACCATGAATATGGTTTTGACTTGATGATTCTACTGATTTGGATTGTCTTTTTATTGTTGATAACCATCAAAATGCTTAGAGTCTCACCCAGCTATTGCCAATCTTTATAATTTACTATTTCTCTCCATTTCCTATTCTTTCTGGACTTTTCACCAACCTCCCAAATAGTTACTCAGTTCTCCCACTAATTTGATCATAGATTTAGAGTTGGAAAAGAATTTAGAATTCATTTCATTCAATGCCCTCATTTTCCAAGTGAGTAAACTGAGATACACAAACATTAAGTGGTTTGCCTAAATAACATAGCTAATAAATATTTGAAGTTTGAGCTAATATTGAGCTAATAAGTATTTAAACCCAGGTCTATCTGTTTCTAAATCTCAATCCCATTCTCCTACCTCTGCCTCAACGATATGGTTAATATTCAGAAAATGATCAGCCTAGGAAATTGTTTTCCCAGGAAATTTGAATCTAATATTTGAGTTTGGCTTTCATATAAGGTAATTGGCATTACTCAGTCTATGTAATTGGTTTGCCACCTGACCATGGATGATTCTGCTTTTATAAGATAAAAAAATGCATTCACAAATTTAAACACCTCATTAAAGTCCAATATAAAGAATATTCTCAATACTACTCTTTTTAGTAACGTACATTCTACCCAGTTAGAAAATTGATGTGGGGGTTTAATATAGCAATTTACCCAGTTTGTATCCTGTGGGAATTATCTGGGGACCTGTTTCACTTATGTAACTATGCAAAAACAGGACTCAGAGGATTTGAATTGGTTCCAAATAAAATTCCTCTAGGATATTAATCCTCTGCTCCATTATGTTGAGCCCAAGCAGCACAGTGATCAGATAAGAAGTAGCTATGTAACCATCAACCACAGCGCCTTCGCCCACATTGAATGCATATCCTGGAGCTCTACCTTCTAAATTACTTCCTAGGAGCACAGGATGATCACTGAGCTTAGCAAGCAAACAACTTACCCCTTGCATAGCCTTCCAAATAGTGACACAGACACATGATTGTAGTGCTTATAATGTCATCCCCCACATATTTCCAGTTCTTTTTCTCTATATATCAGTCTTTCACTGTCTCTGTCTCTTTCTATCTCTCTCTCTGTGTCTGTGTCTTTCTGTCTCTGTGTTTGTCTCTGTGCCTGTCTTTCTATGTCACTCAGTGTCTATTTCTGTCTCTGTCTCTCTGTCTCTGTGTCTGTGTTTCTGTCTCTCTCTCTGCCCCCACCCCTCCCTCACTCTTCAAATTTTGTCAAGTCTGTTATCAATGAGAATTAAGAGCTTCAGTTTCAATCCATGCCTAAAGAAATCAAATTCCCATTTATTTTTTTTATTAGTTATCTACTCCTATTATGTACAAAACAAAGTTCCAGGTTCTCCGAATGCAGAGATTTAAAAAAAGGTCCAATCTCTCTTGCTGTCAATAAGTTTTTTCATTTTACTTGTGAAAAATCAAGCAAATCTCTAAATCATATATTTTTAAAGTGAAGCGATATTTATGGGAAAAGCTTTGTTTTCATTAAGCCAATAAAATTAGTGTACCAAGTAGGGTTGGCCCTAACCAAATGCCAGTAAGCAAACTTTGTCTTTAGCATCTCCAGTATCTTTCTCTGGCCCCTTCCCCTCTCAGTGTTCAACTTCCATAGGCACCTAATGTCTTCAGTTTTGTTCCCTGGCTTCCCAGGGTTCCTCATTGTAGAACTATACCAGAACCTGCTCTTCTTGAAGAGTAACCCGCTACAAAGACTTTCTTATATACTGTTCCTATCAAAAGATGCCCATATTGCATACTGTGTTTGCAAAATCTTGATCTTTACTTTCCAAATTGATTAAAATGCTAATCCTCAATAATAGCTACTAATGGTTTAAGCTGTTTCCAATCAGATTCTAAAATCATTGATCAAGAGCTGGAAGAGACCTCAGAGGTCATCTTTTTGCTGAAGAGGAACTGAAGGCTGGAGAAATTTCGCAACTTAACAAAGGCTCTAGAGGTAGCAGCGTCAGATCCTCTAAATTCAAATTCAATATTTTTGCTTCACTTTAATGCCTCTACTCCTTCCAGTTAACATTCTTACATTTCTAAAGATAAATTGACTTAACTCAAAGGAATTATGACAGTGAAGAGCATGTCAGGGGTTGTGAAAGATATCACAGAGCAACCTTTTAGAGTTCCATTAAATTACAGGAGATGGGTGATCAACTACTTTGCTTGCTAGTCGGGATACTCTTAATATCCAATAATTGTTGAGAAAATATTTTGAGAAGAAAATTTTTTATCCATAGAGCTATATTTATTCTAGCTTAATTACCCAAGAGAACAAATCAATGTGGACTTCTTCAGCATTGGTACTAGAGATCGAAAACTTAAAGGCTTTGTTTTAACATGCTTGAAACAGTTTTTTAAAAAGTGTGAGTCATCTGATAGTGATAGGCCACTGATAAATTTTACACTGTCCGAAATTACTTTGGCTTCTTAAAGTTAGAAGGAGACAATGAAAATAGCATCATACTGGGAAGGACCTGAGTATTGAGCTAGTCCTATAACTCATTTATTTTTATTACTATTATTTTACAGATGAGGCAATTGAAGCTCAGGGATGTTATTACTTGCCCATAATCACACATGTAGCATATATTTGGGATAGGATTGGAACTCATATTCTATGACTTCAGAGTCAATTCTCTTTACTCAATCACTATAATCAGAATAATACCAACCTAGAAACAAAGAGTATTTCAAATAAAAACAAAAAAAATATTGTTGACCAATTTAATCTAATTGAAAAGATAAGGAAAAAATAATAAAAAATATTAATGTATGTCATGTGTTGATACATATTAAGGACAGGGATTATTTTTCTTTTGTACTGTTGCTCATGAAGTGTGATCTGTGGACATGCATATTTTCATTTGCCCTTTCTCTTACTTGATAATAAAACTCAAAAAATAAGTCAAATTTGCTGTTCTTTTTATTATTACATATCATGAATTGCACAGGGACAGTGGTGTATATACAATATGTGTGTGTGTGTGTATATATTGTATTTCTAGTAGGAAAACAATGATACTATATATACACACAAGTGTGTATATGCATGTGTGCATGCATGTGTGTGTGTGTGTGTGTGTGTGTGTGTACTTTTACCACAGTGACTAATGACTAGGAAGCATCAGAGAATAGTTCAAGTGGACAGATCTATATTTTACAAAGAGGACAAAGGAATTAAGGTAAGAGGATAATAATGGGTTAGGAAGATTAGGAAGATTGTAGCAAGTATCTCCTTTTTCACCTTCTATTCCTTCTTTTGGAAGAATCCCAGGGAGAATTTGGAGCAGAGATATAACCAGCAACTAAAAATCATATTAGCATGAATTTACATAGACAATGTCCAAAATCAGACTTTTAATTGGTATAGAAAAAGAATCTAAAAATATTTACCTGAATCTAAGGAAAAGGAAGATAAAAAGAAAAACTAAAAATAAACTGACAAGAGTTAGCTATGAGTAAAAATAATAGTACACAGTCATTTTTGGAAACAAAGCTTCATGAGGTGAAGAGGACCTGAATAGCTAAAGTTTCTATTTTAATGAGAAGAGTAGAACAGCAAGTGTTAATCAGGCAAAAATGCCTGAAACATTATTCATGAAATATAGATGTCCGCCTAATTGAATATGAGAAAACAAAAACACATACATGAAAACACATAGCATTCATTATGGTGCATGCAACTATATGAAGGAGTGCTAAAAATGTCCTGGAAAGATTGATATGAGCACAGTCAAGTGGGATTAGTCAGAGAAGGCAACATTTTGGATAGAATAAGTGACATATATATATGTTGGAAAAGAGAAGGAAACAGATTAATTCATATGGAAGTGATGGTCTGTGAGACAGCTCAGAGTCAGAAGCAGGTTAAATGCATGGGGAATAATGAATAGATTTGCGTTAATTAAAAAAAGGTATCAGGGCTAGATGGGGGGTAATTGTATCAAGAGTAGAGACTCAGTGTGGCACGGGGCTGGGGTGGGTGGGAGACATAAGCCCTTTTTAAGTAAACAATTGCATTCTGTATGTGAAGTTTGGTTTGAAATGATCAATGGCTCAGTCACCAAACAATGAGTCACTGAGCACATTGAATTGCTTCCTTCCTTCTTAATGTGCAATCCCATCAATCTGCCCATTTTTTCCTTCCTCTAGGGCCTACTAGATTGAATCAGCATCCTGGAATCCCCAACTCCCCCCCCCACACTCCCAAGAGATGGCATCTTGTTATTCTTTTTAAAGGCATAAATAAACTTAGATAAATTTGTATACCAGCTTCAAATTAAGGTTTAGAACTTTACTGTGTAAATTCATGTTCTTCCTTGATAACTATTGGTTTAAAGTTAAATTGCAAAATCTCATATTTTTTCACTGAAAGAGTATATCATATGACACTCAAGTATAACTTACCTAGAAGTCAAAACACCATATTCTAATTTTGATTAAATCACATACTATCTTTTCAAACTTAGGCATATCATTTCTTTTTTTTTAAGGCATATCATTTCACATATCCTAGTTCAAATTTCTTCATCCGAGACAATGGAGCATACGTTATTTAAGTGCCTTTCAACTCACAAAGAATATTATTTGTAGCTGGATTGAAAGTAGGTTTGTGGGGCAGCTAGGTGGCGCAGTGAATAGAGCACCGGCCCTGGAGTCGGGAGTACCTGGGTTCAAATCCGACCTCAGACACTTAATAATTACCTAGCCGTGTGGCCTTGGGCAAGCCACTTAAACCCATTGCCTTGAAAAAAAATCAAAAAAAAAAAAAGAAAGTAAGTTTGCCAGCTTGAGTAGTTATACTCATAGATGAAGGATCAATTAATTTCATGCCCTCCCCTTAGGATTTAAGCATTATTGTTAATGAAGAAAGTTAACACATAAAAAGGGAGCTGAAAAACCAAGGGACAATATCAATAATGGTATTTGGTGCAGGGGCATGATATTTTTGAAGACCAGAAAGTCAGGAACAGGACTAGGAGGAGAAGGAAAAGCTGGTTTGGGTACTTTCACTCCCCAAAAAAAGGCAGTTCTAAGATGAGTTCACCAGTGTGAGAAATGAGTAAGTCTTCGTAGCTGGATATTACGGGGTGAGAGGATGGTAATACTAAAAATCTCTTCTGGGCCAGGTAGGCCCCAGATACTAAGAGAAATTCCAAACTGAGCCAGCAGTAAAACAAACATGGCTTTGAAGTCCACTCAGGAACAATACTAGAAGGGGAATAAAAATTTAAAACTTATCTTTGGTAAGGCACTAAGGTGAATTACTTGGATAAGAATATTTGAAGATCCAAGCAGTCATACTTATCTTTATCATCACTAACATTTTCAACCTTCCTTTCCAGAGATAGAGATTTTGCCCAGACTTCCCCAAAGGAATAGTGAGTTTTTTTCAGAGAATTTAGTCCCAAACTAATCTGGGATCAAAGGAAATGAGAGTACATTAACCAGGAATGTGGGCCAGAATTATTTTCTTTGTCTTACTATTCAATTCTTTTATGAATTTTTTTCAAGTTTCAATGTCATAGAGACTATTTTCAAGCACATGAGTCAGCTAAATATATAAAAAGCAAGTTTACTAGAAATATTAAGGAAATTTTAATTATTGAGAAACTCCATGAAAGTTATCTAGTCTAGCGATCAGAGACAAGGGCTCAAAACCTGGGTTATATTTACTTTAGTGACTAGTAGTACTAGGGTAGATGTACAATGCAAAGAATAACATAGTATGAACAATAATCATGATACAATGTCAAAGATATGAAGGTCAAAGGAAGGGGAATTTGGTAAGGAAATGGAGCTGAAAATGCTGTATATCATGGGAAATCAGTTGTGGAAAGTTTGGAGGTGCTAGAAATGGGAAAAGTCAGCAAAGCCAAAAAAACAGAATTTTGAAAAATAACAGTCCTCTACAAATTTATCCACTTCATATAATAAATTATTACATGAAGATAATTAGTATTAACTACTAATTATAATTAGTACATATAATTAGAAACTACTAATATAATGATTTTAGGGGTGGCTAGGTGGTGCAGTGGATAAAGCACCGGCCCTGGAGTCAGTAGTACCTGAGTTCAAATCCGGTCTCTGACACTTAATAATTACCTAGCTATGTGGCCTTGGGCAAGCCACTTAACCCCACTGCTTTGCAAAAACCTAAAAGAAATGATTTTATAGCTGTAGAAGTATTTTTTAAAATTGAATATTTCATCATTGTGCACAGTTTCTAAAATTTTTTAATTTATTTTATTTTTAAAGTTCCCCCCCAACTACATGCAAAAGCAAATTTCCATATTTACTTCCAAAACCTTCAATTCCAAATTCTCTCCCTTCCTCCCACTCCACTTCCCTGCACTGAGAAAGCTAGTTACTTGGTTTAGGTTAAAACTGTATAGTCATGAAAAAATTACAATAGTAGTCTTGCAAAACTAAATATAACCTCCCCCACATACACACATACACAAAGAAAGAGAAAACTCAAAAAAAAAAAATAAGTGAGAGGGAAAAAAGCATGCTTCAGTCTTTATTCAGACACAATTAGCTCTGACTTTGGGATGGATAGTTTTCTTTATCAAAAGTCCATCAGAGAAATTGTTTCCACTATTTTTCCCATAGTTGCTATTTGTTAGCTGTATTTTCCTCCATTCTAATCCACCCCCACCCTTTTTACTCTATTCTCTCTCTCCTTTCACCATTCCACTCCTGAAAAGTGTGTTGTATCTGACTAGCCTCTCCCACTCTTCTATCATCTACACCCCCTCCCCTCCCCTTGTCCCCTGTCTCCCATCCCTTTCTTTTCCTATTTTCCTTGAGGTTAAGACAGTTTTTTATACTCAATTGATGTTTATGCTATTCCCTCTCTTAGTCACTTCTTTTTGTTTTTGTAGGTTTTTGCAAAGCAAATGGGGTTTAGTGGCTTGCCCAAGGCCACAAACAGCTAGGTAATTTTTACATGTCTGTGATCAGATTTGAACTCAGGTTCTTGTGACTCCAGGGTCAGTGTTCTATCAACTGTACCACCTAGCCCTCCCTCTTAGTCCCTTCTGATAATAGTAAAGCACACTCACTCCCCCCCCTCATCTTCCCTCTTTTCCACTCCACTGCAAAGACTTTTTCTTGCCTTTTTATGTGAAATAACTTATCCCATTTTACCTCTTCTTTCCCTTTCTCCCAGTATCTTCCTTTCTCCTTATTTAAATATTTTAATATATTATATCTTCAAATTCACCTCCTTCCTATATTCCTCCCATCTAACTGCACTAATAAATGAGAAACTTCACATGTGTTATCAGTATCATCAGGGCTCAGGTGAAGTTTAGAGAGGGTGGACAGGTAAGGCAAATCATGAAGAGCTTGATGTTGAACTGCTTCTATTTCTGCATGGGAAGAGTAGAGGATGAAATTACCCAAGCTTTTGGGGGATTTTACAGCTGTTTTCAAGAATACTCCCCCCCCCCCCCACCGCCTAAGGAGTTTCAAGGTCTTATGAGAGCTATGACTTCTTTGCTGGCCTGTGCTCTGGTCTGTGGTTGACCACAAGGACTCCTTTCTGGCCTGGAACCATGAAGGGACTCCTTGTTCTACTGTGGGCCATAATATCTTCTGTGCTGCACCATTTTCTGAGGTTTGGGACCCAGATTGAGACCCGGATCTGAGTATGTATGAAGCAACAGAGTACTGCCTCAGGGATAGAAGAGAACTCTGCAATCTCCCCTGACTCACTTACTATTCATGGGCTATCCTTGGTAATCCCTGAGTTGAGAGGTCTGGATACCGCCATCACTGGCACAGACCACCACCCCCAACCAGAGAACCAAGCTCCCTGCAATCTGTACATAAAGGGGTGGCTAGGTAGTGCAATGAATAGAATACTGGCTCTGGAGTCAGGAGTATTTGAGTTCAAATCTGACCTCAGGCACTTATTGCCTAAATGTGACCTTGGGTAAGTCATTTAAACCCATTGCCTTACCAAAAAAAAAGAAAAGTAGAACATAAATCCACCTTGGATGATTGATTTGATGAAGCAGAAGAGAAATAAGGAAGGGGAAGATGATATTTGAAAACTGATCAGTGGAGAGAGGAAAAAAAAGAAAAGAAGCAAGAAGTATCTAGAAAATTTTTAGTTTGTTACATGAGACCTTCCACCTGACAACAGCACCATTGAATTTGTGTTAACTGACGACTAAGTAAGCAAGTTGATAAGAAATATTTTTTTGAAAAGGAGATTGGGGAAGAAATGTGCAGTGCAGCCACTATGGATTAAATACATACATATATATATATATATATATATATATATATATATATATATATATATATATATATATATATACTGCAACTCCAAGACAATTACAATTAATAAATTAATAAGTGGGCAGATGGAGCAAAAGGCAATTTGCAATGAAAAATGAAGACTTTCTTGATCATGAAAAATTAATTGTTCCTTGAAAGAACAAGTTATAAACTTCTGAAGCTACTATCCCAACTCTCACTTGTACCTGTAGGCTGGGTCCCCAGAGGATTGCTACTACATCTACACTGAAGGTACTATGGTTAATCCTTAGGTTAATCTTTCTAATGCTATGGTTCATAGTTATTGTCATAGTACAATTGGTATAGTTTGTATAAAACATCCCCCACCCACTATTCTCCTATCAGTATATCTTGTCCATAGGAAAAGTGGGTTCAAGTTTGGAATGAATAATTGACAGAAAGGAAACTCAATTTTTTGGTTGCTAGTTCTTTGCTCCCTCTTGTTGAACTCATGAAAGTACCCCTTAGGTCTGCTGTATATTCTCTGCAGGGTTCCTTGTAGTGTCCCTTCACCATCTTTCTTTGATGTGTCTAATTCTTGATTCCCAATGATGATTCTGTGAAAGCCCTTCTGGGACTAAGAAAATGATAAGTCCAAAATTTGGGAAAGAGGAAATGAGAAGCATCATCATGAAGTATTAATCCTTCAGGGGCAGGAACATAAGATTAGAAGTCAGAAGGTGTAGTCTAGAATCCTAGCTCTATTCATTTTGCACCCAATATTTCAAATTTCATCTCTGGGCCTTATTTTTTGAGAGACATAAAAGGTTCCTTCCAACTCTAAAGTCTAGGAATATTAGAAAGATAATCTGGAGAGCAATATGGAACTATGTCCAAAGAGCAATAAAACTGTTCATACCCTTTGACCCAGCAATTCCAATTCTAGGTCTATATACAAAAGAAATTATTAAAAAATGTTAAAAGTCCTACGTGTTACAAAATATTCTTAGCAACTCTTTTCACAATGGCAAAGGATTGGCAATTGAGGGAGATGCCCATAAACTGGGGAATGGCAAAACAAGTTACAGCACATAAATACTATGAAATAATATTGTTCTATAAGAAACCATAAAGGGTCAGACTCTAGAGAAGAATGGATCTGATGCTGAGCAAAGGAGTAGAACCAAGAGAACAATGTACACATCAACAACATTATGAAATGAACAACCTTGATGGAAGCAACTCCTCTCAGCAGTTCAGAGAGTTAGGACAAGTGTATCTGATTGGTTATGGACTATATTATCCCCAACCAGAGGAAGAAAAACAAAACAAAACAAAATGCATAGAAAATAAAAAAAAACCCTTCCAAATCTGATGAACACTTTATAAAAATTATCTCTTATGTATCTCTTTCCCTTAATCCTAATTCCTCATGACAAAAATTACTTATTTGTAAACATGTTTAACAAAAAATGTATGTAAAATGCTAACTTGACTGTTCCCTCATGAGTGGAGGGGGGTGGGAAGAGAGGATGGAGAGAAATTTTGTACCTTGGAAATATGCATGTACATATTGATGAAAATAAATAATTTTTTAAAAAAGAGAAAGGTAGGGCTGGCTAGGTGGCACAGTGGATAGTGTGCCAGCCCTGGAGTGAGGAGTACCTGAGTTCAAATGTGACCTCAGACACTTAATAATTACCTAGCTTTGTTGCCTTGGGCAAACCACTTAATCCCATTTGCCTTGCAAAAGCCTAAAAAAAAAAAGAAGAAAGAGAGAAAGGTTATCATGCAGAAGAAAACAGAACCAGGAGCAATGGGAGACTTGTTATAGCAAAGCAGGAATCAGTTAAATATAAGGAAAAGTATTTCTAATAATCACAGCTATCCAAAAACAGCCTACCATATGTGGTAGTTAGTTCTCTATTACTAGAAATCCTTGAGTAAATAGATAACATAAAGAGGATTCCAATTCATATCTAAGTTGGACAATATAAGCTTTAAAATCCCTTCCATCTCTGAGATTTTTTGATTCTGTCATTCAGTGAACTTCCCAGAGAGATTATTAAAGCTTATTTTCATTGCTTGACAAATCAATGATTTTTAACAGTAAGCTTTTTTCCAATATAAATCTTTCTAAAATATATTATACATTCCTGTGACTTATTAAACACAATATGTTGAGTATAATTAATATTTTCTTACTGACGTATATAAACGTCATTATTCTGTTGTTCTTGCTATTGTTGTCATAGAGTGATGCCCTCAGGAGTTATTGTGATAGGTACAGCCAATTGCCTGAATGTAGACAGCAAAAAAGGGATACAGGACTGGAAGCCTGCCAGAGAGATGTCAGTATCTGGCACAAACAGATGGTCTAGGAGACAAGAAATGAGAGTGGGAGCTGGGAGTCCATGATTTACCATCATCAAGAGCAAGTCAAACATCTCAAAACCAAAAGCTCAATAAGGAGGGCAAAGTTTATTAGATTTGGGAAGTGAGACAGGTGAGGTCTGGATATTTAATGAGTCACCCAGGACATTCAAAAGTAGAGTATGCCTAAGTAATCTGGAGTCTGGGTTGCTTTGGGTTTGGGGGTTTTTTTGCCTTCTGTCCTCTCAGGAACTATGCTTGTAGATGTAAGGAAAATTGTCAGAGCTAGTTAAGAAATAAGTATAAGTATGAGCTGCCAGTAGGGTCCTCAAAGTTCTACTCTAGTAGCTGATAATTCTTTGATCTTTTCCTCACTCTTAACTGATACTTTTTTTTCAAGGCAATGGGGTTAAGGGACTTAACCAAGGTCACATAGCTAGGTAATTAGTAAGTGTCTGAGATTTGATTTGAACTCAGGACCTCCTGACTCCAGGGCCAGTGCTCTATTCACTGTGCCACCTAGCTGACCCAACTGATACTTTTCAATATGTAACTGACTCTTCTCTCAACTCTAGCTTCTTTTTTATGTTTTCTAAAACAAACCAGATAATCAGAGGTATTAATAATAAATCATTAATTGTACATGCAATTTGAAGTCAGTGGACTGTGTTTTAAGGAGCACTAAGTGTGGTTTCAGATTGCTCAAGTATGCTAGTGGTTCCCATGACTATCAAGGTAGTTAGATAAAGTAAAGAAAACATTCCCATTTTTTTAAATGAAAAATTTGAGACAAAAAAAGTCATACACATTCATACAGATATAGAATCATTTCCAATTACCAGCACAATGACTTTTCTATCATTGCATACACAATTGTCAGTAGCCCTCAGATTTTAGATTCTAGCACTTATGGGAATTGCACTCTGAATGTTCATATGTAGCAGAAAAAAACTAGTGGTATTCAGTAGTTAATCACATAGAGCATACAGCATCTTCTTGGATTGTAGCTGTGTTTGTTCAATGAAGAATGTGCCTATTATTTCTGACCATGCCTGTAACTTTGAAAACTCTGCTCTCTGGTTTCTGACCTCATCATTTGATTGAAACTGATTCACCAAACTTACCAATGGTCTCTTATTTGGCAAACTTAATGGCCATTTCTCATGTCTATCCTTCTGGACTTCTCTATGAGCAAACCAGAATTAAAGAAACTCAAAAGAAGCTCAAGATGTGCAAATTTAAAGAATCCATTCCACATAGACTATTTAAGTAGAGAGCATTAGGAGCTCATGTTGGTTGATCAGCTACAGTCAGATGCACTAAAGCATGGCTTTAACATAGTCTTTAACACTTTCAATCACCATCTTTTTTTGGATGCTCTTTACTGATTCCCTTCCTATCTGCCTGATAATTCCTTCTCAATTTCTTTAGTTGCATCTTCATCTAGGTCATATGGACTAACCATTTTCAATCCCTGAAAAGTTCTGTTCTTGGTACTCTTCTCTTTTCATCTGTACTATCTTAGTGATCTCATCAACTCCCATGGGTTTGATTATCCTCTCTAAGCAAATGACTCCCATATCTATAAATAGAAGCATCACTAAAGCAATACTAATCTCTTTCCTGAATTCCAGTCTAGCATTAGCAAGACCGATTAAATTGGACATCTTGTAGGCATCTGAAATTTAACTTTTCTAAAATGGAACTCATCTTTTCCCCAAGAGCTTTCTCTTTTTTCAAATTCTTCTTTTACTGTTAGGGACACCAGTATCCTCCCAGGCATCTAAACCCAAAAATCTTGATTCTACCCTCACATTTCTCAATCATATGCAATATTTAATCTGTTAACAAATATTCCCATTTCTATATTTAATCTGTTATCAAATACTACCATTTTTTCCTTCAAGATATAGTTTATATATGTCTTCTTTCCATTCACACAACTATTTATCCTAGTATAGGTCTCCATCATCTCTTGCCTGGACCATTACAACAGTTTTCTAATTGCTCTCCCTATCTCAAGTCTTTCCCTGCTCCGGTCAATCCATCTCTTAGTGCCCAAAATGATTTTCCTAAAGTGTAAATTTAACAGTTTCACCCTTCTAATCAACAACCTTCTAATCAACAATCTCCAAGATCAAAAGTAAAATCCTCTTTTGACATGAAAAACTGACCCTAGTCTGACTACTTCCTACTTTTCTAGTCTTTTTATACTTTACTCCTGTCTACATATTCTATAGTCAGGTGACACTGTTAGAACACTACTGCTCTTCCCAAATGAATTCAATTTCCTGTCTTTATGCTTTTCTCCAGTTTTCTGTACTTCATGTCTGAAATATTCTTCTTCATTTCAGATTCTTCCCTTCCCTGGTTTTGAGCAATTCATCACAAACCCTACCATCTGAAGACGTTTTTTGGTTCTCTTTCCCCTCTCCTTCTAATAATATCCTCTTCCCTCTGAGATTACTTGCTATTATACTACAGGAATATTGTTATTTGAATATTTGTCCCCATCAGAATGTGAGCTTCTTCAGGGTAGGGAGTTTGCATTTTGATTTTCTTTGTACCTTTTTGTAACCTTTGTAATCCTTATATATAGGATGCCTAAGTTTGCTCACATATATTGCATCTTAGACTTGTAGTCAGAGGTAACATTTGTTCAGAAAGAATATGTACTGTCCTATGATTCTTGATTTTTTTTCCTGAGGAGACCACATTGTATGTCATTGTACTTCAGTACATCTCTGAAACATTTCTTTTCTTTCTCACACACTGTTTTTTTCTGTTCAGCACAGAACAAGTCCTTGGGCACCCTGCTAAACATTAATGCAGCCCAGTGGAGCAATGCTGTGATGAACCTAACTATAGGGCTCGGAAACTCATTTGGGAGAGTATGTGGGTCAGGAGAAAGAGGAATGAACTTGGAAATTGAGGTTATTGTAATTGTTAAAACATTCTCTAGTTATTTCCAATTTTCCATTTTCCCATTTGAGGTTTTCCTCTATCTCATTAGAGATCAGTGGTTTCCTACCTTAACCTTAGCCTTTCTTTTTCCTCAGCTTCTGCTAACCACAACCTGCCCTTTGGTTTCTTTTCCCCTTTAACTCACTCACAACAAGACTGAAACTCACTATCTTGCTGCTTCTCCAAAGAATATAACTTTAAATTTTTTGTAATAGCGTGTAAACCTTTTATGAAATGTTCAAATTAAAATCTAAGCCTTTTTTACCTCCCTGAGTCAGAGAGTCTGGCAATTTCATCACCCAAAACAAACCATAGCTATCTCTCTCAGATTTCCCCATCCTAGCTGCAACTAGCAGCACCTGACATAGCCTTAGGTTTTATTGCCAAACATACATTTGTCTAAAAGACTATTTTATGGAGAACTCACACAAGGTAAGCATCAGAAAAGAGGATATAATGACACTTTCAAGGTCTCCTTAAGAACTTCAGAATTGGTTGCATGACATAGGAGACATTGACATAAGACCTCCCAGCATGGCATGCCCTCATATGAGAATGTTGTGCTTTTTGGGCAAAGCAGAATTAAAGAAGCTCAAAAGAAGCTCAAGATGTGCAAACTTGAAGAAACCATCCTAAAAGTTCACATAGACTTTTTTGTTTCTAGAGCATTCTGAGCTCATATTAACTGATCAGCTACAGTCAGATGTTTGACCCTAACTTAGTGATGCCATTTGGTTCTCTTTGAGAATGAATGACAATAATGACACAGGCCTGTGTTTCTGTTCTATGGTAGAGAAGAACCCTGGTGCATCATTTTTAATTGAGATGTTTGCACATAAGATCACAGAATTCTAGGAAATTGCTAGCAGGAGAAAATGTTTTGTATATAACCAGTTTTATTTTGTACACTGAATTTTGTTAGTTATTTCATGGTTACTGGGTTAAGAAAAATGCACTTTATGTCTTGCTATAAATAATTGCATGAGGGGTATCTAGGTGGCACAGTGGATGGAGCAACAACTCTGGAGTCAGGAGGACCTGAGTTCAAATCTGAATTAATACTTAATAATTACCTAATTACTTAATAATTACCTAACTGTGTGACCTTGGACAAATCACTTAACCCCATTGCTTTGCGAAAATAAACAAACAAACAAATAAATGTGTGCAGAAAAAGTATATTTTCAGTAATATCAATAGAAGATTAAATTTTTGGTGGTTACAGGAAGCTATTTTCTATATGTTCAATGGATTCCTATAATTTCTAAGAACATGAGAATGAGAAAGAAACAGATAGAGGCAGAAAGAGATCCATAGTTTGATAGCTTTAGCAACTCAAATGAGATAATAAACATAAATCTATATCTATGTATGTTATTTCATCTGGTTCTTCCAATAAACCTGGGAGTTGGATATTGCAAGTATTAGCTCCAATTATAAATTGGGAAACTAAAGTTCCAAGTAATTAATGGCATTGAAGTAGAGAAATATGACATAGAAAAATGTTATTCCAATTATTATTTTCTTCTGTGCTGACCTTGCATATGCTGTGGGCATCTGATTTCCATCCCATTGTTATTCAGATAAATAGTTGACATCGTGGACCACTGAGAAAAGTATACAGGAAGGGCTATTACTATCAGAAGGGGTACTGACATGTAAATATTTCAGTTCTTTTCCTCAGACTCACCCAAAGGGCAATCCCTGAAAGGAAGGGGTGAGATGGAAATTCACTTGAGATGATAAGAATTACTTCAACTTCTTTCCTCAACTCCTCCTTTATCCTTTTCCAGCAGAAACACCAGCTGCTCCCATAAACCCTGCCTCTACCTTTGATGACTGCTGATATCAACCCAGTTGCAAGAATCTAGCAACCATCCCTAGTTTATCTTTTTTATGCTGCTCTCCTTCTTTATGCTACTTATCCCCTGCTGACAGTGGCTGCTGCTATCAGCCCAGTTTCAATGTCCTTGTAATTATCCTGAATTTCTCTTCTAAGCTACTACTGCTGCTTCTTAACCCTGATGACTGTGCTGTACTAACTTTCTTTTATTTTCTTGGCTAAATCTCCATTACTATTTAAAAACTTTACCTTACAACCTTAATAGAATACATTTTTTTTTATCCTTAAATACTTCTGGGTCAAGAATCAGTCTTTCATGAATTTATTCACAGATTCTTAAACCCAACTAGACCAAACCCCAATTTATTTCCTTCATCAAAATTTCATTGATTACACCTCTAACTTGTAACTATTAGAGTTCTTACTCACAGCAGGTTGAACAATACAATGAGCCTTTAATAGCCATTTGGAAGATGTATTAAGTATCCTCCTTCTCCCCATTTTCCCCTCTTTTCCTCCAAATGTCTGACCTGTGCCCTAGTTCCTTAGTCATCAAAAATTCCAGTAGGGCATTTTTTTTTGATAAATCACAAGTTGTTGCCCTTAATGAACTACTAAAGGTCTTAGAATTTTATTTGGGAATTCTAGGAGACTTCCAAGATTTTCAAATTCATAGAAACAAATCTCTGATGATGGAATTTCTAGTATCATGAATCTCTCTAAAGATAGAATTTCAGATACCAGTCTACCAAACTGGATTTCCGGATATCCTTCAAATAAAGAGTATTATAAGATTTTAGAACTAAGAAAAAAGAATAATTCAGTTCATCCTCTACTCATTGATCTCTCTCTGTCTCTCTGTCTCTGTCTCTGTCTCTCTCTGTCTGTCTGTCTGTCTCTCTCTCTCTCTCTCTCTCTCTCTCTCTCTCTCTCTCTCTCTCACACACACACACACACACACACACACACACACACACACACCACACAAACACACAGTATTGAAATAGATGGAAAGGAATCTTTCTAATGTGGTACAGTGACCAGGACAAAAAAGGAGCAATAGTACAATGAAAAAGTTACTCTGGAGTAAAATCATTTAAGTTCAAATCCCACTTTTGCATTTACTACTTCTGTGATTTTGTCTAAATTATTTAGCTTTATAGGACTTCACTTTCTATATTATTGGGATGAAAGTTCAAGGAAAAGGAAACTTATGGGATAGTAACAAGCCTGAGAACAATGTATTCCTCTGATATTCTCCCAAAGAGGAATATGAGAAAACTCAAAGAGAAAGAAAGAGATTAAAGAATCAAGAAAACAAACCTGTGATAATGAGTAGAAGCAGAAAGGGACATTCAGGAAAAAAATAGTTCAAAAATGGAACAAGTGCTGACAATTATATTTGTGCAGCAGAGAGGAGTAGAGTATTCTAAGTACAAAGAAATAAAAGCTGTTGGGCATGAGGGAGAGGAAGATATCATCACAAAATCTGAAAGTAGGTCACTAAATTTAGTCAAGAAAACTAAATGTATCCTTGGTCAAAAAGAAAAATAATACTGGGAACCACTAGTCTCCTTACTCCATTCAAAATACCCAAAATACAAAAACACAAAAGGGATGAAGGTCTCCTCTTAACAAAAAAAGCAGAAAAAGAAGGGTTTTCTACAAGCTTTCCTGGTAAGTCATTTTAGTTTTAACAGTCTTTTGTGGCAGGAATTCTTACCCAGACTAAAACTCTCATGCTGTGATTTCAAACTGATTTCTTCTTGTTCCATTCTTAGTAACAAGGGACCTCAGAGCCTGAAGCTTGAAGGGACCTCAGGGAACAACTTCTTCACATCATTTTATAGATGTGAAATCTGAGTCCTAAGGACATTGTTGAATTTTCCTAAAGTCACAAGGAGTACTTGGCAGAGGCAGCATTTGCACACAGGTCCTCTGACTTGAGAGACAAGGTATCAAGCTACCTCTTCACAAAGAACCACTAGCCACCAGCTTGAACATGAGAATACATACATACAAACATATGCAGATAATTTCTTTTGTAGATTGCTGTATTTCATGTTTAACTACTATAAATAACAACACTGGTAAAATACAAGCATTAATAAAATAGGTCTTTGTTTTTTAGATTGCAAACTCTTTAAGGGTTTATCCCCCTCCCTTTTTGTAACCCTAGTGCTTAGCATGTTAACTGGAACATATACATACTTACATAGATAGATAGATAGATAGATAGATAGATAGATAGATAGATAATTGATTGATTTCCATGGGAAATTTAGGGTCAAAATAATCCCTGGCTTTTTAATGTCTCTTCTCACCCAAATCTGGTCTATTCTTAGAGCTTAATACATGCTAATTACTTGACTGACAGTTATTTCTGGCCAGCAACAAACCTTAAAGCAATATAAAAGTGTGAACTAGCAGTATTACTACTCTGTCTGATTTCTCGGTAGCTAGTTTTACTTATAGAAGTGAGAAAGATTATAATTTTCTAATTTCTAACCACTCCTGAGGACAATGTATACATTCCATAAAACAAGATCATGTCTTGCTTTTCAGTACACAGCTTCACTGTCACATACTGATTATGTGACAATGAGCAAATGGTTTCTTCTCTCAGTGCTATGTCTGACTTTCATTTGACTCATCAGGAAGTACCCTATTCCATGAAATCTCAGTTCCAGACCTTATTCTATATATATGAAAAAAAAGTCACCATGGATTTAGAGCCAGAAGATCTGGGTTTGACAGCTATTCATTAACTTTTGACAAATCACTGAGGCTCCTGATTTAATAGCTCTCATTTAAATAAAACTTTGAAGTCCACAAAGCATTTTCCCCACAGTGATCCCTGGGGTAAATAGTGGTAGTAGTATTGCCATCATTTTACAGATAAAGAAAAATTAATCTCAGAGGAACTGAGGGACTTATCATGACCAAAAAGAGCAATAAAGGTGCAGGGCATATGAGCTTGAATATTCTGACTTCAGCATTTTGTTCTTTCCATTTCTAACACTCATTACCTTGTGCCTAGACTATTACAATAGAAGCCTGCCACAAACTTCCACATACTTCAGTCCATCCTCATTGATCTCTCTCTCTCTCTCTCTTTCTCTCTCTCTCTCTCTCTCTCTCTCTCTCTCTCTCTCTCTCTCTCTCTCTCTCTCTCACACACACACACACACACACACACACAGTTCATACACTTCAAACTCAAGAACTCCAATGACTACCTGTCAACCCCAGGATCGTACATAAAATCCTCTTTTTGATATTCAAAGCTCTTCATATGCCTTGAACCTCCATCTTTCAATCTTCCTATAACTTAAATTCCTCCCCTTTTTTCCCCTCATCCTCCCCACACCAGACTCTGCAATACAATACCACTGAAGTTCCTTGGAAGTTCCTTGAACAAGATACTTCATACCCAGACTCAGAAGATTACCAAGAACTGCACCCATTCCATCCTCTCCTTCTTCACCATAGCCCTCTAGTTCTCTTGATTTCCTTCAAGTCTCAGTTAAAATATCATTTAATTCTAGTTCCTCTCCTCTGATAACTATTTCCAACTTATTCTGTAGAACTGAATTGAACATATTTATTTACATTCTATCTCCCCATTATATATGGGCTCCTGAAGAACAGAGACTGTTTTGTATTCTCAGTGCTTAGCCTGGCACATTGTAGGGGCTTAAGAAATACCTTTTGACTGGCTTTAATTTCTCTCTGAATGCTCTCCTGTTACTTTTGAATTTCAACACGAGATTTATCTGTTTGGCTCTATCACTATGTTGGCATTTCTATTCACTGAAGAAGTTAACCTGCCACCTGAAACAGTGCTACATTATCATAAGGAGCTGTACCTCCTTGTCATAGAGTAGGGGGAAAAGAAGATAGCAAAAACTGAATTATATTAAACAAAAGGAATATAAACTCTGAAGTAATACCCTGTTTCAATCAATCAGCAAGCCTTTATTAAACCTTATGTAAAACACAGTGATAAACTCTGAGGATTAAAAAGAAAGGAAAAAACTGCCTTCAAGGAGTTTACTTTCTAACTGGGGAAACACCTTGAATATAAATTGGTATTTGCATGATAAATACAAAGTAGTTTAATAACCTTAGAGGGAAAGTGTTAGGGACCAGAAAAAGACTTCTCTTAGAAGATGCCTTGACCTGAATTTTAAATGAAGAAAGGAATTTTTAAAAGGTTATGGTAAGGAGGTAGAGCACTTTAGACATGGGGGATAGCCTTCACAAAGGCACAGAGATAAGAAATGGATAATCCTGTGTGAGGAACAGCAAGAAGGCCAGAAGCATAAAGTAGGTGGAAGGAAATAATAATCTCTGGTTATTTTAACCAGAAAGATAAGAAGACAAGTTGTGTGGAGCTTTAAATGCCAAACAGAAATATATATATATATATATATATATATATATATATATATATATATATATATATATATATATTTAATAGTAACTATCAGATAGTTAACTTATTAATAAATGCTTGTTGATAGAGGTATTGATTGATTGACCCTAGAAATAATAGGAAGAAGAAATGATAGAGACTTTTAAAGTAAAAGTGGGATATGATCATGCCTGTAGAAAAGGAAAACCATTCTATTACTGTGCTGATCTGTCAACAAAGATGGAGACTGAAAAAAAGACATTAGATTTGGTAGCTAAGAAGAAAACATTGATAATTTTGGAAAAGTAGTTTCATTTGGATGAGATTAAAAGCCAGATTATAAAGGTTTTAAATGAAGAAGGGAGAAGTAGAAGCAGTCATCACAGATGACTTTGTCAAAGCTTGTCAAGAGCTTAATTCCATAAATAGGAGGGATATGGATGATTTCTCACCTATATAATGATGGATTCTTAATGAAAGCCCTTGACTTCAGCTAAAACTATTTTTAAACAAAATATAAAAGGTTTTTATTGTTGTTATTATTCATATAGGTAATTTCACCAACAAAGGGAAATTTGGCTGTGGTAACTCTCTAACGCATAAAGAAAGCCTTTGTATTTGTTATAGCCTTAGAGAATCACCCAAGGCACTGAGAGGATATTTATCACCACTTACCAATGATTACACAGCTAGTATGTGCTAACACATAAGTCAGTCCAAATCACAAATCGAACCTGCCTCTTCCTCATCAAGCCTGGCCCTTAGCACCCCAAACCAAGCTACCCCTCTTGTAAGAGCTACAAATCTTCTCCAGTTTAGTTCTAAAACTGTGCAGAGAAAAGACTGATTAGACACAATTAAGGCAAAACAGAAAATGACAGGCAGATGATTAGTTTAAAGCACTTTCTGAAACCAACTTGAGCATAACCCCACCGGGTGGCTCATCAGCCTTGCTCCTTCATCTGACCTGAGTTAATTCAGTTCCATTATGCCTAGTCCTTCCACAAGGTTATTTTTGACACGGACCTGTTTCCTCCCATGCTATATTGGTTCTCTAACAAGGTCATGTCATCATCAGTTATTTAACATTTCCAAAATGAAAAAATGCTCTGCCATTCTGGAGTTGAAATTTAAGTCCACATTCCCATGCTCTCGCATTTAGATTATTATAGTCATCTTTTAGCAGTTCTTTCCTTTCTCTTCTTACCTTCAAATTTGTTAGTGATGCAAGCAGCCTGGTTATTATTTTCTGCCCCTCATTATGCTTGTGTAACTCCATTATTTTAAAAATATACTGGTTGTCCATTAGCCCCAAAATAGCAAAAGCTGTTTCTGCTTCAAATTCACTTCCCTCATTAATCTGAATATTTAGGCTCCTACACAATATCAAAGTCTCCATATGGTCCTTTCTCTTCTCTTGTCCATTGTCCTGTACAAGGCTTTTAGAAACAAAAGAGAGTAAATGTCACACATTGTTATATCTGTCTATGTGGTTAGGAGGTCAGCCTAAACAGTAGGACTAGCCACCTATTAATTGAGTTAATTAATTAATTAATTAAGTTAATAAAAATAAATTAGTTCAATAATATTTGTCTTTTATACTTGAAGAGGCCTGTGACATCAAGAAGGTGATACCATAATAAACATGTGAATTAGATTTGAGTGAGAGAACGTTATGCTAAGTCACCAGGCTCACTTTCTCCTCCAAATCTATCTGGGACTGATGGCCAGATATGAATCAGGACAATTGGAAATGATCCTGGATGTGAGGTAATTAGCATTAAGTGACTTTGTTAAATGAACAGTATTAATGAATGACTCCTAAGCTTCTGGGTGGAAAGTCAGTCCAAATATATAATGATAGAACTTTGGTGTTCATGTCAAATTAATATTCAACTGTATCTGTGACCCTAGGTTGCTATCCTTTTAACAATATATATAATAAACTTAACAGTTATATCCCTATGTGTTGGATTTTGCTTTACCTCAAAGATCCTCACACAATATTCTGGAATCCTCTATCATTTTTTCTTCATATCTTTAGGATAACAATGGAGTCTATGAGACATTGGTTATCCCTTGCTCTTGCCACTGAAAATTTTTTGCCAGCATCCTTTACTCACCTTCTCTTCATTCTCTTCATAATCCTGTTTGTAATGTATATCCATCATATTTTTTAATCACCACTACTTCCTTTTCATCCTTTGGAGGCTGTAGATTTCATATCATGTAGCCATAAAATACCAGGAAGAAAAAATGAAAATTGATCACCCATATCAATTTAGTCCCAAATCTCTACCTTTTTTTCATAGAATTACTAGACTCTTGCCATATGAAATGTGATATTTGGGTTAGAAACATAGATCAGATTTGGGCACAACAGATGTCCCAAAAAATAAAAAAGAAGAAACAATATAGCTCTAGTTCAAAGCAGTCAAAAAAAGAATTAAAAGACATCAAATCTGAAGAGGGGAAGAAAATCATGATTAGAGCCAGAAGTAGATGCTATTCAACCCCTGCCCTAAATAGATGGATCTGTCAGGACCCTGCAGGGAAGCAGATGGAAATAAGAATGCAAAGGTTAACTTTCAAGCCAGGGTCAGTAGAGGAGGAGGCACTACCAGCTTTAGCCAGGTACCAAGCATGTAAATTTCTGTTAGAGATTAGCTTTTCTAGTCCCTACTGTTTTTTTTAAGATTTGCCAGACTTCTACTTCATAAATTCATAACTTTAGCATGGCAAACTAATTCTCATCTGTGTACCTGACTTATTTTCCTTTATGGGGAGACCAACTTTAGATCTTGATCTATTTTGCTGTTTTTCTTTTTTTCTTTTTAACCTCAGTCTGATAACCTGATCCTGATTAATCCTTCTCAGAAGACCTAAGAGGAAGGATAAGTGTGCCTTCCTCAATTCCCCCTGCAATTTGACATTTGATTATATCCTCTCCAAGTTTGTTCTTTAAAGATTTCCTATCAGTAAGCTCTTCAAATTGTAAGTTTCTTAGGGGGCAAACTAGTTTTATATGTTTATGTTATTTGTTGTTTTTCAGTCTTGTTCAACTCTTCGTGATCTCATTTAGGATTTTTTGGTGGAGACACTGAAGTGATTTGTCATTTTTTTTCTCCAGCTCATTTTTTTATACATGAGGAAACTAAGGCAAACTATATTAAGTGATTTTCCCAGTGAGGCCAGATTTCAACTCATGAAGAGGAATGTTCCTGTTCAGACCCTGTTCTATACCATTACATCATCCCATCTAGCTCTCTCATTGTCTTTTTAAGGACTTCCCTTTTATCCATCTACAACCTATTGTAAAGTTCTATGCATGTAAAATTAAAGAATCTTAGAGTTGGAAAAGACATCAAAAGTCATCTAGTTTAACCCATACATAAGCTAGAGAAGGTTCTTTACATCCTAATAGGCATGTGGTGATATAATCATAACTCTAGGGCCAGAAGCAGGTATAATACTAGTAAACATTTAACAACCATCTGACTCAAAGGAAAAAATGAACTAGTGACTCATTTTGACAGTTTAATCTGCATTAGTGATACTTTCTTAAGTCTAAATATTCCAAATAATAGTTAGTTGGAAGAATAATGATAAAATCAAGTTCTGATTTGCTATTTCTGAAGCTTAAATGCCCGAAGTAAAAATGTAACAATTGGATCAGGCTGACTTCAAAGGTCTTGAGTGAAAGAAACCTCCATATGCTTCAATTCCTTCATTTTACATATGAGAAAACTGAGAGGCCTACAAAGATTACATGATTTTTCAAAGCTCATACGGACTAGAAAGGGCAAAGGTGGGTTTAAAGTCAGATTTTCCTACTTTAGAGACAATATTTTGTAGACAATACTTCACAAAAAAAACTTTTACAAAAATACCTATAAGAACACTGCAGGGCAACAGATAGACTTCCCTTCCCCAGAGTCTCTAGGAAGTCCCTAATACTGCTGAAAAGTTGTCATTAGCAAGATCATATCATGATTGAGTCAAAATCTGCTCTTGTAATTTCTACTCATTTCTACTCATTCTGCTTTTTTTTTTTTTGCTATGCAAAACAAATATAATCCCTCTTCAAAGATGTCCCTCAAACATGGAACGCCTTGTTCCTTTCTAAGTCTTGCCTTTTCTAGATTAAATATCCCTAGTTCTTCATCTTGTCTTCTTATCAAAAAATTTCAAGATCCTTGCAATCCTCCCCATTACCAGTTCTACCTTGTCAATATTCTTTCTTTTTTACTAGTTATACATACATTTTAGTTTTCCTCAATTACACATTAAAACAAATTTTAAACTTTTTTTTTTTAAGTTTTGAATTCTAAAGTCTATATTTCACTTCTTCCATCTCCTCTTCCCTCCCTGAGATGATAAGCTAAGGTTTTACATGTGGAAACATTTCCATAACGGTCATTTTGTTCAAGAAGACTTAAATTGGAAAAAAAAATTAGAGAGAAAGAAACTGAAAATGGTACATTTCATTTTATATTCAGATAATATCAGTGTTTTATTTCCTCTAGAGGAAGATGGCATGCTTCATCATGAGTCTTTTGGGATTGTCTTGGATCTTTGTATCGCTTAAGAATAGCTAAGTCATTCAGAGTTCTTCATCGCACAAAATTGTTATGACTGTTTATAATATTCTCCCGGTTTTGCTTACTTCACTTTGAACTGATTCATGTAAATCTTTCCAGGTTATTCTAAACTTATTCTGCTTGCCATTTCTTATAGCACAATAATATTCCATCGCAACCACATACCACAATTTGTTTAGTCATTCTGTAACCTGTAGGCATTCCCTCAATTTGTATTTCTTAGCCATCATAGAAAGAGCTGCTATCAATATTTTTGCACAAATTAGTTATTTTCCTTTTGATAAAAAATGTCTTGGGGATACAGATCTAGCAGTTGTTTTGATGGATCAAAGAGCATGCACGGTTTTATGCTTTAGATATAGTTCCAAATTTCTCTGCAGAATGGTTGGATCAGTTCACAACTCCAAACAGTGTGTTACTGTTCCAGTTTTTCTCTCATTCTCACCAATATTTATTATTTTTCTTTTTAATCATTTTAGTCATTCAATCTGATAGGTGTAAGGTGTTTCCTCAATTTGTATTTCTCTAATCAAGATAGGAAGGAAGGGAAATTTTGAACCTTGGAAATATGCACGTACAAATGGATGAAAATTTAATAAATAAATAAATTTAATAAATAAATAAATAAAATTTTAAAAGTGATTCAGAGCATTTTTCTTGTGATTACAGATAGCTTTGATTTCTTTGGCTGAAACCCAACTACTCATATCATTTGACTATTTATCAATTGGGGAATGACATGATTTTATAAATTTGACTCAGTTCTCTCTCTACATATATAGAGAGAAGTTAAATGCAAGGATTAGAGATACATTTTGCAAAAAAAAAAAGATTCTCAGTATATATTCTTTCTAAAATGTTTTGTCTTAGAATTATCTTAATACATTTGATATGGTCTGACCAGACTAGGGCACAGCAGTATTAATATATCTCCCATTACAGACATCGGGTATTTTTTTCTTGTCAACTAATGTCATACTAATGGTTTTTGGACTGATTGTTTCTGGTTATCATTTTATGTTCATGTCATAATGTGATTTTTTTGAAGACCAGTAAAAATCCCTGTTATTTTTTACATGAACTATTTTCTAGTCTTGACCATGTCTGTCTTATACTAATACAGGACATTTTTGAAGCCAATTGCAGGACTTCATAATTACAACTCATAAATTTCATTTTAGAGAAATTTGAAAGACAGTGTTTTGATAATAGAAAGAAAAACCAACCTCAGAATCAAGAAGTCCTGTATTCAAGTTCTGTCTTCAATAAATACTGGACTGATTATGTGAACCTAGGCAATTTTTTTAAGCTTACAATATTAAGACTCTATCTCAGAGACCAGTTGCTATTCTCCATTGGTAAAGAGAATATAATTACTAGGATTTCCCTGAATCATAATAAAGATGATGATGGTGGTGGTGAAGAAGAAGAAAGAAGAAAGAGAAGAAGAAGAAGAATTTTTCTTAAATAAGTTCCATATCCTAGCCTGATTCTGCCATCAAAAATATTAGCTCTTATTTCTAGAGTTGTATAATTTGGAAATTGCCAAGCATCTTATCTAAATTATCATTTATATCACTGACTACAATAGCATCTATAGGAAAGTTCCAATGACTCAGTACTAGAGAGGCCTCCAGGTTGGTCTTAAACTATATATTAATCACTACTATGGGTCTAATCTTCAAACAGTTCTGATCCCTCATACATACTAGTAATCTATCTTTCTTTCCCCAAAATTACTGTGGAAGAATATAAAAAACTTTGCTGAAATCCAGGAATATTGTAATAAGTCATTTCTCTCATCTATTGATGAACTTAGTATCAGTGAACAGAAGGGTATGAATTGAATCTTCCATGAAAATATCATGACATGTCCATGTTTTCATGTTATATCATATCATATCGTATCATGTCACATCATAACATCTATTATATAGTCATATCATTTTATATCATTATCATAATATAATCATTATTACTGCCATGTCCTTAATGAACATGTTCTGCCTGGCAATTCTTTCTCAACTCTTTTTTTTTTAAGGTTTTTGCAAGGCAACCGGGGTTAAGTGGCTTGCCCAAGGCCACACAGCTAGGTAATTATTAAGTGTCTGAGACCGTATTTGAACCCAGGTACTCCTGACTCCAGGGCCGGTGCTTTATCCACTACTCCACCTAGCCGCCCCTTTCTCAACTCTTTCTGTTTCTCTCTCTTTTTTTTCTCTTTCTTTCTCTATATTCACATCATAAAAACTTGTTCTGAAATTTTGTCAGAAATCGTATTAAATCCTATGCATTGAATATCCTACTTATTGTTAGCTTTTTGAACATTATTACAATGTTTGATTGTTTCAGTTCTTTAATCTTTCCCTTTCTTTATGTATTTTTCAAAGATCATTTTAAGCAATCATATTTGAACATCATTTCCTTTGTTAAATCCCAATGCTGACAATCAGACAGTGTAGGAAAGGTAAGTTCAAGGAGACTTTATTGAGCCTAGAATTAAAATATAATTCTATCCTCAAACAATTCCCCTTATTCTAGTATGTCAGAGTCTGAGTTCTAGAACAATAAAAGCATATGACTGCAGGCCAATAGAGACACCCAGGATACTCCATACTCACCACAATAAAATATAAAGGAGAGAAGGACCATGGATCACCAAATTCTATGCATATTGCTAGATAGTATCTCTTAGTCTCATTTGGTCCTTCTACCCGTAGTTCCACCATGTACTGTGGTCAATCAAAAACACTTGTTGAATAATCTATCAATAAGTTACACATGTTATAAAACTATCTTAGGAATCTTGGGAAACTTCAAGTCTAGGGAAAAGTTATTATGTATCCAGCTTAGATCTTGTTCCTGATATTTCCTGAAGTCTCAGGTTATAAGTGTTTTGGAGGAGTATCCCTACTTATCTTGAGTTCCCTTGTAGTCTTTCGTACATCTGAATTGCATTATGTTTTTCTCTAAAATCAGTACTCTGGAATGTGAACTTAGGAATGAAATTTATCAGGGCTAGATACTTTAATTTATTGAGGATAACTATATGCTCTGTCATCATCTACTTGCTCATTTTGGATGTGAATTTTCTTTTAAGCATTTTTTGCTTTTCTTTTTCTTATTGGGTACCATTCTCTTTATAACAGTATTGCTCAAAACCATTTGTTTTGATCTGTTTGAATGGATGTATATCAGCAGAAATATAGGTCTTCAGTAGGAAGAGCCCTGGAGACCCTGTGGCAAGAGACAAGAGACTTATATTCTAGGTCTCTCTTTTAGCTATAAGTTTGAATTTCAAAAAGTCATATATGAAATTGTGACTCGATTTCTTTATTTTTAAAAGGAGAGTATTGAACTTGATAATTTCTAATTTCTCTTAAAAATCTACTTATTTCATTCTCTGACTCTTTTTTGACAACCTCTTCTCAAATCTCTTTTGTATCAACTATTTATAAAAAGGGCCAATATTTACAGGTTCCTTGGGGGATTTCCATTGCTTCAAAAGAGCATTCAGAATTTTTCCAATGGTTTTGTTACTTCCTAAAGAGGATAAAGGTGAGAAGCAGCAGCTGTTTGTTGTGTTCTGTTTACAAACATCATGTAGTTTATATGCCCCTTGATGATACCACAAATGATCATCAACAATGCTCAGAACTTCCATTCCTGGAAGTTCTGTCCAATGATATGACATCATGGAAACTTGCCTATCCTGTTAAATAAGGGTACTCTGATGTCATATGTCATCAAAGGGAATGATGTAAATGAAAATCAGAAATCTTGTGTAAGATAATATACATTCCCAAAGATTGGATTTAAGAACAGAACCTTTCATTTTATTAATGAAAGATTACTTTATTAATGAAAATTACTTTTTCATTTTATTAATATACATCTCTTTAATGCTTAATATCTATCAAAGAATAGTATTTTCAAAGATGTTTCTTCTTTTAATTTAATGCAATGCAATTAAATGACTTGCCTAAAGTCACACAGCTAGGCAATTATTAAGTGTCTGAAGTCAAATTTGAACTCAGTTCCTCCTAACTCCAGGACTGGTAATCTATCCATTGTACCACCTAGCTAAACCCAGAAATCTTTTTTAATGGGATAGTAACTTCAAATAATGGATTTAATTTAATTAATAGGCATTTATTAATTACTAAAGAAAGGTACTGTCTTAAAAATAAAAGACGTTTTTAATCTCTTGGGCGGAACCAAGATGGTGACAAGAGTGGATCATGTCTTAGGCTCTCTCTCATAAAACTTCTAAACTAAGGACTTTAAATTTTCGAGAGACAGAACCCACAGAGGAACCCAGAAAGGCAGTTCTCCTAATCAAAGTAACCTGGAAAAGAGCAGAAAGGCTCTGCTCCCCGGGGTTGGAGGGGTGGCTTGCCAGAGGGGTGGCCCACCAGAGCAAAAGAACTTCAGCCTCCTGGAGGTAGACCCAGGGCACTGGGAGCTGCAGCTCATGGCAGCAGGGGCAGTTTCCTGACTTGCACCCTGGGGAACACGAGGCACAAATTGGGGAAACAGCGGGGACCTCTGCCAGAGTAAGCACGTGAAGTCCAACCCTCAGGCCACACACCTAGCAGGGAGCAGTAGCCTGGCCAAGGCAGTCCTGATCCAGGAAAAAGAAACAGGCAGAGCGGGTAAACAGGAGCCCCCAGGGCATGAGCCAATTGAACCTAGGGAGGAGAGTGAAGAGAGAGACTGCAGAGCTCTGTCCTCTGCCTCTGGAACAGAAATCTGGGGTTCTGACCACATTCAGATCCTGATCACAGTCTAGGCCCCCCATAGAACAGCAGCCCCGCCCCACCTCAGCCCCATGGGGGGGGGTGCATATAGTCATTCACAGACCAGGAGGGAGGACAGAGCCTCACACACTGAGATCCTTTGGGGAGTGTCCCAAAAGCTCAGGAAGCAGCCCCAAAACAGGCTAAGGATGGGAAAAATGAGCAAGCAGAGAAACAAGAGGAACACCACTGAGAAATATTTTGCCTGTGAGCTCAAGAAGGATCAAAACACTCAGTCTGAAGATGAGGAAGCACAAGCTCCTGCATCTAAAGACTCCAAGAAAAACAGAAATTGGACTCAGGCTATGACAGAGCTCAAAAAAAGACTTTGAAAATCAAATGAGGGAGTTAGAAGAAAAACTGGGCAAAGAAATGAGAGAGATGCAGGAAAAACATGAAAATGAAGTCAGCAGCTTAGTCAAGGAAATCCAAATAAATGCTGAAGAAAATAGCATGCTAAAAAACAGCTTAGGTCAAATGGATAAAACAGTTCAAAAAGTTATTGAGGAGAAGAATGCTTTAAAAAGCAGAATTGGCCAGATGGAAAAAGAGATAGGCAAGCTCTCTGAGGAAAACAAATCCTTCAGACAAAGAATAGGACTCAGGGAGATTGATGAATTTACCAGAAATCAGGAATCAATACTTCAAAACCAAAAGAATGAAAAATTAGAAGAAAATGTGAAACATATCATTGAAAAAACAACTGATATGGAAAATAGATTTAGGAAAGATAATTTAAAAATTATTGGAATACCAGAAAGTCATGATCAGGAAAAGAGCCTTGACATCATTTTCAAAGAATTACTACAGGAAAATTGTCCTGATATTCTAGAAGCAGAGGGCAAAATAGAAATGGAGATAATCCACCGATCCCCCCGAGAAAGAGATCCCCAAAAAACCAACCCCTAGTAATATTATAGCCAAGTTCCAGAACTCCCAAGTCAAAGAGAAAATATTACAAGCAGCCAGAAGGACACAATTCAAATACTGTGGAGCTGCAATCAGGATCACACAGGACTTAGCAGCAATTACATTGGAAGCTCGTAGGGCTTGGAATATAATATAACAGAAGGCAAAAGAGCTCAGAATGCAACTGAGAATCAACTATCCAGCAAGGCTGAATGTCCTCTTCCAGGGAAAAAAATAGACTTTCAATGAACCAGGGGAATTTCAAATGTTCCTGTTGGAATGGCCAGAGCTGAACAGAAGGTTTGATCTTCAAACACAGGACTCAGATGAAGCATAGAGAGTGGAGGAGAAGGGGAAAATATAAGGGACTTGATGATGAACTGCATGTACTCCTGTATAGAAAAATGACACTGATAATACTCATATGAACCTTCTCAATTATCAGATCAGGTAGAAGGAGCTTTTATAGATGAAGCACAGGAGAAAGCTGAATTTGAAGATAAAATATTGTGTAAAAATGGAGTCAATAGAAAAAAAAGGGAAATGTAATGGGAGAAAGAAAAAGGAGAGGGGGGAATAGGCCAATATATTTCATATAATAAGGTTTTTATTTATTACAATGAGCTATTGCAATGATATGGAAGGGGGGGAGGCAAGGGGGAATGAGGGAATCTTCGCTCTCATCAGAGGTGGCTAGGAGAGGAAACAGCATATATATATATATATATATATTATATATATATTCAATGGGGTATAAACATCTGGAGTAAGAAGAAGAGAGGGTGGGGGACAGGGCAAGGGGTGGGGATGTGAATGATGGAGGAGAGGATGGACTATGGGGGGAGAGTGGTCAGATATAACACATTTTCTTTTTTACTTCTTGCAAGGGGCTGAGATTGGATGGCCTGTCCAGGACCATAGGGCCAGGTGGATCTGGGCCTAAAGGCTGGTATGGGGGCTCAGGGACTCTTGGCCCCAGAGCTGGGGTTCTGTCTGCTGCACCACTCAGCTTCCCTACAGCAGAGTCAGAGTGAAAGGAGAGAGAAAATATAGTACATGGTAGTGGAGAAATACGAAAGGAGGGAATTGTGATCAGCAATGGCAATGGTGAAAAAATATGGAAGTAACTTTTGTGATGGACTTATAAAGAATGTGATCCACCCATGACAGAGCTGGTGGTGCTGGAACACAGACTGAAGCACATTTTTTATTATTATTATTTTTTGGGGGGGTGCGGGGCAAATGAGGCTAGGTGGCCTGCCTGGGGCCACATAGCAGGGTGATCTTTGGGTGTCTGAGGCCGGATTCGGACCTAGGTGCTCCTGGCTCAAGGGCCAGTGTCAACACCCAGACACCCCTACTATTATTACTATTTTATTTTATTTTATTTTATTTTATTTTATTTTATTTTATTTTATTTTACTTTATTTTATTTTATTTTATTTTAGGTCTTTTTATTCTTTTTTTGGTTTATGCAGGGCAGTGGGGTTGGGGTGGCTTGCATGTCACACAGCTGGGTGATTGTTGGGTGTACAGGGCCAGATATGGGCTTGGGTGCTCCTGGCTCCAGGGCTGGTGCTCTATCCACTGCGCAACCTGGCCATACCTATAATTATTACTATTATGTTTTTAATTTTAATTTTTTTCTCTCCTCTTTATTGCTCAAGTGAGTCTATATTTTGGGGGGAGGGGGTACATTGTTTACTGTTAAACAAGAATATTTTATTAATGTATTGAAAAATTGTACAAAATGAGAATAAATAAATATTAAATTACAAAAAATAAAAATAAAAGACAAAAATAATATGTTATTCCTTTCATCCAAGGGCTTACATACTACTTGAGGAAAGAAGAAACACAATTAAGTAGGAAATCAACAAAAATTTCCCACAAGAAGGAGTTATTAATTTGAATTTGAGGGAATAGAAGAATTCTAAGAGGTGGAGGGAAGGAGGGAAATGTATTATAGGTATAGAATATAACTTTCACAAAGACTTGGAGGACTGAGGTGGAATGCTTCAGGGAAACATAAGGAGGGCAATTTGACTGGTACATAGAGTGTCTGAAGGATTAAAGTATGAAATAAGTCTGGAAAGGAAAACTGAAGTCAGATCCCATAGGACTGTAGGGGTCGAGATCTGGGGAAGTATTTGTTCAGTTTTTATTTTACCTAGAGGTGATACGGAACTAACAAAGATTCTTGAGCAAGGGAGCACTACAGTCAGAATTATCCTTAACAAAGTTTATTTTGGCCATTGTGGAGAGTAGAAGGAAACAATAAACAAGGGAAAAAAATAGGAGGTTATCACAAGAGCTTAGAAAGAGAAAGAGGTGATGGCAATCAATATCACATGCGTGGGAGTAAAGAAGTCCAAAAATAAAGGTGGGGAGGGTGTTTGCAGGAACCCATAGCTGGAACCCCAAAAAATAGGACAAAGAATAAAAGTGATCAATGATAGAGAAGAGTGCATATTTGAATTAATTAACTATAGGACATGAAGGAATTAAGACCATGCTATTGAATAGTAATGAATTAGTGAAGTAACAAAGAGGTAGAGTGCCTTGAAGAAATATTGAATAGAAGGAATAGGTTTAGAATGAATAGGAAAGGGGTAGCTAGATGGTGCAGTGGATAGAGCACCAGCCTTGGAGTCAGGAGTACCTGAGTTCAAATCTGTCCTCAGACACTTAATAATTACCTAGCTGTGTGGCCTTAGGCAAGCCACTTAACCCCACTGCCTTGAAAAATCTAAAAAAAAAAAAAAGGAATAGGAAAGAAGGAATTATGGAAAGGTAGAAGTTGTTTGTTTTAATCAAAGAAATAAATTATAATTGAAATAGAGTAGAGTAGTTATAAGTGATGATAAAATCAAAAATATAACCATTCTTGCTGTAAGGTTCATATGGAATGAAAGTGAGGGACATCAAATTTGAAAAAATGTTGAATTAAGAGACCAGAATATTTGTAAGGACATCCATGCATCATCAAGCATAAGGATAGAAGATGGGTTGAGAGAAGGGAGAATAACGAATACCAGTAATTGCATAAAACAAATATGTGCATAGAAAGGAAATATATATATATATATATATATATATAATACACACACACACACACACACACACACACACACACACAATAGATTCCTGAGTATTAATAGCAGAATGAAAGTTTGGGAGCGTTATTGAGGAGAAAAACAATGTGAATAGTTTCTTAACTTAAATTACACTCCCACTTCTGGTTCTGCTTTCTAACTCTCTGTCAGCTCCTTAGTCTCCTTTGCTGAGTCAGAATGGTATAGTAGAAAGAATGTTTAATTTGGAATCAGGCTATCTGAGTTCAGCTGACTGCTCTATTTTATAATTTCTATATTACCTTAGATAAGTCACTTACTTCTCTGTGCTTAAGTTCCCCTATCTGTAAAATGAGGAATGAGTTTTTGGAGATTTTACGTCTTTTAGGTATTAATCTGATTCTGTTCCACTAATTATAAATTAGCAGGACATGGGGGGAGTATGAGAGATACTACATCTAGTTCTGGAAATAATGGCCAAAGAAACAATATACTTCTGAGGAGATTCAGGTTTCATTTACTAAGAATATGCAAGGGATGAGAGAAAGAGGTCTAAGATGAAAAGAAATTTGTCAGCAGTACAAGTGTGTGGTGTTCTGGGAAGTGTTGGTGAATGATTTTATGGGGCACAATAAAAGGGAAAGAATATAAGAACTTGAGGGAAGACAAGTTGACTTGAGTTTCCATCCTGAAGGATCATTTGATAATGAACAGGGGTTTAGGAGTAGTTTCTAGAAATAGTTTTCATTTCCAGAAATAGCTGCTACGTCTTCAACATTCATTTCTTCTTTGAAACATGACGGACAGAAGGGGATAAATTTGGACATATGGTTGTCCAGTATGATTTTGTTCTTAGGAGTCTGAATTAATTCATATTCATTGCTAGATACCTAGAAATGCAGTTGATGGCATGGAGTTAAGGTACTTTTCTGAATTGGTTAATTATAGGGTGAAAGATATGAAGGAAATGAAGTGAGTCCATAGCCAGATAACATAAGGAAAAGAAGAATGTATGGAGGGTCTGGAGGTCATGTTGAATACAAGGAAGAGGATTAGAAGAAATGAACAAAGAGTAGACATGTAATTCCTGGTTTCTGAAGTCTGTTCTTGGAAGAAGTTGTGGTGTTGAGGCACTGGTCCTGAGTGAGTGAGTGAAAAATTCCCCAATCTTTGCTGGCTAAGATTCTATCAAGGGAGAAGCATCCATTGGTAGAATTCTAAAAAGTTAGTTTATGGAAAAGAATATTAGTTGGGGGTATATATGTGTATATTATACATATATGTATTTGTGTGTGTGTGTGTGTGTGTGTGTGTGTGTGTGTGTGTGTGTGTGTACCAGAGCATTTTCTTTTCAGTGTAGTATGGGAACTATTTTGATTCAACATTTAAATTGATTTTTAGTCAAAGAAGTTATACATTTTTTTAAAGTAACTTATTTAATTCTGCTGTCTAAGCACACTATAGTTTTATGAGATTGGAGGTCCTGGGTCTTGTCTCATATGGTTAAGTAAAGTAGAACAAGTCAGGGAATTAATTCAAACATAGCAGACATTTCAATCAAATAATTGATGAGAATTTGCTATGCTAAGTTCTGGGTATACAAAAAAAAATAAGGCAAAGACAGTCCCTGAGCTCACAGATGTTATATTCTGGTGATAAGTAAGTAAATAGTTGCCTACAAGACATATGTTGCCTACAAGATATATGAGAAATAACATTAGAGAAGAAGTTTAGATTTAAATCTTCTTTCAGAATATTTTGTAGTAAGAAAGTACTGTCATATAATTTCAATGATTCAGGACAGGATCACTAGGTTCCAATAACAGAAAATGATCTACTTGCAAACTCATTTTCAGAGTTAAATCAGAATTCTTACATTTATCTTCAGATAAATAGGACAATCAACTGCAGCAACTCCTGAACTATTTGGCAGTCCAACAGTATCTCTGGCAATTGAGCATGTTCCTCATTGTTCTCTTCTGCCTTTAAGTATGCTCTTCTATTGTTCTACAGAAATTAATCAGTGAACATTTATTAAGACATATTATGTACCAGATTCTATGGTAGGTGATGGGGATACAAAAACAGTAAAAAATAGAATTCCCAATCCCTACTGGCTTAGATTCTATCAAGGGAGAAGCATCCACTGGTAGAATTCTAAATAGCCAGTTTAAAGAAGAGAATATTAGTCTGGGATATATGTATACAAAAACATTTTCTTTTCTATGTGGCTTGGGAACTATATTGATTTAATATTAAATTGATTTTTAGTCAAAGAAGTTAGACATTTCTGCTTAAATTAATTTATTCAAGTGACTACTACTGTGATTGGTTAAAAAGAAATTCAAATTGCTCTTTAGTTTGTATATTATTTGCATATTCATGAAACTAAAGGATTTATTCCTTCATATCTAGGGGATATGGAAAAATTGACTGAAAACTACTGGATGTGAGAACTGAAAAAGACTTAGAACCTATGGTTTCTGTCTGGAATGTAGCCATGTGAATATCATGTTTGAAGCAGATTTTTCTCCTTTTTATTCTGAAATTTTGACTGTGCCACAGGATTCCACATATAGTGTCTTGCCTGGTAGTAACAGCTATGATCAAATTAATTTTATTTCTCTGCTGGAGGGACAATATTGAGATTTAGCTTAGTCTTTTTGTTTGCCTATAACTGACTTCAGGGCAATCCATAGCCTTTGGGAAATTGATGATTATATGACAGCCTTCTATTTAGAGGTAATTTATTTGTTTTCATAAAACTTTTTTTTTTAATTTAGCAGAGCTGTGAGTTCTTTAGGATAGAGGGGTTATTATGAGGCAGCCCCCTCTACCAATGCAGGTCAGCAATTGCTCTGGAACTTACAACCTCAATTGCAATTTATTGTTAATATTTGACTCTTTATTGGAAATTAGACAATATTAAGAAACTAAATGATTTGTAAAAGTTTATACAGACATTAGATGTCTGAAGCAGGAATTGAAGCCAAGTTTTCCTGACACTTTGAGGTCAGTTGTCTATACAATAAGTCACATTGCCTCCCTTCTAAGTTTTAGGTATTGAGAAAAAGGGTGAGAAAATTTGAAGAAAGGTTATGCTCAGAGTCAAATAAGCCCATAGATATTAATTTGCCAAAATCAGGGAATGGAGGTAGTTAATGTGTTATGAACAGAACACAAAATCTTAGAGTTGATAGAGGTGTCAGAGTCTATCAATGCCCAACCCATACCTGATAAAGAATCTTCTCTTCCACATTTCCAAGTTGTTATTTATTCTACTTAGGCCTTCTGAAGAAGGTGAACTTGATATCACAAGGATATTTGTTGGAAAGTTTTTCTTAATATTGAACCAAAATTTTCCTTTTAAACTGTAAAACCATTGCTTTCATTTTTATTAAATAACATTTTTTTCCAATTATATGTAAAGAATTTTTTAAATGAGTTCCAAATGGTAAATAATTTGATATGGGTCATATATGTGCAATTATGAAAAACATATGTCCATTTTAATCACACATATACAAACATACACAAAAAAAGAGAAAATAGAATGATTTGCATTCAGACTACATCAATTCTTTCTCTGGATGTAGATAGCATTGTCCATCATGAATGCTTTGGAATTGTCCTGGATTATTGTACTGTAGAGACAAACATAGTAAATCATAGCTGATCATCATACAGTGTTATTGATACTGTATACAATGTTCTGGGTCATTTCTTTTTGCATATAGTTTATATTTCCAAAAACTAACAATAACTAGTATATATAAAATTTTATTAAATTTTTCAAGGTGATCTGTTAACTGGTTTGATCATCATTACAACTCTGTGATGTTCTTTCTATTATTATTTCCATATTATAGATGAAGAAACTGAAGTTAACTGATTTGTCTACTGATAAATAGCTAGTTAATGTCTGAGGAAGAATTCAAATGCAAGTCTTCCTGATTCCAGGTCCTAAACTCTATCCTTTTAGAGCATCTAGCTACCCAACTGTCTACCTGTGCCCATTCCTTGTTTGGTATTTAACACAGCTGTTATCCCTTCAGAGAGATTCTCCTTCCATACTACCACATACTTTTTTTCATTTTTTAAATTAATTTTTGTCTAGCCTTGTTTCTATGCCCTTCATCTTCTTTACCTACTCCGCCTAGATGAATTTAAGTTTGTCAGTATCCTTTCCAAAATATGACATGCAGATCTAAACCCTAAATGTTCCATCTGTGATTCAGATAGGAAAGTATTGAAGACATCAAGCCAAGATAATGGAGAGAAGCCAGGCCCTGTTCTAAGGTCTCCTGATCTTCCCTCATAAACTATATGAAATAAACCTTTCAATGGAAGTCCCATCAACAAAACTCAGACAGAGACGCTAGAAAAACAACACATACTTCAAGGTCTGTCTTCAGGGATAAAGAATGCGGTGAATGCAGAGTCCCAACAGCCAAGGGGGGGGGGGGGGGGGGGGGGGGGCGAGAGCCAGACTAATCTAGGACCAGCTCCAGGGATTTTTCACTGTGGGAAGATCTTCAACATGGGAAACCACTTGCCATAGGAACCACTTGACTGTGGGAACTACTTCCACTTTGGGAAGCATTTTGCTCTGAGAAACAACCAGAGACTGGAGGCATAGCCATGGGACTAATGGCTTGGGACTTAAAAGAAGTGATGGAGGCTAGGTTCCAGCCTCTATCACTCCTACTGGTTCTGAGGAGCTATTACATACAGTGAGAAAAACCTCCAACATCCCCTACTAGACACTCAGTGAGCAAATCCTTCAGCACCTGATACTGGCTAACTGGAGATACTACACTCAGGGAGTAAAGCCTCTAGGGATCTCAAAATCAAACCTATGTGAACCAGCTCCTCCCCAACACAAGAATTTAGGAAAATGAGGAAAGGCCAGCAGAAAGGGGGAACCATAGAAAAATTCCTAGAAGGTAAAGACCCTAATTGAGAGAGATGTAGAATATGATTTAGTCTCCAGCACAGAAATATTACCTTGAGGAAATCAGGAAGGAATTTAAAAATCAATTGGAAAATTTGGGAAAAGAAACCAAAGAGAAAATTAACATCTTACAGCAATAAAACAAATCATTGGAAAATACAATTGGACAAATGCAAAAAGAAAATAATTCTCTCAAAACCTCAAATGATCAAAGGGAAAACTCTTACAAAATTAGAATTGACAAATTGGAAAAGGAGTTGCAAAAGGTAAATGAAGAAAGTTCTTCTCTAAAAAACAGAATGGAGTTGATTGAAACCAATGACTTCATGAGACAAGAGTTTGTTAAACAAAACCAAAATATTGAAAAAAAATAGAAAATGTTAAATACCTCATCAGCAAAACCACTGACCTCAGGAATAGATCAAGAAAAGATAACCTTATTACGGGGGTTGGGGGTTGGAGCCAAGATGGCAACATGAAGGGATCAAGTCTTAGGAGCTCTCTGATAAAAACTCATAAACTAAGGACTCTAACTAAACTTTTGAGAGACAGAACCCACAAAGGGACCCAAGTGAGGCAGTTCTCCTACTCAAGGTAACCTGGAAAAGAGCAGAAAGGCTCTGCTCCCCGGGGTCGGGAGGGACGGCCTGCCGGAGGGGTGGCCCGCCAGAGCCAAAGAACTTCAGCCTCCCAGGGGCAGCCCCAGGGCGCTGGAAGCCTCGGCTCACAGCAGCGGGGGAGTCTCCTGAGCTGCACCGCGGGGAGCACCAGCACAAAGTGGGGGAACAGCCAGGGACCTCTGCCAGAGCGAGCATGTGGAGACCAGCCCTCAGGGCACACAGTCAGCAGCCTGGTCTTTCAGCAGCCCAGACCCCAAACAGAAGCAGGCGGAGCCAGTAAGCAGGAGACCCCAGGGCATGAGCCCATTGAGCTGAGGGAGGGGAGTGAAGAGAGAGAGAGACTGCAGAGCTCTGCCCTCTGCCCCTGGAACAGGACTCTGGAGCTCTGGCCACATTCAGATCCTGATTGCAGTCTAGGCCCCCCCATAGAACACCAGCCCCCCCCCACCTCGGCCACGTGGCAGAGGCTGGCTGGGGGCTTATGGTCATTCACAGACCAGGAGGGAGGACAGAACCTCACACACTGAGACCCTTGTGGGAGTGTCCCAAAAGCTCAGGAAGCACCCCCAAAAACAGGTTTAGGCTGGGAAAATGAACAAAGAAACAAGAGGAAGACCATTGAGAAATATTTTGCAAATGAGCCCAAGAAGGATCAAAATACTCAGTCTGAAGATGAGTAAGCACAAGCTCCTGCATCTAAAGACTCCAAGAAAAAACAGAAATTGGGCTCAGGCTATGATAGAGCTCAAAAAAGACTTTGAAAATCAAATGAGGGAGTTAGAAGAAAAACTGGGAAAAGAAAGGAGAGAGAAGCAGGAAAAACATGAAAATGAAGTCAGCAGCTTAGTCAAGGAAATCCAAAAAAATGCTGAAGAAAATAGCATGCTAAAAAACAGCTTAGGTCAAATGGATAAAACAGTTCAAAAAGTTATTGAGGAGAAGAATGCTTTAAAAAGCAGAATTGGCCAGATGGAAAAAGAGATAAGAAAACTCTCTGAGGAGACTAAATCCTTCAGACAAAGAATAGAATTCAGGGAGATTGATGAATTTACCAGAAATCAGGAATCAATACTTCAAAACAAAAAAAATGAAAAATTAGAAAAAATGTGAAATATCTCATTGAAAAAAACAACTGATATGGAAAACAGACTTAGGAAAGATAATTTGAAAATTATTGGAATACCTGAAAGTCATGATCAGGAAAAGAGCCTTGACATCATTTTCAAAGAATTACTACAGGAAAATTGCCCTGATATTCTAGAAGCAGAGGGCAAAATAGAAATGGAGAGAATCCACCGATCCCCCCGAGAAAGAGATCCCAAAAAACCAACCCCCAGGAATATTATAGCCAAGTTCCAGAACTCCCAAGTCAGAGAGAAAATATTACAAGCAGCCAGAAGGACACAGTTCAAATATCATGGAGCTGCAGTCAGGATCACACAGGACTTAGCAGCAGCTACATTGGAAGCTCTTAGGGCTTGGAATACAATATACCAGAAGGCAAAAGAGCTTAGAATACAGCCAAGAATGAACTACCCAGCAAGGCTGAATGTCCTCTTCCAGGGAAAAAGATGGACTTTCAATGAACCAGGGGAATTTCAAAAGTTCCTTTTGGAATGGCCAGAGCTGAAAAGAAGGTTTGATCTTCAGATACAGGACTCAGGTGAAGCATGGAGATTGGAGGAGAGGGGGGAAATATGAGGGACTTAATGAGGATGAACTGCATGTATAGAAAAATGATACTGATAATATTCATATGAACCATCTCAGTTAATACAGCAGGTAGAGGGAGCTTTTATAGTTGAAGCACAGGAGAAAGCTGAATTTGAAGATAAAATATGGTGTAAAAATGGAGTCAATAAGAAAAAAAGGGAAATGGAATGGGAGAAAGATAAAGGAGAGGGGGAATAGTCCAAGCTATTTCACATAATAAGATTTTTTTTATTACAATGAGCTATTGCAATGATATGGAAGGGGGGAGGCAAGGGGGAATGAGGGAACCTTTGCTCTCATCAGAGATGGCTAGGAGAGTAAACAGCAAATATACTCAATGGGGTATAGACAACTGGAGTAAGAAGGAGGGGGGAGCAGGGAAAAGGGGTGGGGATGTAAATAGAGGAGAGGATGGACCATGGGGGGGGACAGTGGTCAGATATAACACATTTTCTTTTTTACTTCTTGCAAGGGGCTGGGATTGGAAGGCCTGCCCAGGACCATAGGGCCAGGTGGATTCTGGGCCTAAGGGATGGTATGGGGGCTCAGGGCTTCTTGGCCCCAGGGCCAGGGATCTGTCTGCTGCGCCACTCAGCGACCCTACAGCAGAATCAGTGTGAAAGGATAGAGAACATATAGTACATGGTAGTGGAGAAAGAAGAAAGGAGGAAGTTGCGATCAGCAATGGCAACGTTGGAAAAATATGGAAGTAACTTTTGTGATGGACTTATCATAAAGAATGTGATCCACCCACGACAGAGTTGATGGTGTTGGAACAAAGACTGAAACACATTTTTTGTTATTATTATTTGGGGGAGGGTGCAGGGCAAGTGGGGCTGGGTGGCCTGCCTGGGGCCACATAGCAGGGTGATCATTGGGTGTCTGTGGCCGGATTTGGACCCAGGTGCTCCTGGCTCAAGGGCCAATGCTCTGTCTGCCACCCAGCCACCCCTACTATTATTACTATTTTATTTTAATTTGGGTCTTTTTTTTTCTTCTTTTTGGTTTTTGCAGGGCAGTGGGGATCGGGTGGCTTGCATGTCACATGGCTGGGTGATTATTGGGTTTACGAGGCTGGATATGGACTCGGGTGCTCGTGGCTCCAGGGCTGATGCTTCGTCCATTGCACCACCTGGCCATACCTACAATTATTACTATTATTTTTTTAATTTTAATTTTTTTCTACCCCCTTTACTTTTTTGCCCAAGCAAATCTATCTATATTCAATGGGGGGGAGGGGTATTTTGTTTACTTGTAAACAAGTATATTTTATTAATGTAAAGAAAAACATTTGTACAAAATGAGAAAATAAAATAAATTTTTTAAAAAATTCCTATTAAAAAAATAAAAAAAGAAAAGATAACCTAAAAATTATTAGTCTTCCTGAAAAACGTTGAAGAGAAAAAATCCTGGACTCATTATTACAGGATTTAGTGATAGAAAATTGCCCTGATATCATGAAACCAGAGGGCAAAATTGAAAAAATACATCAATGTTCTCTGGAAAGATGCCAAAATGAAAACACCAAGGAATATTGTAGCCAAAATCCAGAATTATCAGATAAAAGAAAATCATGCAAGCAGACCAAAAGAAACAATTTAAACACTAAAGAGCCACAGTAAGGATTACACAGGACCTGGCAGCATCAACACTAAGGGATCGAAGGGCCTGTAATGCAATATTCAGAAAAGGAAGGGAGCTTGGAATGCAGCCAAGAATCCACTATCTGGCAAAGCTGAGCCTTCCCTTCCAGGGCAAAAGATGGACATTTAATGAAATAGGAGACCTACAGCTTTTCCTGATGAAAAGACCAGAGCTTAATAGAAAATTTGAACTTCAAACAGGAGACTCAAGAGACACATGAAAAGATAAAATTTTAAGAAGGCAGAGGAGGGGAAAAACTGTTATCAAATAAAATGAAACTGGCAATATCCCTACCTGGAAGACAGACTTTAATAACTCTTGAGAATTTAATTAGCCAGAAGAGATGGATACACATGACTTATTTGAGAAACTGTTATCCAATAAAATGAATTTGGATATATTCTTATCTGAGAGAAAGACTCTAATAACTCTCAATAATTGTAATTCTAGTAAAGAAAATAGCAAGAAATGATGGACACTCAAGACCTTTCTATGACTGAGATAAAATGATTTAAAAACAATACCTTCTTAAAAAAGGGTTCAGTAAAGAGATGGAAGGAGATTGAATGAGGTAAATCTCATTACATTAAGAGGTACAAAGGACCTATTGCAATAGAGGGAAAGAAGGGAAGAGGGGAGAACTGCCTGAATCTTACTCTCATCAAATTGGCTTTAAGTTAACATATAAACAGTTAAGTTAAGAAACTTATCTTACTTTTAAAGTGTCAAAAGGGGAAAAGGGGGGAGGGAGGAAAGGAAATCAACAGGAGGAAGGGAAGGAGGAAGGGGCAAAAGGAAAGGGGAAAAAAAGGAGAGGGGTGGTTGGATATAGGAGGTCAAACACGCTGAAGGTGGTAGTATTCAGAAACAAAGCACTGGGAAATATGGATGAAGGAAAAAGGGGGAGAAATACAAACAGAGGGAAAATAACATGAAAGGCAATAAAGAGTTAGTAATTATAACTTTGAATGTGAATGGGATCAACTATTCTTTAAAATGTAATTGAAAAGCAGAGTGGATTAAAAACCAGAATCCTATAATATGCTGCTTCCAAGAAACTCATCTGAAACAGAGGGATACATATAGAGTAAAGTGAAAAGTTGGAGCAAAATATATTTTGCTTCAGCTGAAGTGAAAAAAGCAGGGGTAGCAATCCTTATCTCAGACAAAGCAGCTGCAAAAATAGATCTCATTAAAAGATATAAGGAGGGGCAGCTAGATAGTACAGTGGATAGAGCATCAGTCCTGGAGTCAGGAGTACCTGAGTTCAAATCTGGCCTCAGACACATAATAATTGCCTAGCTGTGTGGCCTTGGGCAAGCCACTTAACCCCAATGCCTTGCAAAAACCTAAAGAAAAAAAAGCAAAAGAGATAAGGAAGGAAATTATATCCTCCTAAAAGGTACCATAGACAATAAAGTAATTTCAAATACTAAATACGTATGCACCCAATGGTATAGCATCCAAATTCTTAGAGAAGAAGTTAAAGGAGTTACAGGGAGATATAGACAGCAAAACTCTACTAGTGAGAAAGCTCAACCTCCCACTCTCAAATTTAGATAAATCTAACTATAAAATAAAGAAGGAAGTTAAGGAGGTAAATAGATTGTTAGAAAACCTAGATATGATAGACTTATGGAGGAAATTGAATGGTGAAAGAAAGGAATATACTGCTTTTTCTGCAGTGCATAGACACTTACACAAATATTGACCATGTACTAGGGCATAAAAACCTATTGATCAATTGCAGAAAGGCAGAAATAGTGAATACATCTTTCCAGATCATAATGTAATAAAAAGCATATGCAATATTAGGACAGGTAGATATAGACCCAAAACTAATTGGAAACTAAATAACCTTATTTTAAAGAATGAGTGGATCAAGCAGCAAATTATAGAAAGAACTAATTATTTCATGCTAGATAATGAAAATAATGAAACAACATACCAAAACCTATGGTATACACTCAAGGGGGCTCTCAGGGGATATTATATCTTTAAATGCTTATATGAAAAAACTAGAGAAAGAGGACATCAATGAATTAAATATGCAACTAAAAAATTAGAGAAAGAACAAATTGAAACCCCCCAGTTAAATACCAAATTGGACATTCTAAAAATTAAATGAGAAATTAATAAAATCGAAAGCAAGAAAGCTATGGAACTAATAAATAAAACCAAGATGTGGTTTTATGAAAAAAAAATAAAATTCATAAACCTCTGGTCAATTTGATTTAAAAAAAGAAGAAAACAAAATTGCTAATATGAAAACTGTGAACTTGCCACCAATGAGGAGAAAATTAAATTAATAATCCAGAATTATTTTGCCCAACTCTATGCCAATAAATTTGATAATCTAAAAGAAATGGAGGAATATTTACAAAAATATAAGTTGCCTAGGTTAAATGAAGAGGAAAATAAATACCTAAATAACCCTATGTCAGAAAAAGAAATTTAGCAAGCAATTATTGAACTCCCCAAGAAAAAATCTCCAGAGCCTGATGGATTCACAAGTGTTTTCTATCAAACATTTAAGGAACAACTGGTTCTAATTCTATATAAAATCTCTGGAAAAATAGGAGTAGATGGAACTCTAACTCTTTCTATGACACCAATATGGTGCTGATACCTAAACCAGGAAGAGTTAAAACAGAGAAAGAAAATTATAGACCTATCTCCTTGATGAAAGATGCAAAAATATTAACTAAAATCTTAGCGAAATGACTACAAGTTATCACTAGGACAATACATTATGACCATGTAGGATTTATCCCAGGAATGCAGGGTTGGTTCAATATTAGGAAAACTGTCAGTATAACTAATTATATCAATAACAAACCTATCAGAAATCATATGCTTATTTCAATAGATGCTGAAAAATCTTTTGAAGAAATACAGCACCCATTCCTACTAAAAACACTAGAGAGCATAGGAATAAATGGATTGCTCCTTAGAATAATAAACAGTATCTATCTGAAAACATCAACAAGCATTATATGCAGTGGGGATGGGCTTGAGGCATTCCTCCATAAGATCAGGGGTAAAACAAGGATGTCCATTATCACCACTACTATTCAATATTGTATTAGATATGTTATGTTTAGTATTTAGAGAAGAAAAAGAAATTGAAGGAATTAGAATAGGGAAGAAAGAGACAAAACTCTCACTCTTTGCAGATAACATGATGATATACCTAGAGAATCCAAAAAATTTATCTTAAAAAAACTACTGAAGGGACGGCTAGGTGGTACAGTGGATAAAGCACGAGCCCTGGAGTCAAGAGTACCTGGGTTCAAATCTGGTCTCAGACACTTAATAATTACCTAGCTGTGTGGCCTTGGGCAAGCCACTTAACCCCATTTGCCTTGCAAAAAAACTACTGGAAATAATTTGCAACTTCAGCAAAGTCACAGGATATAAAATAAACTCTCATAAATCCTCAACATTTCTATTATATGACTAGCAAGATGCAGCAGAACGAGCTAGAAAGAGAAATCCCATTCAAAGTAACCTCAGACAATATAAAATACCTGGGAGTCTACCTGTCAAGGAACACTCAGAAACTTTCTGAAAACAATTACAAAACACTTCTCACACAAATAAAATCAGACTTAAATAACTGGGAAAATATCAATTGCTCATGGATAGGCTGAGCAAATATAATAAAAATGACAATTCAACCAAAATTAAATGACTTGTTTAGTTCCCTACCATTCAAAATTCCAAAAAATTACCTCAAAAAGTTAGAAAAAAATGTAAGTAAATTCATATGAAGAAATAAAAATTTAAGAATCTCCATGGATTTAATGAAAAGAAGTGTAAAAGAAGGTGACTTAGCCCTACAAGATGTAAAATTAAATTATAAATCATCAGTCATCAAAATTGTCTGGTATTGGCTAAGAAATAGAGTGGTGGGTCAGTGGAATGGACTAGGTGCAGTAGCAGGAAATGATTATAGTAATCTTCTTTTTGATAAACCTAAAGTCCAGCTATTGGGATAAAAACTCTCTCTTTGATAAAAGCTGTTGGGAAAATTAGTAGTTAGTATGGAAGAAACTTGGATTAGTTCAACACCTCACACCCTATACCAAGATAAGATCAAAATGGATACAGGATTTAGACATAAAAAACAATATTATAAGAAAACTAGAAGATCAAGGAGTAGTTTACCTGTCAGATCTATGGAAAGGGAAGCAGTTTATGACCAAGGAAGAGATGAAGAACATCATTAAAAGCAAACTAGATAATTTTGATTACATTAAATTAAAAAGCTTTTGAACAGACAAAACCACTATAACCAAGATCAAAAGAAATGTAGCAAACTGGGAAACAATTTTTACAACTAGTGTTCCTGACAAAGGACTCATCTCTAAATTGTGAACTGAGTCAAATTAAAAAAAAGACAAGTCTTTTTCCAATAAACAAATGGCCAAAGCATATGCAAAGGCAATTTATAGATGAGGAAATCAAAGCAATCCATAATCATATGAAAAATTGCTCTAAATTACCAATTATTAGAGAAATGAAAATTAAAACATCTCTGAGGTACCACCTCATACCTTTAAGATTGGCCAATATGACTAGAAAGGATAATGATCAATGTTGGAAAGGATGTGGGAAATCTGGGACACTAATACATTGTTGGTGGAGCCGTGAACTCATCCAACCATCCTGGAGAGCAATTTGGAATTATGCCCAAAATGGCAATAAAAATGTGCATACCCTTTGATCCAGTAACACTACTACTGGGTCTATACCCTGAAGAGATTATGAAAAAGTATAAAAACATCACCTGTACAAAAATGTTCATAGAAGCTCTGTTTGTGGTGGCAAAATAATGGAAACTGAGGAAAAGTCCATAAATTGGGGAATGGCTTAACAAACTGTGGTATGTGTATGTGATGGAACACTATTGTTCTATTAGGAACCAGGAGGGATGTGAACTTTAGGGAAGCCTGGAAGGATTTGCATGAACTGATGCTGAGCAAGATGAGCAGAACCAGAAGAACATTATATACCCTAACAGCAACTTGGGTGTGATGACCTACGTTAATGGACTTGCTCATACCAAGAGGGCAGCAAGGAGGCACAATTTTGGGGTGTCTGTGACAGAGAATGCCATTTGTATCCAGAAAAAGACTTGTGGAGTTTGAACAAAACCCAAGGACTATTACCTTTAATTTTTAAATAAAGTTGTCTTATTATGCAATTCTGCTATATCTCGTATAATATATTTCTTCCTTAAGGATATTATTTCTCTCTTATCACATTCAACTTAGATCAATCCATACTATGGTAATGATGTAAAAACTAGTAAACTGCCTTCTTTGGGGGGTGGGGGGGAAGCAAGATTGGGGGAAAAATTGTAAAACTCAAAATAAAATCTTTCTAAAATTAAAAAAAAGAAAAGTATTGAAGACTAGAAGAACAACCCTATTCCACATAGGTTGACATTTCAGTGAATCTGTGATTTTAATAATCTGAGTGTTCCCTGAGAAGATGTAAAATCATAATAGATCTATGCCTATTCATCTTGTGGTATTATTGCTTATTGCCTCATATAATTACATATATATTTGCAAATATCTGTATATACATGAATATACATGTATCCAGAAATCTATCTATGATGTCTTCTTTTTTGTAGCAGTAAACAACTGGAAACTGTGAAAGAACTTAGACTCCAAACAATAGTAAATTATGGTACAAAAGTCTAATAGGATATCATTGTACCATAAAACATGATAACTGGTTAGTTTTACAGAAATCCAGTGTGAATTGATGCATAATTAAAAGACCAAAACCAGGAGAACGTTTTATATACTAACAACAATATCAAAAAGAAACAAATAATTTTGAAAGACTTCTGAGCTCTGATCAATGTAATGATCAACAATGATCCTAGATGATCCATTCTGAAAAATTAGATCCCTTTTTATAGAGGAATGATAGACTTGGCATGCAAAACAAGTAACAGATTTTGAGGCAAACTCCGTATATTTTTGCTTATCTATGAATATTTGCTACAAAGGTTTTGTGTTTCTTTTTTCCTAAATGTATTGGGGCAAAAGGGAAAGGTAGAAGGATGAAGAAGAATAACCTTAAAGAATTAAACAACAACAATAACAACAACAAAAAGAATAAAAGTGTCAATGAGAAATCTTTGTTTTAATGCATAGAAGAGAAGTAAAAAGAACATCAGAAATAATTACAAACACAATAGGCCTGACAGGTACAGAAAGGATATTTGTAGCTTCAAGTATAATTTTATTTTTCTCTTCCACTATATAAATGGAAATGCTCATTTTATTTAGTATCTAATAAGTTCAAAATAAAAATAAATAAATCCATGCTCTACCTTAAAATGACCCTGGAAGTCTACTAAGGGATCTTTCAGTTTTGGTGCTGGCATTTAGATAACAATGGGAATGACAGATCGGTCCACTTATTATCTCTTGTTCTTGCTAAATGATCAGCACATTTTTTGATTCTATATTTTATATCATGTGTTTCTCAAATGAACTCCATTCTATTTCTTTTGGCTAATTCCATGTTTATCATTTGTTGCAACCCACTCATTTTTCTCAATTACCCTCCTATTATACAATGGGTGATTCTCAACTTCATTGTTGTTTGTCCTTCATACTCTAAGAGAAGCATGACTTCAGGAAGATGATGCCATGACTTGTAAATGAGTTAGATTTAAGTGAGGGAGTGCAAAGTCACCAGTCTCATTTTCTTCTCTAGAGCCATCTGGGTCCAGTGGAATGATAGAGATTAGGACAATTGGAGACGCTTACAGATACAGTGGGAGAACTTGACCTTTTTAAACAAAGGATTTTCTCAGGTCTCAGTTTGACTGAGGGAATGTTCATTCAGTGATTAAGGCTAGGTAAGAGAGGAGACAAAGAATAACCTTTCTCCTAATCAAAAAAAAATCAATCTGCAAGGGAAAAAAATCAGTCAGAATTTCTATCCAAAACAGAAACAAGTGTTGCTTATGTTCATTCATTCTGAGCAATCTTCTGAACAATGACCCACCTTAGACTGGGACCTATTGTTGACCAATCAATCAGAACCAGAGTGATTTGGATTTAAGGCATGGTCCTTTAGAAAGAAATATAGCTCTTAAACACCAAGATAACCTGAGAGATTTCAGTGATCAAAATTTACATTCTTTTGGGCAAAGCAATTGCAGGTCCAAGGGTATGATACTCTACATGGACAAAGAGAGAGAAAGAAAAGGAAAGGAAGGAACTGTGTTACACAACTGGCTAGATGCAGTAGGATCCCTAGTGGGGCAACTTGCCCTGCCACTCACAGGTTGACAGAGAAAAGCTTCTAACAGCAATGTTGAAGGAGAATTATCTGTCTAGGTTTTTTTTCAATATTAAGAAAATGTTATTTGTGCCTGTAAATTCCCTCAAATTGTACAAAGTAATAACATTGTTAAATATCCAAGATAAGAGCAACCTCAGTCCATCCCTTCCTCTGACCCAGATTGCTCAACATAAGACCATTTCAGATATAAATTCCCTCCAAATTGTCCAATATAGCTCCATTAAACATCCAAGATAAGAGTAATCTCAGTCCATCCTTCTACCCCTCCTCCAGCTTCCTGTCTCCCAGTCTCAAAGTGACCCCAGTTGGGTCACCCTTTAACCCCCTTTCTCCAGACTCTTCCCTGAAGAGGAAAAGGGTAAGACTTTAAAAATTTGACCCATGTTCCTCTCCATGCTGAACTTGCTTGAGTCAAGCCCTCTACCCCCATTTCTAATAGCTTCTTCACTTTCCTTCTTTCAGGCATTCTTTCCTCAACCATTTTTATTTAACCTATCCTTATATAACTTACTGTGTCTCCAGAGAAACATAATGCATGAACTGTTTGTGCTATGCAGGCTTGTGATGAACTTTACAGGCTTGTAAATAAGAATCTGAGCTTTTACACCTCCAGGGTCAGTCAGGAGTTCTTCACTAAGAAGACTTACCTTTGAGCTCTTTCTGGGTTGGCACTGCCTATCATTCCCCTTCATCAGCATCTGTACTAATGGGGGGAGGGATATCAGGTATCTCCTTAGTCAACACTTCAGCAATTTTCCCTAACATTAAATTCATGTAACATGTGTAAAGACATTTAAAAATTAGAAATGCGTATTAGGTACACCCAGAGCAATACTGGAAATTTCTAAATTCTCTAAAATTAGTTCTGCTCTGAAGAAAAAAATGCTTGATTACAGGAATCCACTAGTTCAATTGCATTGTTAAACAATAGAAGAGATTAAGTGTTGTGAGAGTGACCAACACTAAGGATTAGATTTTGTCATATCCTTTTCAGGGAAGAGGTCAGGATAGCTTAAAAATTATTTGACTCTTGCATCTGTCTGAACTCTATAGCCTGAGGCTCTCCCATAGTCTTCTCTGTAGGAGACTGAAGCTTTGAAGTTATATTTAAGGTAATTTAATCAGTAAGCATAATCATTCTTGGCCTTGACTCGATAACTCCAAAGGTAGCTAGAATGCAGAGGTCTATAAACAATGAAAGGCTGTAAAAAGACAATACACAATGCCAAGCTGGCATTTTGCCCTGACTAATATAATTATTACACATAATATAAGGACATATTTGCATCTCCTCCCCAAAGTGACTTTAGAGAGCAAAAATTTGAGAGAACAATGTTTCATCATTTGATTTCTCAGAAGACTCTGGGATCTTATGTTGTTTAATTCAGCTTGTTTTTCAAATGTGGAAGGCACTTATTAAAAATCAACAACCTGCTCCTATTGCGAAATTAGTAAGAAGCTTACCTTTGGCACAGCCATATTTCTGACCATAACTGCATTACTTATTCTGAAAGCACAATCTTCCAGCAAAGCATTTCCCCAAAGGTTGCTACACTCAAAGCATTTGGTACATTTCAGTGGGAAACAAAACCAAACAATGAAATGACTACATCTGGTAGCTTCTGTTTGCAGGAATTGAGAACTTTAGTAAAAAGAAAAATATAGATTCTATGAATATAGCCTTATTCAAAAAGAGGGAACCCATGGCTGTAATTTGGTGCCAAGGATGTGTAAGATTTTCTATCTGCTCCTTACTGAACTCAAGAATGGAAAGAAACCAAAAGAATCACCCAAAGAGGGGACCCCAGAAGCCATCTAGTCAAACCTGCACTTATACCTGACTACTCACAAAAGTGACAATGAATCATTTAAAATAGAGAGCTTTTCATACTGGTTCAACTTTCGTGACTGAAAAAATCAATTTAAATGTCCTCCCTGCCCAGTCCTCTTTTTTTGCAGATCAAATTACTTTCAAAGGAAAGTCAGATTGCTGAATCTTTGTGGTAGCCTGAAATCCAACAATTGGTCACTCAAAATCCATTTAAAAAAAATTCTAGAAACCTTTGATAGAAATATCCCAATCTACACCAAAATATTTATAGCAACATTTTTGTTGTTATAGCAATGAATTAGAAATTTAGAAGATGCTTGTTGATTGGGAAATGTCCAAATAAATTGTGATATATGAATAATATAGAATATTATTTACACAACTAGTATAGTATGAAGTAGGTAGAACCAAGAAAACAATATAAATGATGACTACGATGTAAATGGGGGAAATTAGCACAAAACAAGAGTGGATGCTCTAAAATTATAAAAAACAATCATTACTACAAAGAAAAAATATGAGGAAATACTCTCATTCAATCCTTTTGATAGGATGGGAACTTCACAGGTGTGGAATATGGCACATGATTTCGGACTTTTTCAATGGCTTGATCAGTTTTGTTGATATTTTTCTTCTTTTGCTTTTTTCTTTAAATGTGTTATTTTTGTGTGTAATAGCATTCTGGATAGATGGAAGAAGAGGGATGTTAGGGAAATTTTTGATGATGTCAAAAAAGAAATTATGTTACTAAATAGCAAGTTATTTAAAAATTAAAATGAAGAATTCCAAAGATGAGGATGAAGAGCCATCTCATAAATCCCATTCTAATTTAAATTGACTCTAATTATCACTTTATAGATATCAGAACAAGATTTCTGCAAATTTCACCCATTGTTTCTAGTTCTATCTTTTTTGACCAAGGAATAAAGGTCCAACCTTCTTTCACACAACAGTCTTTCAGATACTGAAAGACTAATTCCTCAACATCATTTCTCTAAACCAAACCTTCTTGATTCCTCAACCTCTCCAATACAATATGATTTCAGTTCCTTCATTTTCCTGGTTGCTTTCCTCTGAATAGGATCCGGTGTGTCAAAATCTTTCCTAAAACATGTCATACCCAGAACTGAATATAATACTAAAGATATGGTCAGACCTTCATTATCATGTTGTGGCTATTCAGTCATTTCAGTCATGTGCAGTTCTTCATATTACAATTCGGGGTTTTCTCGTCATAGATAATAGAATGGTTTGCCATTTCCTTCTCTGTCTTTATCATGTACATTCCACCTGAGTGCCTATAGATTTATGGATATCTTTAACCTTAAAAGACTCCTCTTGATAGAGGCTGAAATAATCATTTTTATCACATTGAACTTACATTTTACCCAAGCTTATACCCCAAAGCTCTGTCCTGAACCTTTATCTATTTTCACTCCATATTACCTTGTTTGATGATTTCATCAACTACTATGAATTCTATCTATTGTTATCTCTATGCAGATGTCCTCAGATTTGAATATCTAACCTTAATCTCCTCCACTTTAGTCTTCCATTAATATCTGTCTCTTAGACATTTCAAACAATGCCCCATAAACACTTTAATATGTTTAAAATGGAACCCATTATCTTCTTTAAACTCTCCCCTCTTCCAAACATGCCTATTACTTTTGAAGGTACCAGAAGCCTATTAATCACTGGGGTTCATGTCTTCAGTTTGATTCCTGAATCCTCATTCTCACTCACTTCACCAATCAGAGTGGTTAACATGTCTTGTCCCTTCTTAGGTGGCAGAGTGAATAAAGCACTGGCCTTGGAGTCAAGAGGACGGGAGTTTGAATCCAGCCTAAGAAAACCGAAACTAGTTGTGTGACCTTGGACAAGTCACTTAATCCTTGCTGCCTTATATTCATGGTTGTCTTCAATTGTGCCAATTCATATCTAACCACTGGACCCAGATGACTCCAGAGGAAAAAAGTAAAACTGGTGACTTAGCACAGCACCTCCTCACTCCAATCCAATTCAAGTGTATGTTGTGGCATCACCTCCCTGATGTCATAGTCTTCTTCATGATTGAAAGACAACATATTATCAATAAGTTTAATAAGATGTCATCTATAATATCAAGCAAATTGTTGACCCAACCGTGCAATCTAATAGGATCAATGACAAGAATCCTTAGATCCTCCTTGAGAGACTTCTGTCCAGTTTTATTCATTTATTAAATAAAAATTAAATAAGTATTAACTCTTAAGCACCTACTGAAGACAAGATTGGCTTTAATCCTATCAGCATCGAGCTGGTTCAAATTCAGCTAAGCATACTATTATGCAATTTGCATCTTTTTATCTTGCCTGTGAAGATATGACAGGTTTTGCTCAAGTGTCTTGTTGGTTTTCTATATGGACTGCTTATACCTGACTGCACACAAAGGTGACAATGAATCAATCATTTAAAATGGAAAGCTTCTCATACTGGTTCAACCTTCAGAACTGAAAAAATCAATTTAAATGTCCTCCTACCCAGTCCTCTTATTTGCCAACCATCTTGCTTTAAAGGGAAAGCCAGATTGCTGAATCTTTTGGTAGCCTGATTCTGTTAGGTCTAAATAGTGAAGAGGAAGAGTTGGTAAGTTGGCATTTTTCCCTTTTTTGGCAAAGGATCAGATTTAGTGTTACAAATTCCCTTAATCTAAGCCCTAACTTTTCCTAATTTTTCTACTTTATTCCAGTCCCCTTTGATGAATGTGACATCTTTTTTTGCCATTTTTTTATTTCTAAAAAAATGTTGTAAGGTTTCATAGAATTGATCAACTTTGTCCTCTTCAACATCAGTGGTTGGAGCATACTTATATATTGCTGTGATGCTGAATGGTTTGTCTTGGATTTAAACAGATCATTTTTGAGATTATACCCCGTACTATTTTTCTCACCCTTGTTTTTTATATAGGGGTAACAGTATTCTTCTAATGGATTCTTAGCCAAAGTATTAAATGATATGATCACCTAAATCACTGACATCTGAGTTTATTGACACCCAAGATATCAATGTTTTTATTTGTTTGGATTTTTTGGATGTTACATTATAAAGGATTATAAGTGGAGACAAAGGACGATAGATTAGTTTTTGTGTGTATGCCTTAATTCCTTCATATGAGTCTGTGAAGTGCTCAGTGATTTGTGTCATGGATCCTTTTGATAGTCTGGTGAAATCTATAGATTTCTTCTCAGAATGTCAATGAATGAATAAAATAAGTTTATAAAAATAGTCAATTACTGAAATATATTTATCTTTCCATCTCCTTTTTTGACCATTATCCAACTTACCCTAGTTCATAGATCTTACATTCCAGGTTCCTACAAAGTATTAATATTCACACCAGACTTTTCCTTTTATTACCAAACACATTCACAGCTGAGCTTCCTTTTAACTTTGACCCAGCTGCTTCATTAGTACTGGACTCCCTTGTAGCTGTCCTCCACTCTTCCCTCTGTGTGTATTGGACACCTTCTGATCAGGGGCTCATCTTTTTTTTTGTTTGTTTGTTTTTTTCAAGGCAATGGGGTTAAATGACTTATCCAAAGTCACACAGCTAGTAAGTATCAAGTGTCTGAGGCCAGATTTGGACTCAGGTCCTCCTGACTCCAGGGCCAGCCTTCCATGCATTGTGCCACCTAACTGCCCCCACTGGGGCTCATCTTCTGGTGTCATATCTTTTAGAATTTTAGCATTAGCTGTGTGGTTTTCTTGGCAAAAATACTGGAATGGTTTGCTATTTTCTTCTTCTTTTGAGGGAGATAAAATTTTTGAAAGTTAGAGACTTTAGGTTTCACAAAGCATTTGATGAAGGACTAACTAAAACAATTATTACCAAACAAAAATAAATTATCAAGATTTTAGAGATGTTATTATGTTATAGATATGGCATTGACTTAGTTATGAGAACCAAAGAATAGGGATAAATTGATTGACATTTCTTTGGTTAGAGAAATGTAAAAGTGAGGTTCCCCAGGGACTGGTACTTAACTTTGTCTCATTGAATAAATAAAAATAATTGGAGGGGGAAGTGCTGAGTAAAATATGGAGGTGTGCAGATAATTTGACATTTATGTAATAAAAACCCACACTGATGGAAGTAGACTACAGGGAAAATTGTATAAACTGAATGATTGAGTTAAAAATGGGGGACTCATGGCAAAAATATAGAGCTAGAGAGGCCTCAAGGCATTTGGTCTACCCTCCCACCACTTATTCTATAAATGAAAAAACTAAGGTCCAGAGGTGGGAGGTGAATTATCAAAGATTATATAGTAAATGGCCTATTTCAGACTTGAACAAAGATTTTTTGAATTTATAGATAGAGCTAGACAGATGGCTGTTAAGCCTATTTAATAAGAGCTTAATATATACTAGACACTGTAATAAGTGCTGGTAAATACAAATACAACTAAATAAGATCATCTTTATCCTTAATGACTTAACATAAAGGGAAGAGAGAGTGGGGGGTTGTTATTTCTCACAGGACAACATGGTTTGGAGCTGGTCATCTTGAGATGAGGTAGAAGTCTGATTCGGACTAATAAATTATGTGGTCATTGACTAGAATGAAAAGTGGTTCTTGAGATAGAGAAAAAAGTTCTGATTAAGAGAAGATGGAAATAATGGTCATGTGCCATTTGCCTTATTTCTATTCAAACAAAATATTTAAGGATAAAATAATCAAAAATGTATTTAATGATGTAGAGAAAATATCTTGTAATCCTTACAGCTTATTTTTCCACCTAGTTGCACTCCTTTGAACTTCTCTATTCCCTAAGAATCTCTTTATTCTTTATTCTGCAAGATCCCATTAGATCTGGCACTCATGCCTCATTACTAACTCCATAACTCTGCCCCTGGAGTCTCTCTGATAGAAGGGGGAACATAGAGTTCCTCTCAAAACTTCCATTTCAGAAAGGAAACCAGACCAGCCATAGCTTTATTTCCCACCAGGTTACATTCCTTTGAATTTCTCCATCATTTCCCCATGCTGCTTACTTTCCCTCCTAGCCTAGTGTCAACTTCTTTTTGCATGCTATATCTTACCTCCATTATATGGTAAGCTCCAAGAAGTAATTTCCATTTGCAATTGTAACCCTAAGTAATTGGCACATAGTAGATGCTTTGTAGATATTTAATTATTTACTGACTGACAGTGTACTACAATTATCTCTTCCACATCATGGGAGTTAAAGGACTGGTACTTCCAAGATCTATTAAATCCAAGTAAAACGTTTTGACCCTCCTTTGTACCAAAGAGGAAGTTTGATTTTTTTTCTTTTCTTTAATGCAATGTTTATAGTATCTTATTGCAAAATTTGGGTTAAGTATTTTATCATAAGCTCTGTGTCATCTTCTGTCCTTTGCATGTCTTCTACAGTTCCTACAAAACTCCCAAAAAATTCTCATTTAATTTCTTACAACTACCAATGATATATCAAAGTCATGATGGGGAAAATTGAGATGTGGAAACTGTTTATGAATGTTATTATTAATATCATCATTCACCTTCTAAGATAGAGACAAAGAAGTCAATGAGATTGTTGCATAAAGAAAGAAAAATCAAAATACTGGACACTTCAGAACACTGAAAATATAATCTAATTCTTACCTAAAACTGTGGTTCTTCTTCACTATTGTGTGAAGTTTTGATTGCAGAGATTTTAATACTAAATGGTGAAAGGAAGGTGAAGAGACTAAGCATTTATATAGTGTCTGCTCTGTATTAGGCACTGTGCTTAGCATTGTTTCATGAATATTATCTCATTTGATCCTTGCAACAAACCTATAAGATAATTGCTTTTATTATCCTCATTTTACACTTGAGGAATCTGAGGCAATTGGAGGTTAAGAGAATTACCTAGCATCATGCAACTAGTAAATATCTGAGACCAGATTTAAACTCGGGTGTTTCTGACCCAACTCTATACGCTATGCCACAAGTCACCTCATAAATAATAAAAATAATCGTATATAGTGTTGTCCTTTTAAAACAATAATTTTTCTTTATTATGTTTAATTACACTCAATATTAATACTATTATATTTCTCATATAATTGTGAGCCTCTGGGAGACTGGGACTTTTGTATTCCTAGAATTTAGCACAGAGTAGGCACTTAATGTTTATCAGCTGAAAAGACTTGGATGACAAATTCATGAATTCACTCCAAGGAGGCAGGTCACAGTCCATCCATGCTTGATCATGTTGTCTATTCATTTCTTTCCAAAGTCCACTACAAGGTGTCCATCAGACATTCTAGAAATCTTATTTTCTCCTAAAATTGACCGGATACCAATAGAGGAATGTAACTTTATACTTGTCATGCCTCAGTCTTGCTATGTGACCATCTCATCTTTTCTTCCTATTATATAATTTCCATTATATGATGAAAGTCTTTATCATTTTATTTATTTTTGTAATCCTCCTTCCATTTTCAGTCTTAAATATCCTTAGACTGCCTTTATTTGTTTGAATAGCTTAACAAGTGTTCTTTGAACTTGTTTCACTCTTCATCTTGAAGCTACCTAAAACTCTCCCTGCTATATTTTTACCTATATCATTATTTTTCTTGTCTATTTTGGTTATAGTCCTAAAACCTGAGGGTACTGAAATTCACAGTTAGATACAGATTTCCTATAAATCTATTTCTATATAAAAAAACCTGAGAATCTTCCCAAGTATCCTATATATTTTTAATCCTTTAGAAAACTTGATTAATTTTTTTCATCAAACTCTGGTAAGTTAAAAAGTTTACCAAAGATAAGGTGAAAACTAATATCCAGGGAAAACCATATACTTTAGTTTGTTGTTGTTCATCATTTTTTTAAAGAAAATAGCATTTTATTTTTCCCAATTGCATGGCAAGACAATTTTAGCATTCATTTTACAAGATTTTGAATTCCAATTTTTTCTCCCTCCCTACTTCCTAAAATAGGAGGCAATTTGATCAAGGTTGCTCATATGCTATCTTGTAAAGCATTTTTTCTATAATAGTCACATTTGTGAAAGAAAAAATCAAAAGAAAAAATATGAAAAAGGTCTTCATCTGAAGGTGGATAACATTTTCCTTCATGAATCCTTTGGACTTGCCTTGGATCATTGTGTTGCTAAGAACAACTGAGTTGTTCATAGTTAATCATTCATTGTACAATGTTACTACTGATTCTGTGTGTGGTATTTTTCTGGTTCTGTTCACTTCACTTTGCTTTCCAAAGGCTTTCCAACTTTTTCTGAAATCTGTATGCTCATCATTTCTTAGTGCAAAATAGCATTCCATTACATTCAAATACCACAGCTTCTTCAACCATTCCCCAATTGATGAGCATCCCTCAATTTCCAATATTTTGCCACCATGAAAAAAACTACCATAAATATTTTTGCACATATATGCCCTTTTGCCTTTTATCTTTTTGGGATACAGACCTACTAGTGGTATTGCTGAAGCAAAGGGTATTCACAATTTGGTTGTCTTTTTGACATAGTTTTAAATTGCTCTCCTGAATGGTTGGTTCAGTTCAAAATTCCATCAACAGTAAATCAGTGCCCCAATTTCTCCACATCCTCTTCAGTCTTTATCCTTTTCTATTTTTTTTTCATATTAGACAATCAGACAGTTATGAGGAAGTGCCTCAGGGTTGTTTTGATCTGCATTTCTCTAATCCAAAATTATATAAGTATTTCATTTGTCTATAGACAGTTTTGATTTCTTGATCAGAAAAACTACCTTTTCATATTGACTATTCCTCAATTGATATTCAACTGATTATGTAAATTATTCCATTTTTGAGAAAATACTGATGAAAGTGAGATTTATGCAATGCTAATTGAACTCCTTCCCATCTTTCCCTCCACTATAATAGGGTTTTTTTGAGCCTTTTCATGTAAATACTTTTACCCCATTGTACTTCTCCCTTCCTTCTGCACCTACTGGTTAATTTTTCTGGGTAGGTGATTTCTTGATTGTAGTACTAGATCATTTATCTTCTAGAATATCATATTCCATGTTCTGATCCATTAATGTTGCAACTGCTAAATCCTGTGTAATCCTAATTGTGGTTCCCTGATATTCTGGCTACTTGTGGTCTTTTTCCCTGACTTTATAGTTCTGAAATTTGGTTATGATGTTCCTTGGAATTTTTATTTTGGAATTGCTTATCTGAAGTGATTGGTGGATTCTCCCAATGCCTATTTTAGTCTCTGATTCATGGGTATCAGGGCAGTTTTTCTTGATGATTTCTTCAAAGATGTTGTCCAGGCCATCCTTTTAATTATGGAGTTCAGGTAGTCCAATCATTCCAACATTGTCTCCTAGATTTATCTTCCAGGTCCATTGTTTATCCCATGAGGCATTTTACATTATCTTCTATTTTTTCATTCTTTTGAATTTCTCTGATTGATTCTTGATGTCTCTCAGAATCATTAACTTCTATTTGCCCAATTCTAACTTTAAGGAAATTGTTTTCCTCCGGTAACTTTTATCTTTCCTTTTCCCATCTGGTCAATTTTCTTTTTTTTAAGGAGTTGCTTTCTTTTTCTGAACTATTGACTTTTTTATAATTCTCTTGAACCACTCATTTCACTTGTCTCAATTTTGGACATTGTTAGTGGTGGTCCACAATGTTTTCTAACTTTCTTCAAGTCCAAGATAAAATCCCATCTTCCATAAAAATCCTTTTATCTGATTCCTTTAATTCCTTCTGCTTATTACTTTCAATTTAACAAGCTTGTCTGTACATAGCTATTTTTATGTTGTCTCTCCCATCAGACTATGAGCTCCACAAAAAAACCAGATCTGTCTATTACATTTCTTTGTATCTCCAGAATTTATCATACTGTCTGCCACCTAGTAGGTGCTTGATGAATGTTACTGATTGACTGACAATGAATAAAGGTAGGATAGTATCTTTCCCCAGGACAACTGAATTCTGTAAAAAAAGATAAGAACAAGATAAAAACCAGACCATCTTGCATTTATATAGTCCATTACATTTTACAAAGTGTGTTCTTCATAGTTGGGTGAGAGAGAAATTGTAAATTGTATTATCCCCATTTTAAAGATGAGGAAGCAGGTTAAGTGATTTGCTCAAGGTCCTATGACTAATATTAGAGTTAGAATTCAAACCAAGTCTTGTATTCTTTCTATTACATTATGCTATCTTCAAATTGCAAGATTTGAAAAAGTACAGAGAGAAACAATTAAAATGGTGAGAGTTAAACTAAGGAAGGAGTAAAGTTGATATGCAGGAAGGTGAAAATTATCAAACAACTTTTTTATTCTGGAAAGATGAAGGCTGAGGGGAATTTTTTTCCTGATAATAGCATTTTTCCCAATTACATGTAAAAATAGTTTTCAACATTCATTTTTGTAAGATTTTGAGTTTGAAATTTTCTCCCTCCTTCCTTTCTCTTTTACCTCCCAAACATAGAAAGTAATATGATATAGGTATACATGTATAATCATGTTAAAACATATTTCCCATTAGTCATGTGAAAGAAGAATAAAAAAATAAAAACATTTTTAAAAATAAAAATAGTTTTATTTGGTCTATATTCAGATTTCATAATTCTTTCTCTGGATATGTAAGATATTTTCCATCACAAAGTTTTTGGACTTGTCTTCAGTGACTGCATTGATGATAAGAGTTTAGTCTATCATAGTTGATCATCACACAATATTGCTTTTATAATGTTCTTCTGGTTCTGCTTACTTCATTCAGCATTAGTTTATACAATCCTGGATTTTTTTGAAATCAGCCTACTCATGATTTCTTACAGAACAGTAGTATTCCATCACATTCATTATAACTTGATACCTAAATTACAAGCCTGATGATGGAAGATGAAGACAGGTAAAACAAGAGCAATAGGGAAGGTAAGAAGTGAATGAAGGGGAGGTAAAACCCACAAGTTCCATTTTGGACACATTGAGTTCAGGATGTTTAAGGATAATGCAGTTCAGGATGTTTAATAGATATTTGGAGGTAGAAGACTCAAGGTCAGCAGAAAGATTAGAGCTGGATAAGTAGATCTGAGAATCATCAGCACAGAGATGATAATTAAATTCATGGGAGCTGATGAGATCACCAAATGAAGTTCTATGGAATGAGAAGGAAAGAGGGTCCATTACAGATTTTGAGGAACACCAAGAGTTAAAGGGGTGACCTAGATAAAAATCCAACAAAGGATATTAAAAAGGTATGATCCAGTAATGTAAAGGAACAGCAGAGAATGGTAAATCAAATAACCTAAAATCAAAATAGCTTTTGAACATCTTTATGTATCTCTCTTATACTTAAATAGACCTCTCTTAATCAGGGTAATTACTCCCTCTAACCATGTCTACACAGTCTACATAACTCATGGTTATGTCTTCCCAAAATCTAGCTGAGGCAAGAAGTTTCAATAATAGGCTGAGAACCTTCCTTTATTTTATAACATTATTCTGATACCATTAGTACATATGAACTCCAATTATTAGATCAGTTGTCCCATGCCTCGAATTATTCATATTTTACATCCAGTTATATTTCCCTGACATACATTATAAACTTCTTCCTTACTACCTCCATGATGAAGACAAGGTCCCAGGCAAGGACTTCATTGTAGTTCACTGACCTCATCATCTGTGTCTGATAAAATCTTCCTTGGTCATCTGTTAAATGTGTGGGTTAGAGAAGATAGTCTCCAGTCTTTTATAACTTTAGGGCAGCTAGTGGATAGAACACTGTCCTTGGAGTCAGGAGGACAGGAGTTCAAATACATACTTGACACTTACTAGCAGTGTGACCTTGGCCAAGTCACTTAACCCTGATTACCTCATATCTAGGGTCATCTTCAGTAGTCCTAAATCATGTCTGGCTACTGGACCCAGATGGCTCTGGAGGAGAAAGTGGGACTGATGACTTAGCACAATCCCACCCTCACTGAAATCCAGTTCAAGTGCTTGTCATGACATCACCTCCCCTGATGTCATGGGTTTTCTTCCATTTACAACTTTAAATTTATGATCTTATTATTTTGTGAAATTCTTCATTTGCAATATGTTGCTACCTGTCTATTCCTTCCTACTCTTCTTTGGTTGACCTTCAATTTTGGCTCTTCAGAAATTGCAGAGCTCCTTGACTGAGTTTTATATAGTATCAATAGGATAAAGATCATACATCTTAAAATATTAATGGCCAAGAAGAGAAGTTTGAATATCCCCAATCTTTAAGATTTGATACCAAAGAGGAAAATTATATTCAACATGGCAGTTTCTTTATGTCCTCTGTTAAGAATAGAATACTAGTGAACTCACCACCAATGAGGAGGAAATTAAAGTAATAATTCAAAATTATTTTGCCCAACTCTATGCCAATAAATTTAATAATCTAAGTGAAATGGATGAATATTTACAAAAATATAAGTTTCCCAAGTTAAATGAAGAAGAGATTAAATACTTAAACAACCCTATCTCAGAAAAAGAAATTCAACAAGCCATTATTGAACTCCCTAAAAACAAATCTCCAGGACCTGATGGATTCACAAATGAATTCTACCAAACATTTAAGGAACAATTGGTTCCAATCTTATATAAACTCTTTGGAAAAATAGGGAAAGATGGAACTCTGCCTAACTCTTTCTATGAAACCAATATGGTACTGTTACCTAAACCAGGAAGAGTTAAAATAGAGAAAGAAAATTATAGACCTATTTCCCTGATGAATACAGATGCAAAAATCCTAAATAAAATCTTAGCAAAATGACTACAACAAGTCATCACTGGGATAATACATTATGATCAAGTAGGATTTACTCCAGGAATGGAGGGTTGGTTCAATATTAGGAAAACTGTTAGTATACTCAAATATATTAACAACAAATTAACAATTATACTAACAACAAACCCATCAGAAATCATATGATCATATCAATAGATGCTGAAAAAGCTTTTGACAAAATACAGCATCCATTCCTATTAAAAACACTAGAGAGTGTAGGAATAAATGGACTGTTCCTTAAAATAATTAGCAGTATCTATCTGAAACCATCAACAAGCATTATATTCAATGAGGAGAGGCTAGAGGCATTCCCAATAAGATCAGGGATGAAACAAGGATGCCCATTATCACCACAACTATTCAATATTGTATTACAAATGTTAGCATCAGCAATTAGAGAAGAAAAAGAAATTAAAGGAATTAGAATTGGGAAGGAAGAGACAAAACTCTCACTCTTCGCAGATGACATGATGGTCTACCTAGAGAATCCCAAGAAATCATCTAAAAACCTACTGGAAACAATTAGCAATTTTAGCAAAGTTGCAGATTATAAAATAAACCCTCATAAATCCTCAACTTTTCTATATATGTCTAGCAAGAAACAGCAGGAAGAGCTAGAAAGAGAAATCCCATTCAAAGTAACCTCAGACAATATAAAATATTTGGGAGTCTATTTGCCAAGACAGACTCAGAATCTTTTTGAAAACAATTATAAAACACTTCTCACACAAATTAAATTAGATTTAAATAACTGGGAAAATATCAATTGCTCATAGATAGGTAGAGCTAATATAATAAAAATGACAATTCTACAAAAAATAAACTATCTGTTTAGTGCCCTACCAATCAAAATTCCAAAAAAATTACTTTAACAAGTTAGAAAAAATTGTAAAGTAAATTCATATGGAGAAATAAAAACTCAAGAATTGCCAGGAGCTTAATGAAAAAAGTGCAAACGAAGGTGGCTTAGCACTACTCAATCTAAAATTATATTATAAAGCATCAATCATCAAAACTGGTATTGGCTAAGAAATAGAGTGGTGGACCAGTGGAATAGACTAGGTGTAAAAGCAGGAGAGGATTATAGTAAGCTACTGCTTGATAAACCCAAAGAGTCCGGCCATTGGGATAAAAACTCCCTCTTTGATAGAAATTGCTGGGATAATTGGAAGTTAGTATGGAATAAACTTAAATTAGACCAACACCTCACACCCTTTACCAAGATAAGATCCAAATGGTTACAGGACATAGACATAAAAAACAATACTATAAGCAAATTAGAAGATCAAGGACTAGTCTCCCTGTCAGATCTATGTAAAGGGGAACAGTTTATGACTAAGGAAGAGTTGGAGAACATCACCAAAAACCAATTAGATGATTTCGATTACATTAAATTAAAAAGCTTTTGCACAGATAAAACCAATGTAATCAAGATCAAAAGAAATATAGTAAATTGGGAAACAATCTTTACAACTAATGATTCTGACAAAGGACTCATTTCTAAAATATACAGAGAACTGAGTCATATTTTTAAAACAAAAAGCCATTCCCCAATTGACAAATAGTCAAAGGATATGCAAAGGTAATTTACAGAGGAGGAGATCAAAGCAATCCATAGCCATATGAAAAAATGCTCTAAATAATTAATTATTAGAGAAATGCAAATTAAAGCTTCTCTGAGGTACCACCTCACACCTCTCAGATTGGACAGTATGACCAGGAAGGATAATGATCATTGTTGGAAGGGATGTGGGAAATCTGGGACACTATTACACTGTTGGTGGAGCTGTGAACTCATCCAACCCTTCTGGAGAGCTATTTGGAACTATGCCCAAAAGGCAACAAAAATGTGCATACCCTTTGACCCAGCAATACCACTACTGGGTCTATACCCTGAAGAGATGAGGGAAAAGGGTAAAAATATTACTTGTACAAAAATATTTATAGCAGCCGTGTTTGTGGTGGCAAAGAATTGGAAATCCAGTAAATGTCCTTCAATTGGGGAATGGCTTAGCACACTGTGGTATATGCATGTCATGGAACACTATTGTTCTATTAGAAACCAGGAGGGACAGGATTTCAGGAAAACCTTGAAGGATTTGCATGAACTGATGCTGAGTGAGATGAGCAGAACCAGAAAAACACTGTACACCCTACCACCAACATGGGAGTGATGTTCAACCTTGAAGGACTTGCTCCTTCCATCAGTGCAACAATCGGGAACAATTTTGGGCTGTCTGCAAAGGAGAGTACCATCTGCATCTAGATAAGGAGCTGTGGAGTTTGAACAAAGTACAAGGACTATTCTCTTTAATTTAGAAAAAAACAGATATCTCATTGTCTGATCTTGTTACCTCTGAGAATTCTCTTCTCTTTAAGGATATGATTTCTCTTGCATCACACCCAATTTGGATCAAGGTACAACATGGAAACAAAGTAAAGACTGACAGAGTGCTAACTGTGGGGGGGCAGGAGGGAAGCAAGATGGGGGGAAATTGCAAAACTCAAATAATATCTTTAATAAAAATAAATTTAAAAAAAGAATAGAATACTGTTCTAATTTTGCAATGAATATTATTTAATATGGCAACCACCCTAATGACATCAGGGAACTGATATTGCTTCCAAATATGAAAGTAAATGATATATAATATGTTTCGAGAATGTCTAGTTTTTCACATACTCACACACACATACATATGTGGTTGTATTTATACTTCAAGTAAGAAGTAATAGAATGTTTTAAAGTCATATTTATAGTATTTAATGTTAGGCAATGGCAAAAGCAATTTTCCAGGATTTTGATTTCCAAATTGAATGTTTTTGGTATATTATAATATGTTAATATTCAATAAATGTTAATATTGGTGGTAATAGGAATATATTGATCATTTGAAGATGCCTCCAAATCTTAAATTTTCTTACTTTCTAGGGAAAAAATGTTTTTCTTCATACACTTAGACCTTCAAATGCTCTACTGGATTTTATTTAACTCATTTAAAGGAAAAACTAGAAATCATTAAGAAGATAAAGGACTGATCAAAGGTGATATAACTTCATATTCTACTGAATAAATGTGTTATGTTATATGTGTAATTTATTTTTTACCCAGTATTTAAAGAACTGAAGGATATGTAGCATAAACTATGTAGACCTATCGGGGCATTTTCATATTTAGTTATATGCAGTATGATCATTTTTGACTCTGTTTATATAATTCCATCATATCTTGATAATTCAATCAAAAAATTAGTATCAGTGTTATTTTCATAAAATTTGCATGAGCTAAAAAACTGAAGAGTTTTTACATATATTGTTTTGACATTATCCAGACACTGCTTCCTTCCTGCTCTAAGCTGGGAGGTCAAAATACAAAGCCTATAAAGCAAGTTTTCTCATTTCTCAATTGAGGGAAGTGGACTAAATCATCTCTAAAGTCCTTTTCAGTTTTAACAGTCTCTTTGCTGATGTTTCTAACCTTGAAAATGACACACACACACACACACACACACACACACACACACACACACACACATCACTTGGCCCTCCTACTTTTACAGAATGCACTCAGCCAATGAGAAAAGGAAGAAAATGAAAACAACTTACAGACAGGGAATCAGTAAAAGGTCAGGGTCAAATAGAATTTGACAGTACCTACTATAAGAGTGAAAACATGAATAATAACTTCTATACATTTCGATAGAAAATTATAGTTTTCAAAGTGCTTTCACTCAAATTATCTCGTTTCATTGTTCTGGGTCTTTTTTTTTCTCCAGATGACACACATTGCAAGTAATTTAAACAGAAAAAACAAAACATGATCAGCAACTGCAGATGAAACATGTTTTGTAATTGAAATATCTAATAAATCTTTTCAACACAAATTTTTAAAAGAAAAAATAATTTAGCATTTCTAAATCTTAGTCTGATACTGGAATCAAATGACTGTAGCTTTGACTGAGAATAAAAATAAATTCTGATTGAATTAAAAAGTATCTGTGACTGAAAACTATATAAAAGAAAATTAAGTAATCACAATTATTGGTAACTAATAGTAAATTGTATTAAATAATATTTATTATTAATAATAATATTCCAGTTAAAATGCTTATAAATGGTTTATTTATTGAATACTGCTTACATTCAGGGCAATGCAAAGGACATAAATATTTTTATATCTCTAGAGTTTATAGATCAGGCATTTAAGATTTTCAGATGAGTGTTGAGAAAATGGTGGCATTTCAAAAAACAGAGCAAAAAAGGTTTGGTGGGTACAGATATTTGAGAATACTTAATACAAAGATAACAATTTGGGACTTCATCTGACTAAGGGAATCCACCTAAACAACTATCACCTGTATATTAAAAAATGAGTAAGTTCAATGGAGCATAAGAATTTCCCAGAATTGAAGAAGTAAAAAACCCAGTCACACAAGCAAAAAGTGATAGAGATAAGATGCAAACTCTTCTCATTCCTTCCAAGTCTACCTGCTGATAAGTATAATAATGAGATTTATTGATTATAGAAATGTTAATAAAAAGACCACACTTAAATACATTAAAATTTGGCACTATGAATTTGAATTTATATACTCTTCAAAATAAGAAAAAAATCACAAAATGGCTTTAATATATTTTACTCTAATTTATTAATGAGATAGGTTTTTATCCTATGATCTCTTTGTCCATCGTTCTGATTGTTATTTCCCAATGCCATACCTGGCAGGAGAACATAAGTGGAAGAGCAATGCAGGCCCAAAAAGAGAATTGAACAGATGGTTCTTGGAAATGATGAATGTGAAAGGAAAGCTGAGATTGGGGAATAGTGCTCTTCACACAAACCCAATAATAATAAGTAGTTTTTTGCCCACTGTCTCATGAATGGCAAAGATGAACATGTCTATCTCAGAAGAGTTTGGAATGTTTTATCCTCATTTCTCCAAGGGCAAGTTGACTGAAACTGCAATCACATAGTTCTTTTAAAAATCATTAATTCTGGGGCGGAGCCAAGATGGTGGCATGAAGACAGGATTTCCCTGAAACTCCTTTCCCAAAAAACTCCTAAAGAGCCATCAAATTATGATTCTAGCCAAAATTTAGAGGGGCAGAATCCACAGAAAGACTACATGATACAATCTCCCAGTCCAAGCCAATTTAAAAGTTCCACAGGAAAGATGTGTTTCACTGGGACTGGGGATTGGGAAAAAGCACAGTCCAGGGATCACCAGGAACAGCTTGAAGGGTTGGTGAGAGAATGCTGCTGCACCAGAGTGCAGAAGCACTGGCCTCAGAACAGCCTTGTGGTGAGAACCTGCCATGGGAATCAAGGAAGCCAGCCTTGCACCTGCAGAGCACAGCCCACAGACAGTAAGGTGGTCAAGGTGCTCTCCCTGGGGCAGTATTCTGCTGTTTGCCCACACTCAGATACAGGTTGTAGTTTGGGCTTTCATACTAAGATAGCCAAGCAGGGATCCTCCCTTCAGCTCCAGGGCAGAGGGGAGCAACTGTGAGCATCTACATATCAAAGCACGGGTAAGAGAGCATAAGACCTTGAAGGAATAAAGGTCCCAGTGGGGTGTCCCCAAAACCCCCCAAAGCCTTGGAAGTGCTGTCAATTAGTCTTAGGCAGAGGAAATGAGCAAAGAAAAGAAAAAGAAGAATCTGACCAGAGAAAATTACTTTGGTCCCATGGAAAATTCAGAAGATGACAAAATCAAAGATTCTGTATCCAAAGCCTCTAAGAGAAATAGAAAATAGTCTCAGGCTATGGATGAGCTCAAGAAAGGCTTTGCAAAGCAATTAAGGGAGGTGAAGGAAAAATTGGGAAGAGAAATGTGATTGATGTAGATTAATCATGAAAAACAAATTAGCTTTTTGGTGAAAGAAATACAAAAAAATGAAGAAAATAAAATGTTAAAAACCAGTTTAGGCCAAATGGAAAAAGCAAAACAAAAGACAAATGAGAAGAATGCCTTAAAAAGCAGAACTGGCCAGCTGGAAAAGAAGAATAAAAAGCTCTCTGAAGAAAATAATTCCTTCAAATACAAAATGGAACTAAAGGAAGCTGATGACTCTGCAAGAAATAAGGAAGAAATAAACTCTTCCCCAAAAAGCCAAAAATTAGAAGAAAATGTGAAATATCTTATTGGAAAAACAATTGACCTTGAACACAGATCCAGAAGAAATAATTTTAAAATTATTGGGCTACCTGAAAATCACAACCAGGAAAAGAGCCTAGACTTTATTTTTCAAGAAATAATACAGCAAAATTGCCCTGAGATCCTAGAAGTAGAGGGTAAAATAGAAATTAAGGGAATTCACTGGTGACCTCCTGAACGAGATCCTAAAAGAAAAACTTCCAGGAATATTATGGCTGAATTCCAAGACTCCCAAGTCAAAGAGGAAATACTAAAAACTGCTAGAAACAAACAATTCAACTACGGTGGCTCTATAGTCAAGATTACTAAGGATCTGGCAGCATCGACATTAAGGGTTTGTAGAGATTGGAATATAATACTCCGGAAGGAAAAGATCTTGGTTTACAATTGAGAATCAACTACTCAGCAAAACTGAACATCCTCTTTCAGGGAAAAAGATGTGCTTTCAATAAAACAGGGGACTTTCAAAATTTACTATTGAAACAACCAGAGTTTAACAGAAAGTTTGATCTTCAAGTACAGAGCCATAGAGGGTATGGATGAGAAGGACTAATTATGAGGAAATTAATGATGTTGAACTTTGTATTCCTGTGTAACTTTCTCATTTTATAAGAGCTGTTAAAAGGAATATATATATATATATATATATATATATATATATATATATATATATATATGGAGAGAGAGAGAGACAGAGTGACAGAGAGAGAGAGAGAGAGAGAGAGAGAGAGAGAGAGAGAGAGAGAGAGAGAGAGACTGGGAATAGGAAGGAGTGGAATATAATGGTATGATATAGTAAAAAGATGGAGTCAATGGGTGATAAAGGAAAATAATGGGAGGAAGAGAAAGGAGAGGAAGAAGGGGCTAAAATATTTCACATAAGAGTCAAGAAAAAGCTTTGTCAATGGAGTGGAGTGAGGAAAGGCAAGGAGGAATGAGTGAGCCTTCAATCTCATCAGAAATGGCTCAGAGAAGAAATAACTTACATATTTAATAGGGTGTACCCTTACCCTAGAAAAAAATGAGAAGAAAGGGATGGGATAAGGGGGAATGGGGGGGGGGAGGGAGAAATAGGTGATAGAAGAGAGGGAAGATTGTGGGAAAGGGTACTCAGATACAACACACTTTTGGACAAGGACAGGATGAAAGGAGAAAGAGAATAGAATAAATGAGAGTGGGGAGGAATAAAGTGGAAGGAAATACAGGTTGTAATAGCAACTGTGAGAAAAATATTGAATCAATTTCTCTAGTGAACTTATGATAAAGAAGGAAACACCCCAGAGACAGAACTATTGGAATCTGAACACAGACTGAAGTACATTTTTTCTCTCGCTATTCTTGAGGTTTCTCATCTTCTGGGTGGGGGGGGGGGGTGTTTATGTATACTTGCATAACAAGATTATTGTAAGAATATAAAATTTTAAAAATTTAAAATTTAAAAAATTTAAAAAATCATTAAATCTCCCACAGGGTTTGCTTGCAATAATATGTCCTTTTTTGATTATATTCTATTGCTATTTGTTAGCTTACTTTGCCCTTTACATTATCTTAAGTGTATGCTGAAGTACAAATTGGATCCTGAATTAGACCTCCCCTCTTGCTCATATCACCACCATTCTAATGAGCTTGAAAAATTATCAATTATGGATGACTTCTGAAAATATTTCCTTCATGATTATCTTTTTTGAGATAAGTTTTGCAAAAATCTCAAAGTTGGGTTTAGCTATGTGGCACAGTGGATAGAGCACTGGCCCTGGAGTCAGGAGGACCTGAGTTCAAATCTGGCCTAAGACACTTAATAATTACCTAGCTGTGTGACTTTGGGCAAGTCACCTAACTCCATTGCCTTGTAAAAACCAAAAAAAATAATCTCAAAGTTGAATCACTTTGTTTACAAATAATGATATCAATTTTGATAGCAATTATTTCCTATATAATTCAAAATGGGGGATTATCAGAAAGAAATAGAAATAATGATACCATGATAATCATATTGACTAAATCTTAGATTTGGAAGTTAATGTGGAGGCAACCTAGTTCTCCCATTACCTGAACAAAAATATCTATGAAAAGTAAAATATTTTCTAGAAGACTTCCAATAATGAGGAACCCATTACTTACCAAGAAAGTCTTTTTCATTTTGGACAGGTTCAGGTGATAGGAAATTTTACTTACATCAGACTTAAACATGACTCTTTTCAACTTCCAAATATTGTTCCTAATTCTTCCTTCAAATAAGTAGAACAAGTTTAATTTATTCTTCTCCACAATAATTGCTCATGTATGTGAAAACAATTATAATGTTGGCCTTAAATCTTCTCTTCTCCAGGATTATCAAATGAGCTTTTGCACCAGTTCTAAGACATTTCGCTAGTCTAATCCCATTTCATCTTACCCTAGATTTTTTTATGTGATTCATAAAATTAAATACTTGGAGAGATCACAAGTAATGTGATCTGGGAATCTGTTTTCAATCCAATACCCTTCAAAACTCTAGATGTGGTTTGATCAAGGTAAAATACAGTGGAGATTTCTGCTCCCTGGTCTGAATACTATACTTTCATTATTCTAAGTTAATATTGGAAATTTTGTTGCCATTCTTCTGCATTATGTCTTGCTAAATCATCTAATCATTTGAATTGTTCTCAAGTCATGCTTCCCCAATTCTGTACTTCTGAAGTAGATAGCTTGAACCCTAATGTAAAACTTTAGACTCCTCTGTTAAACTATCTAATAAAAAAAACTGGCTAATAATTTTCAACAATTATTTTGGTTCATTATTCATTCGCCCTACATTCAACTTGGTCTTATCTATCTATTATCTGCACATTTGATTTAAATTCTATGAGAAGCAGATCTCGAATCATGAGTTTAAATTCTATCTCTTCCACTTATATGACTTTGAACAAGTCACTTAACTTTCTTTGATCTCCTGTTGTTCATCCATAAAACAAAGGGGTTAGTTAGATGATCTTGAATAAATCTTAAATTCTAGATCAATTATACTATGCTTTGTGCTTTCATGTAATAATTTATCAAAATACTTAATAGCAAACAGAACCAAGAAGAGATTTCTAGAACACTCTGTTAGTAATCTCCACAATTTGATGAGCCATAGTCTTAGAATGTGACAATTAAGACAGTTACAAATCCATCTAACTATATTGTCATCAAGTACACATTCATCTATCTTGTTCACAAGATAGCATGAAAGACTTTGTAAAATTCTATATTGAAATCCACATTAAACTATAGTTATCTAGTAAGTGTCAAAAATGGAATTGAGGGGTCCGATAAGACCTTTTCTTTAAGCCAGACTGGGTGCTATTGATCACTGTTATTCTTTCTAAATACACAATAATAAACTCTTAAATATTAAATCTTGGAATTTTGCCAGGAAGATAAGCTCAAAAGTCTATCATTTTAAAATTTTACTTTCTTCTCTTTTTTTGGAAATATGGAAAACATTTGCCATTCTTTAACCTAGTAGTAGTTTTTGCACCCAAAGTCAAATCCTAGGAATATCAATTCTTCAGGTCTACTTATTGAGGATAATCAGGTACTCCCTTGTAGTCATCTAATTTGTTTTAGTTTTTTGTTTCTTGTTGGTCAATTTTTGAGCTACGCTTCTTTATTCAAAGATCATTTTCCCTGCAAACAAAAATTAAAGTCAAATGAATATTGAGTACTTCTGTCTTTTCTCCATCTTTTGTTGTCACCATATCTTACATTCTGAAAACTATGCTTATCTATTATTTGAGCCTTCTTTTGCCTCTAGTTTTAAAAACACATTTTTGTAGTCTTTAGGATTCATCAAAAAATATAACTTCTTTCTGAGTTTTACCCATATGTCTTTTTATAATACCATGAAACTTTTAAAGAATTTAGTTCTCTGTTACATGCTTTTGCTACTTTCAAAAATATAAAATGGTTTATGAGTTCCCTTTTTATATGGTTTCTTCTTTCTCTACTCACAGAGTTTGTTTCTATTTTATATTCAAAACTTCATATTTGAGAGTTTCACATTTCTCTTGGACTAATTTCTACTAAATTTTTTTGAATCATAGTAAGGAGGTAAAGAAAGGAAGAGAATACATATTTATATTAAACCCACTATAATATAACCAATGCACCAAGGGCTTTACTAATATGATATCATTTGATCTTCATAGCCTATGGAGTAGCTGTTTTTATTGTTCTCATTCTATAGTTAAGGAAGCAGGGGACCACAGAGGTTAAGTGACTCGTCCAAAGTCATATAACTTGTGTCTAAGACTGAATTTGAATTCAGGTCTTCCTGATTCCAAGTCAAGTATTCTATCTCTGAATCACCTAGTTAGCTCTTTATAATAACAATACCATTAGTTCCAGGCACTATTAAATACTTTACAAATGTTATTTCATATGAATCTCACAGCAATCATAAGATATAATAATCTCTTATTATTCATATTTTATGATTTAGGAAAATACTTACCTACTTACCTTTCTTCTGAGCCTTGAAATGAGACAAACAGAGATATTATAGCCCATGTCAGAATATGACCTCTCTAGCAGGAATGCAAATAGGGAATTATTATTTCATCCAAAGGATCCCATCTTTTCTACTTCAACTCCCTTAGACTTAGATCCTCTTTTTTTGAAAAAAAAATTGTCATGAACAGAAGCCACTAATTTATTAAAAAATGATTTTGACAGAGTGACCACAGTAAAATTCTGGATAAATTATAACTTCAATGCATTCTTTGTTATACTTCTGTGTTGGATTTGTTATTTTTTTCACATACTCTTTTCTTTGTCATCATCTTTTCTCTAGTTGGTTTTTCAGATGAGTCTCCTCCCATAACAACACCACTTCTTTGTATTAATAGTCAAATATTCTTCACCATACTTCCCCACTTTCACCCTTTTTGTTATAAGATACATCAGAATTGTAACTTCATGATATACTATATATATATATATATATTTGTATGTATATACACTCTTTCAACTCTCCATTTATATATCCTCTAATGCTATTATTTTTGAACAAAGTTGTGATATTAAGTAGAGGCTGGAAACTATTGCTACTTTAATGGAAATGTCACCAAAGCCCTAGGAAAAAAAACCATTACTTGACTTCCATATAGATAAACAATCTTCAAGATAAATATTATCTGAATCAAGTTAAATATGAACTAAATCTTGTTCATATATGAAACTTTTTGTAGCAACTTGCTTTAGGCATAACTCTCAAAACTTTCCATCCTACCAAGGGGAAAAGTCTTTCTATTCCAACAAAAATTCCCATTGGGAAAAAGCAAACTCCCATGGTCAATTGTTACAGCCTCAGGTTTTAGGACTGATCTAGGCAGAGATACTATGTCAAATCAACAATATATTATTATGATCATCTGGAGAGACAGTTAATTTCTATCTGAATGTAACCTTTAGTAAAGTCTGTCAGTATTATGTTCAATCAAATAAATATCAAGGATGAGTCATGCCAGACTAACCTTATTTCTTTTTTTTTGGATGGGATTATTAAATTACTGATAAAGAGAATGTTGTAAGCATAGTTTATCCATATTTTAGCAAAGCTTTTGATAAAGTAATAGTATTCTTCTAAAAAGATTTAGAAATGTGGATACAGCAGATATATTGAGACTTGGTTACATTCCCACTTAAAAAGAAAGCAAAACAGTTTTTGTAATGGTTCAATGTTAACCTGATAGAATGTCTCCAGTGCTCTGTACTATTTAACATTTTTATCTGTCACTGATAAAGGCATAGACAGTTCTACTTATTAAATCTGTAGATGAAACAAAGCTGGGAGAGAACACTAAAGCATTGGATGACAGAATCAGGATCCAAAAGGATCTTTACCAGCTAGAGTATTGGACTGAATCTAATAACAAGATATTCAACAGAGATAAATGTAAAACACTGTTCTTCAGTGCTAAAAAAAAAAATCTCATTCCCAATTAGAATATGAGGAGGCATGGATAGAGTTGTTCTGAGAGGTTTCTAAGGGTTTTAGTGCTCTGCAATTGTGTCAGCATCATGAGATAGCAGACAAAAATGCTAATGCAATCTTAGGCTGAGTTGAGAGGGACATCGTTTCCAGGAATAGGATAATACAACTGTGCCCCGTCATTGTAAGACCTTGTCTTGAGTACTGCATTCAGTTCTGGATACAATGGCTTAAAAAGTCATTGGTAAACTAGATGGAGTTGGGAGGAAGTCAACCAGGATGGTAAAAGGGTCTGAGATCATGTATGAGGAATACAAAAGAGAAATTCTGAGATGAGTCACTTTTCCTCTTTTATTTCCCATCTTGCACAGATGGAAAAAGGAATAGAGAAACTATAAGACCAAAAATTAACCGAATAAAGTTGAATCTTGAGAATTTAGGCATCTTTTCTCCTTTTGCTTCAAAAGTGATTATCATGACATAAATTTGTTGGTTTATTTGCATTGATTTCTTTTACATGTCAAAGAGCCAACAGTGTAGTAGCTCCTACACAAACTTCTGGAAAACAAGGAGAGGCTTTCAGTAGGAAATTTCCCAACTATTATGGGGCAGCTAGGTGGCATAGTGAATAAAGCACCGGCCTTAGAGTCAGGAGTACCTGGGTTCAAATCCAGTCTCAGACACTTAATAGTTGCCTAGCTGTGTGGCCTTGGGCAAGCCACTTAACCCCATTTGCCTTGCAAAAACTAAAAAAAAAAAAAAATTCCCAACTATTGATTTAGAATTAAGTCCAATTTGAATAAAACATTTTCTTCTTCCTCTCCATTTTGGCTGAGAACAAAAATTTTAATATTCTCAAATTTTGTTTTATTGAAGACTAATTTATAAATTAGGAATAAAAGTTCCCTTATATACATAGATCAGTTATTCAAGAATGATTATTTTGATTTTAAATATGATGGACTAGGGAAAAAAATGGAGTTCTATATTATGGTGTTTTTGTGGCAATTTTTTTTCTGGATATATCCATCCAAATGACATAAAGATATTTGTTCCAAATAAGGGTTCTCTTTTTATCATTACTTCAAGTTTTGCTTTTCCAATTTATTGCATTTGCAAATCAAAGTAAAAATAAATTTGGCATGTTTAAGTTATAATATTGAAACTAAAAAGTGTAATTTGATTTTGTGACAGTATCTTGTTTAGTTTTGTTGAGTCTCTAAAATATCAGGACATAAACTATAAGAATATTCAGACTACAACACAGGTCTTGAAAGTTTAACTACTGAAGGGCCCTTCTAATTAAGTAACAAAGTAGTCCTAGAATCCTGTAATTAGTTTTCAAAGAAGAAATACATGCCAGCATGGAAAAAAATGAATGAGGTGTAATGATGGAAAGGGAGCCTGAGATTTGGAGTAAGCAGTGAAGAGGTGGACTCTACCTACCTAAGCAAAAGTGTGACCCTAGGCAAAAGTCATTTGGTCTCCTAGTCTTCATTTTCCTTTGTAACTTGTAATACCTAACCTACAATGGTGTTGTAAAGAGTAAATAAAATAACTTAATTAATGTAATTATTTTTGAAATTCCTTGTTGGATTACTATCAGTCTTTAAGCCTGAATCAAACTCCTACTGGTTGATTTAGTCTAATAATAGCTCTAAGTAATGTTGCTACTCTCCTCCCCATGAGAGCAATGTCAGATAAGAACTTCCTTCAAAGATTTTTAAGTTTATTTTCACAGATATTGACATCCTGTTTTTATTTTTGGTTTTCCTGGCAAGGCTAAGGTGTTAAGTGGCTTACCCAAGGCCACACAGATAGGTAATTATTAAGTGTCTGAGTCCGCATTTGAACTCAGGTCCTCCTGACTCCAGGGACACTGCTCTATACACTGTGTCAGCTGCCCCAGATATTGACATCCTAAAATGGATTTGAAGATGAAATCTGAAATACCCCTTTGGATGAAAAAATCTTTAAAATTTAGAAATATCATTAAGATTTTAGACTTCAGACAATATCTGGACCCTTTTGAAACCTGTATTTTGATTGATTTTAATTTGATTGGATTGGATTGATTTATTTCATAGTTGTATGATTTTGATTTGTTGATGACTATGTATATATATTTTATAATATGAAAGAGAGGAAGAACTAAAATGTTTGAAAAGACTTAACAAAAGGGCAGCTAGGTGGCACAGTGGATAGAGCACCAACCCTAATGTCAAAAGGACCTAATTTCAAATGCAACCTTAGACACTTAAAAAAAAGCTACCTAGCTATATAACCATGGGCAAGTCACTTAGCCCCACTGCCTTGCAAACAACAAGCAAACCAACAAACAAATTGAGAACAAAAACAAAAAAGACAACAAAATTTAATGAGCATACTGAATCAATAGCCCACTGATTGTTATATAATATGCTACAGTTACAGACTAATTAGGTATTTGCTAAAGTTGATGTTGTAGGGCAGCTAGGTGGTACAGTGAAGAGACTGCCATGCCTGAAATCAAGGAGACCTTATTTCAATCTTGTTTCAGACACTGACTAAATGTGTGACCCTGGATAAATCAGTTCACCCTTGCCTCAATTTTCTCATTTGTAAAATGAACTGGAGAAAGAAATAGGAAACCACTCTAGTTCCAAGAAAATCCCAAATAGGGTCATAAAAAGTCAGACACAACAGAAACACTTTAATCTGAAAATAGATCAGAAGCTGTATAATATTCATACAAATATCATGTGAAGTCCATTGTTTGCTTCCTATTTGCCTATGACTCTATTTGATCCTATAGTGATATACAAGTAACAGAGTAAAACTTATTTTGTGATAGACCAGCTGAATCAGAAGAAAGAACTATTCTAGAACTTAGATCTGTTGTGGTGTTTGGTCTTACAAACTAAACATAATAGAGGAACTTTCCTCACTGAAAACTCCTAATCTCACTGAAAACATTGTTCTGAATCTCTCTTACCACTTCTCCTAACTCCCAAGTAAAATGACTTTTCTTTAGTGGAAACTCTTCTCCTTTTGATGAGTTTAAGTATTATAAATATTTTTTTCATTGTAGAGCATATTTAAGGTGCAAAATCAAAAAGCCTATTTCCTTCTCTGATCCTTACTCATTAAAACCAACATTAGAGGAAAATGTCTATGTTGAAGAATGAAAAGCCTGTTGACCTAGAGACTGAAATGAATAAGAAACTAGAATTTCACAGTTATTTTTCCATCCCAAATGAGACAGAGAGGTCTACAGATACTGGGAACAGAGTCTGACCAGGAACAAACTGCATGGAGAGCATCAAAGAACTCAGGGAGAGACTTTGCAACAGGACAAAAAGGAGACTTACCCATGGGCATTTTGGGACATTTCAATTGAAAAAGTTGCTGTCTAGTAGCACTGTCACTCTGTACATAGGTCATAGGTCCAGAGCTGAAAAAATTGTGCCAAGAAGTAACATTCAGTCCCCGAGATGAGAAACATTTGCAGTGACTAGGTAGTATACCAAAAGAGAAGTAAAATAAAAAAAAAGACAGCAACATAAAAAGATGGGGATCTCAGTTCCAGCTTCTAGCTGTGATGGGTGAAAGATGAAATGACTTAGGAAACAAATGTTTGAGCTTCTGAGAATATTAATTTAATTAAGCAACAAATACCAATTTCTTAACAAATTGGGACCAAGTCCCTCAGCTTTGGTCCTGAATCCTGAATACAGGGAATGACAGATTATTATACATTAAAAATAAAGAAGACCAATTAATTTAAAGAAAACAGTTAACCTGGATATAAAATTAGATAATCTGATTTCTAATTGGAGGAAAGTTTAAGATCTTTCAAGTTGGGAGAATGAACAGGTGCAATTCCCTGAGTTGTCCTACTCCCTGTAAGTATTTGTATTCAATTAAAGAAATATGGAAATAGTGATTTATTGACCAGTATGGGTCCAGTTTTCAGATAAAACATAAAGGCTGCTTGAGAAGTGCAGTTGTGAGAAAAATTCAGATCTGATTGAGTTTCTGGTCATCATAACCTAGGTTCTTAGTTAAGGATCTCTAAACAACTAGGAGAGGTAGTTCAGCTCTCTAGCAATGCATGACAAAGTGCCAACAATAGAATAAAGTTTTTCATAATTCTCATAATTAATAGTTTTCTCACAAAACAGAAATTGGACTAAAACATAATTGAATAGAAAGGAAACTGGACTAGCTCCAGAACTGAGTCACAAAAGGGAGGTGGTATGGTTCACCCTATTCCCGCTACATTACTGTTATAATCTTCTCAATTCATATAGTCCAACCTGAAACATTCAGAGCAATGACCATGACAGAGCAGAATAAAGAAGAAGCTACAGTTTTGTCACTGAAGGAGCAAAGCTTCCTAGCTGGTTGATTGTGGCTGAGTTAAACAGCAGTCTACACTTGTTCAATTTGATTTGTATCTGCTGCTCTACCTGGTTTCTGTTCCACAGAACAAGATGCCAAGTACCATCTGCTTTCTTTCCTCCTTTTGTCTATTGTCTCCCCCTGTCGTTGAGGGCAAGGATGCTCATTTTTTTAATTGCATCCTCAGTGTTTTTAGTACCATGCCTGAGAAATTGATTATTAACAAATGTTTCTTGGATTGGATTAGATAGAATGACACCCAGGTCAGGAAATTGTACAATTCAGAGGACTTTGTCCTGGATCAGATCACAGTGGGGGCACTGAAAGTTTTCAGATCATAAGACTGAGCAGTCTTGAAGATTGTGGAATAATACAATACTTAATATACCCAGAGTGTTATCAACAAAACAAGCTCAGTTCTTTCTTTAAGACTATAGCCTAGCCCTATCATGAAGATTGAAGCCAGAAAGTAGGTTGGAAGAATGACAAACAAAAGAAGAATCCCACCACAAAGAGGTGGTGACAGGGATACTCAAGACACAAACCCAGAGAAAGAAACTTACTGCAAAATATGAAATAGCAAAGTCTCAAACCAAAACACAAATTGGACAGAAATTCAACTAGAATTTCTAAAAGCGATGATAGAAGATTTTTTAAAGTTAAAGTGGTTTTTTGACAGTGAAATGAGAATGTTAAAGGTAAATATTGCAAAACAGATAAAAGCTATGGAAGAAGGAATTTAAAAGGTAATTAATAGCATTGTCTGTCCAAACAATAAAATCCCTAAAAATATGAATGGACCAAATAGAAATTATTGCATTAGAAAAATATAAATATTAAAATAAAGTAAAAAGAAATAAAAGATAAGGTATCACATAGTAAAAACAACTGACCTGGAAAACAGACCAAAGTTAAAAAAAATTAAGAATCATTAAACCCTCTTGGGTTTGATCCCAATTGATCCCAAACATCTCATTTCAACAAATGTTTCTTTCTTTTTTTTTTTTTTTTGGTTTTTGCTAGGCAATGGGGTTAAGTGATTTGTCCAAGGTCACACAGCTAGGTAATTATTAAGTCTCAGAGGCTGAATTTAAACTCAGATCCTCCTGACTCCAGGGCTGGTTCTATCCACTGTGCCACCTGCCCTTTCAACAAATCTTCAAGCATAATTCCCTAAGTCTCTTAAAATCAGAGAGGACCAAGTAGAAATAGAATTCACTGGCCACCTCCTATAAGGAACATTATACAAACAAGGTAAATGGCTAGGGACAAGGGAGGTGAGAGAGAAGATCACATGAAACTCACTCATCTGAAAGAGTCAAAGATGTGAAGAATTTGGGCTACACAAACACACACATGCATACACAAACACACACACACACACACATACACACACACATTTGAATTGAGTAGAAGAGAGTTTGGTAATTTTATTTTGGATAAAGATAACATTTTCAAGTTTTTTTTAATTCATTTTATTAAAGATATTATTTGAGTTTTACATTTTTTTCCCCTGATCTTGCTTCCCTCCCCCCTCCCCCCCACAGAAAGCACTCTGTTAGTCTTTACTTTATTTCCATGTTGTACCTTGTTCCAAATTGGGTGTGATGAGAGAGAAATCATATCCTTAAAGGGAAGCGAATTCTCAGAGGTAACAAGATCAGACAATGAGCTATCTGTTTTTTTTTCTAAATTAAAGTGAATATTCCTTGCACTTTGTTCAAACTTCACAGATCCTTATCTGGATACAGATGGTACTCTCCTTTGCAGACAGCCCAAAATTGTTCCCGATTGTTGCACTGATGGAAGGAGCAAGTCCTTCAAGGTTGAACATCACTCCCATGTTGCTGTTAGGGTGTACAGTGTTTTTCTGGTTCTGCTCATCTCACTCAGCATCAGTTCATGCAAATCCTTCAAGGTTTCCCTGAAATCCCATCCCTCCTGGTTTCTAATAGAACAATAGTGTTCCATGACATACATATACCACCGTTTGCTAAGCCATTCCCCAATTGAAGGACATTTACTGGATTTCCAATTCTTTGCCACAGCCGTGTGGCTGCTATAAATATTTTTGTACAAGTAATGTTTTTACCCTTTTTCCTCATCTCTTCAGGGTATAGACACAATAGTGGTATTGCTGGGTCAAAGGGTATGCACATTTTTGTTGCCCTTTGGGCATAGTTCCAAATAGCTCTCCAGAAGGGTTGGATGAGTTCACAGCTCCACCAACAGTGTAATAGTGTCCCAGATTTCCCACATCCCTTCCAACAATGGTCATTATCCTTCCTGGTCATACTGTCCAATCTGAGAGGTGTGAGGTGGTACCTCAGAGAAGCTTTAATTTGCATTTCTCTAATAATTAACGATTTAGAACATTTTTTCATATGGCTATGGATTACTTTGATCTCCTCATCTGTAAATTGCCTTTGCATATCCTTTGACCATTTGTCAATTGGGGAATGGCTTTTTGTTTTAAAAATATGTCTCAGTTCTCTGTATATTTTAGAAATGAGTCTTTTGTCAGAATCATTAGTTGTAAAGATTGTTTCCCAATTTACTACATTTCTTTTCATCTTGGTTACATTGGTTTTATCTGTGCAAAAGCTTTTTAATTTAATGTAATCAAAATCATCAAATTGGTTTTTGGTAATATTCTCCAACTCTTCCATAGTCATAAACTGTTCCTTGATCTTCTAATTTGCTTATAGTATTGTTTTTTATGTCTATGTCCTGTAACCATTTGGATCTTATCTTGGTAAAGGGTGTGAGGTGTTGGTCTAATCTAAGTTTCTTGCATACTAACTTCCAATTTTCCCAGCAATTTTTATCAAAGAGGGAGTTTTTATCCCAATGGCCAGACTCTTTTGGTTTATCAAACACCAGATTACTATAATCATCTCCTGCTTTTACACCTAGTCTATTCCACTGGTCCACCACTCTATTTCTTTGCCAATACCAAAAAGTTTTCATGACTGATGCTTTATAATATAATTTTAGATCAGGTAGTGCTAAGCCACCTTCATTTGCACTTTTTTTCATTAAGCTCCTGGCAATTCTTGAGTTTTTATTTCTCCATATGAATTTACTTACAATTTTTTCTAACTCAATAAAGTAATTTTTTGGAATTTTGATTGGTAGAGCACTAAACAGATAGTTTCGCTTTGATAGAACTGTCATTTTTATTATATTAGCTCTACATATCCATGAGCAGTTGATATTTTCCCAGTTATTTAAATCTAATTTAATTTGTGTGAGAAGTGTTTTATAATTGTTTTCAAAAAGATTGTGAGTCTGTCTTGGCAAATAGACTCCCAAATATTTTATATTGTCTGAGGTTACTTTGAATGGGATTTCTCTTTCTAGCTCTTCCTGCTGTTTCTTGCTAGACATATATAGAAAAGTTGAGGATTTATGAGGGTTTATTTTATAACCTGCAACTTTGCTAAAATTGCTAATTGTTTCCAGTAATTTTTTAGATGATTTCTTGGGATTTTCTAGGAAGAGCATCATGTCATCTGAAAAGAGAGAGAGTTTTGTCTCTTCCTTCCCAATTCTAATTCCTTTAATTTCTTTTTCTGCTCTAATTGCTGATGCTAACATTTCTAATACAATATTGAATAGTAGTGGTGATAATAGTCATCCTTGTTTCACCCTGATCTTATTGGGAATGCCTCTAGCCTCTCCACATTGAGTATAATGTTTGTTGATGGTTTCAGATAGATACTGCTAATTATTTTAAGGAACAGTCCATTTATTCATTCTCTAGTGTTTTTAATAGGAATGGATGCTGTATTTTGTCAAAAGCTTTTTAATTATCTATTGATATGATCAATATGATTTCTGATAGGTTTGTTATTGATATAATTAAGTATACTAACAGTTTCCCTAATATTGAACCAAACCTGCATTCCTGGAATAAATCCTACTTGATCATAATGTATTATTTTAGTGATGACTTGTTGTAATCGTTTTGCTTAGATTTTATTTAGGATTTTTGCATCTATATTCATCAGGGAGATAGGTCTATAATTTTCTTTCTCTGTTTTAACTCTTCCTGGTTTAGGTAACAGTACCATATTGGTTTCATAGAAAGAGTTAGTCAGAGTTCCATCTTTCCCTACTTTTCCAAAGAGTTTATGTAGGATTGGAACCAATTGTTCCTTAAATGTTTGGTAGAATTTGCTTGTGAATCCATCAGGCCCTAGAGATTTGTTGTTAGAGAGTTCAATAATGGCTTGTTGAATTTCTTTTTCTGAGATAGGGTTGTTTAGGTATTTAATCTCTTCTTCATTTAACCTGGGCAACTTATATTTTTGTAAATATTCATCCACTTCACTTAGATTATCATATTTATTGGCATAGAGTTGGGCAAAATAATTTCAAATTATTACTTTAATTTCCTGCTCATTGGTGGTGAGTTCACCTTTTTCATTTATGATACTAGCTATTTGGTTTTCTTTTTTCTTTTTTTTAATCAAATTGACCAGAGGTTTATCAATTTTATTGGTTTTTTCATAATACCAACTTTTGGTTTTATTTATTAATTCAATGGTTTTTTTTTGCTTTCAATTTTATTAATTTCTCCTTAAATTTTTAGAATTTCTAATTTGGTACTTAATTGGGGATTTTTGATTTGTTCTTTCTCTAATTTTTTTAGTTGCATGTTTAGTTCATTGATTTCCTCTTTCTCCAATTTATTCATATAAGCATTTAGGGCTATAATATATTCCCTGAGAGTTGCTTTGAATGAATCCCATAGGTTTTGTTATGTTGTTTCATTATTATCATTATCTTGGATAAAATGGTTAATTCTTTCTATAATTTGTTTTTCGGTCCACTCATTTTTTAAAATGAGGTTATTCAGTTTCCAGTTTGTTCTGGGTCTATATCTCCTTGGCTCAGTATTGCATATGACTTTTATTGCATTGTGATCTGAGAAAGATATATTCACTATTTCTGCCTTTCTGCAGTTGATCATTAGGTTTTTATGTCCTAGTACATGGTCAATTTTTGTATAAGTTCCATGTACTGCAGAGAAAAAGGTATATTCCTTTCTATCCCCATTCAGTTTCCTCCATAAATCTACCCTATCTAATTTTTCTAACAATCTATTTACCTCCCTAATTTCTTTCTTGTTTGTTTTATGATTCGATTTATTTAGATCTGATAGTGGGAGCTTGAGGTCTCCCACTAGTAGAGTTTTGCTATCTATGTCTTCCTGTAATTCTTTCAGCTTCTCCTCTAAGAATTTGGATTCTGTCCCACTGGGTGCATATATATTCAATATTGAAATGACTTTATTGACTATGGTATCTTTTAGGAGGATATAGTTTCCTTCCTTATCTATTTTAACGCTATCTATTTTTGCTGCTGCTTTGTCTGAGATAAGGATTGCTACCCCTGCTTTTTTTACTTCAGCTGAAGCAAAATATATTTTGCTCCAACCTTTTACCTTTACTCTATATGTATCTCTCTGCTTCAAATGTGTTTCTTGTAAGCAGCATATTGTAGGATTCTGGGTTTTAATCCACTATGCTATTTGCTTACATTTTAAGGGAGAGTTCATCCCATTCACATTTAAGGTTATGATTACTAATTCTTTATTGCCCTCCATGCTATCTTCCCTCTGTTTTTATTTTTCCCCCTTTCCCCCGCTTTTATCCATATTCCCCAGTCTTTTTTTTCCTGAAAACCACCCCCTTCAGTGTGTTTGCCCTCCTATATCACACCCTCCCCTTTCTTTCCCCTTTCCCTTTTTTCCCTTTTCCCTTCCCTTCCTTTTATTATTTCCCCTTATTTCCCCCACTCTCCTTCCCTTTCTCCATCCCCCCTCCCCTTTTCCACTTTTAATACTTGAAAGGTTAGATGTTTTATAAGTTAACTGAGTATGTGTAGGTTGATTTTAAGCCAAATCCGATGAGAAGAAGATTCAGGTGTTTCTCCTCTGCTCCCTTCTTCCCCACTATTACCATAGGGTTTTTTGTACCTTTTAGTATAATGTGATTTACCTCATTCAATCCCTTCCCTCCTCCCATCTCTTTCCTGTCCCCCTTTTTAGGGCGGTAGTGGTTTTTTTTTTTTAGATCATTCTATCTAAGTCTTAGAAAATTCTGAGTGTCTGACCCTTCTAGTTCTCTATATTCTATCAAATAGAGTCTAAATTCCTGAGAGTTATTAGAGTCTTTCTCCCAAATGGGGTTAAAGCCAGTTACATCCCATTAGATAGTAGTCTCATGGATAGGTCATGAATGTCCTTCATTTCTGGCAAGGTATATTCTCTCTGTTAGAGTTAGATTTATTGCATTTTTTTCTTTTACCACCCCCCCTTTTTTTTACATTTTCATGTGTCTCTTGAACCTCCTGTTTGATGTCCAAATTTTCTGTTTAGCTCTGGTCTTTTCATCAGAAATTTTTGGAATTCTTCCATTTCGTTAAATGTCCATCTTTTTCCCTGGAAGAGTAGGCTCAGCTTTGCAGGAAAGTAGATTCTTTGCTGCATTCCAAGCTCCCGTGCTCTTCAAAATATCTCGTTCCAGGCCCTTCGATCCCTTAATGTTGATACAGCCAGGTCCTGCGTGATCCTTACTGTGGCTCCTTGATATTTAAATTGTTTCTTTCTGGCTGCTTGCAGGATTCTCTCTTTTATCTGATAGTTCTGCAGTTTGGCCACAACATTCCTTGGTATTTTCATTTTAGGATCTTTTTTCTGGTGGGGATCGATGTACTCTTTCAATAACTACTTTGCCCTCCAATTTCATGATATCAGGGCAGTTTTCCGTCACTAGATCCTGTAATATTAAGTCTAGGCTTTTTTTTCTCTTCAATGTTTTCAGGAAGTCCTATAATTTTCAGGTTTCCCCTCCTAGATCTATTCTCAAGGTCAGTGGTTTTGCTGAGGAGGTATTTTACATTTGCTTCTATTTTTCTATTTTTTGATTTTGTTTAACTGATTCTTGCTGTCTTGTGGAGTCATTAGTTTCTGTAGACTCCGTTTTTGGGGGGAGGAGTTTTCTTCATTAACCTTTTGCAACTCCTTTTCCACTTGGTCAATTATACTTTTGAAAGAGCTTTCCATTGACCAATTGAGGTTTTGAGAGAATTCATTTCTTTTTGCATTTGCTCATTTGAGGATCTGAAAGAATTGTTCTCATTTTGTCTAATTGTCTAATTGATGATCTGAGAGATTAATTTTCCTTTTGTATTTGTCCAATTGTACTTTCTAAGGTTTTGTTTTCTTGTTGCAAGGTATTAATTGTCTCTCCCCAATTTTTAAGCTCCTTCCTTATTTCTTCGAGGAAGTCCTTATGTGCTGGAGACCAGATTGTATTCTCCTCAGAGGTTCCAGGTCTCTCTGAGTTGGGGTCTCTCCCTTCCAGGAATTTTTCTATGGATCCACCTTTCTGCTGACCCTTCTTCATTATGCTAAGACCTTGAGTTGGGGGGGGGCTGGTTCACCTGGGCTTGGGATCGCTAAAGGCTTTACTGAGTGCAGTTTCTCTGGATGGCCAGTAGGAGGTGATGGTTGCCCTCTCTGGAGTGTCTGTGACCTTGGTTGGGAGGCCTTCTCCCTTTTCCCAAAGGGGTTGGAACTATTGAATTCTTTTGCTTCATCAATGGTGGGCTTTACCCTGGCCTGAGGTCATTCCTCAGCTGGGCTGGTTCTTCTGCTCACACACCTGGGCCTGAGGCTGAAGTAGTCTGCAATTGTTTGTTTTGGAGGAGGTATCAGTTCAATGGAGGCGTGGACTCAGAGTTTCTCAGACCTGTGTCCGCAGCTCTCCTGCACCAGACCTCTCCCTGGAGCCCCTTCCCCAAGCTCCAGGGGGACAAGACCAACACCAGCGCCTCTGCTTCCCCACGGACCCAAGCCCCCTTCATCCAGCCCCACCGCTGATCCAGCAGGTCCCACCCTCCAGCCCTCAGACTCCCGGTTCCAATTCAGCTGCTACTCTGGCTGATCCGGGTCTGATACTCACCTGCCCGAATTCTACCAAAGCTGCAGCAGGAGACAAATCCTGAGGTAGATGCTCTTTCTCCTGGCTTTTCTCTCTGGGTTCCTTGAGTTGGACTTCCTCTAAGAGGTTTGTTTCATGTGATAGATGGGGAAGAGATCAGGAGACTCTAGAAGGGTGCCTGTCTTCTCTCTGCCATCTTGGCCAGAAGTCCCTCGAGTTGTTTAGCTATAAAAAGGGATGGAATGGAAGATGAAAGGTTTAAAAGGGTCAACAGCAGACTTTTAAGGATTGGGGAGATCTGAACATATTTGTAGGCAGACCAGAAGGAGCCAGTAGAGAGGGTAGAGTTGAAAATGCACTGGAAAAGAGGGATAACTATTGTAGGAAGACCCTTAACAAGAGAGAATAGAATGGGTTTGAGAGTACTGGTGGCTAGATTAACTTTATTAAGGATGAATTAGCATTACTTTCTTTTCTGTGACCAGAAAGGAGGAAAAAGCCAACTGATAATGAATGAGAGAAATGCAATTTTTCAATCCTAAGAAAATAGTAAATCAGCAAAGGATGATTACTACTCCTTATGAGTCTTCATTCTTTTCTGTAACTTATAGCCTTAAAGAGTTTCCTAAGAACTGAAAGGTTATTAATTTTTCTGTGACAACACAAATAGTATGTTTCAAAGACAGGATTTGTGCCCAAGTGTTCCTGATTCCAAAGTAACTCATTATCCACTAGGCAAGCAAAAACAAGAAATAGAAGTCTTGCAGTTAGATATTATGGACAGCACAGTCACACCAATACCCTAGTGAAGCAAGGATCTCTCTTGAGACAAATGTTACCATCCCCTGACTTGCTAGGTTGTTATCATCTAGCTATTAAAAATGAAATTGGAGGTCTATTAGCATATATAAAGAGGAGAAAGGAGATTTTAAGTCAAAGATTCTGTATTCTATGCCCAGTTCAATAGCTATGCAATATTGGGCAAGTTACAACCTCTCTGGGATTCATTTACTTCATTTGTAAATTAAAATGGTTTAACAAGATGACCTTTGGATCTCTTCCAGATCTAAATCTATGACACTATAGTACAACCTACTTACATGTGTTAAGACAGCATGGAGGAGTAAAAGCTCAACCTTGCTTTTGGAAGTCTCCAATTCAATCCTGCTTCTGACACATACCAGTTGGGTAGCAATGAGTTAGTCACTTAATTCTCTCTAGGACCATAGGTAAATTGTGAATTTTTATCAGTGATGAAACCTCAACCAAAAAAAAAGAGGGGAAAAATCAAGCAAATAAAAAACAAAGTTAATGTAGAAACATTTCTACAGCTCAAATTCATAAAAAGTAGATCAATTTCTCAGCGTAGGGAAATCAGATTAGAGTATTAATATCCTTGCCTCTCAGATGCCATGGGAATGCCATGGAAACATGTCAATGCATAGATTTTTCTCATATATTACATTTGCAGGGAGAAAAATATTTAAAGTTCTGTTAGTACGTGACTGCAAAAAACAAATGCCCTTTTTGGATTTAATATTTTGAAGATATTTGAGAGTAGACATTCTTTCTTGTAAAAACATTAGCTTAGAATTACTAAAAAGAGGTCTGTCTTGCCTGATAAAGAAGTGATATTTGAAAATGGCCATATTTCTATTTAGTATTGTTTTCATTAAACATTTTCACCTTTTAAGATTGATCAGATGTTTTTCAGATGTTGATAGTGTTATTGCAAAATAGGTTCATTTCTATATGTGCTATTTTTTCACATTAATTTTAATATTCTTTTTTTTTAGTTTTTTTGCAAAGCAATGGGGTTAAGTGACTTGCCAAGGTCACACAGCTAGGTAATTATTAAGTGTCTGAAACCGGATTTGAACTCAGGTACTCCTGACTCCAGGGCCAGTGCTCTATCCACTGCACCACCTAGCCGCCCCTAATTTTAATATTCTTCATACTAACATTTGATAGATCTTTTTCTCTTCATATTTTTAACTTTCATTTATATTTGATCTAGGTACTACAAACAAAGAAGACAACACCAGACCTGAAGGAGTTTGTATTCTAATGCAGAAAGACTACATGAAGGAGAATTGAAAGGAAATAGGACAATGATAGAGCCAGGAGTGAGATGAGTATGGATTGATCTTCTCATAAAATGGTGGTTCAGGCTAATGCCTCACTAATCTGGAGAACAGAACTCAGGATGGAGTGTATCCAGGGTGAAGCAGGGGCTGGTGAGGAGTGAAGAACTCTAGATTGGAGGAAATTACTAACTTTTATTGGGTGGATTTTCCTCATCTGAGTGTTCTCTCTGTCATCCCTCTCCTGTTTTATAAGCTCATTAAGGGTATCTAGAGACCATCTTATCCAATCTCTGGGCATCACCTTTTTAGAGTTCTCACTACTTTAGAGTACTTCTATACTCCCCTATGTGATTTCTCCATTTGCTTTCAAAGCATCCTTCATTAAATTACAAAAAAAAAAAAAAAACCTTCAATTTGCTTAAGTAACCATCTTTATGTGTTTTTGGAATCTCATTAAGAAATTTGGTAATGAATTATATTCTGTGCATTTTGTTTGGTAGTTGACTTTTCAAACTGTAAAACCAGTCTGAGTTTTCCTTAGGAGTTCTCACTTCCCAGTCTTTGGAGCCATCCTCCTGGTCCATGTACTAAATGGTCTGAGGACCATTATTCAAGAAGACTGCAATCAGTGATTAGCACTCAGCAAATTCAGCAAGTCACAGTTGAGTTTTGTTTACAAATCAGGTGCCATGGCAGTTGCCCACTTAGAGGTGTACAAAACTCAAAATATCTATAGCAGGCAAGCTGACTAGCCAAACAATTTTCTTATACTAGACATTTAAAAAAATCTGGCCCAAAATGTACATTTTTCTGAAACAATTTGCTGTTGGATTGGTTCTGTGCTAAGAAAAGTACACCCACATCCATAACTAGAGGTCACTTTGTCTCTAGACCAGAAAGAGTAGTGTTCTTATATAAGCACAGGTTCAGTAGCTACATCATTTCTCCACATTCTTTTACCCTAACATAGATTCCTCTAATTTTCTTTCCAAGTGGCAGAAGAAGTTATATGTGATCAAGTGTTAGTTCTAAAAGTCTGGAGACGGGTTCAAATAACAAATTCAACATTTACTAGTTGTATTACCATGAACAATACAATTACTTAAACTGAGTTTAACAATCCATGTGTTGCCTACCACACAAAAGAACTTTGTTAACTTCGAAGTACTTTACAAATATAAACTCTCCTGCTTTACACATTAATGTCTCTTCTTATCTGGAGCAATTATTTAATCATTGGCATTTTGAAATACTTATTTTCACCAAATAGATATTATGCATAAAATGACCTACATATATATGTGTGCAGACACAATACTCAAGGGCAGGAAATTGATACAAATCAGTACTACAAGAAAAAAAGTGTTTACTTTGGATGAGAAAAGATGATTTATGCTCAAGGTACAAGAAACATCACAGTGTAATCTTGCATATTCATAATACCTAGGTAATATGCAAATATATTTAGACAAATTCATATATATCTATATACACATACATGTGTATATGCAAAAGTAGAAACATACTATCTAAATGCTGAACTAATCTGAAGAAAATATAGGTTAAACATTCTTCCAAGTCCATATAATTGAATAAAAAAGAACTTTTTATTTCAAAACTTCAAAGAATCAGTGATTTAATCAATAGGGACACTAATCTCAACAATGCAAGTCATGATATAGCTATACTGTGTCATCCTGTGCCAAACATTTCTGTGTCCTCTCCCTCCACAGGAAGTCCAATCAATATGGTGGGGAAGGAACTACAGGAGGTTTTCTATAGATCTCTTGATATTACAAGGAAAACAGTGAAATACCTGAGTTGTTCATCTCTTATTTCTTCTCACTTTCACTAAATGAATGGCACTCATCATTTTCTAATCATTCAACTCTCTGATAATATTTTTATGCTGCCTTTTTTTTGGCAATACTGCTATCTCTCATGTTCACTATGTGTCTTCTCTTTTCACTTTAATTCTTAAGAGAGCAAAGTGTTCCATGTTTGCAGTCTGAAGTATTGCCAGGAGAGTGTTAATTTCCAAAAAATGGACCTGAGTTTTAGGGGAAAATGTGATATCATTAAATGCATTGAGCAATTTCCTTTGGCCAATGTGGGGGAAAGCATTTCTTTATGTAAAATAAAAGTGAACTCTATCAAGCTAATTAGAATCATTGTTAAGTTGTTGCTCTATGATCCATGATCAATACCCATGTTTGAGGAGACAAGGAAAAACACTGTTTATCTCCTTCCTTGGGAGGATTTGAGTCCCCTTCCTGTGAACATATATAAGATGTTCTAGAAAGTTTTTCTTATTTTTCCTCTCTTGGTGAACTTCTCTCTTCTTTCAGTATTGCTCAATTCTCATTACCTTTCACTATTTTTTTTTAATTCATTCTCCATGTACCCACACCTAAGAAGGTAGATGGTATTCATGATTGCAAGCACGATTAGATCAGGAACACAGTGAAGATTAGTAGGGAAAAGAATGATCCCTTTTGGTGCAGGATGAGTTTTATTCCCTGCTCCTTTCCTCAAATCCAAATCCATCCTATTTGTTTGAATGGAAATTCTCTAGTTGAAACCTGATGAGAAATTTTACAGAAATGATCTGAAGGAAGTACCTCATCTCTTCCTTAGAGGTGATCCATAAAGGTGATCCCTGAACTTATTCTATTTGGTTATTTTCTTTATTAACAATGTAAAGATTAAAAGGAGAACATTTTTCAGAGCTCCCAACAAATCCAGCTCTCCCTGTGATGACCTCAACTGGGGTGGCTGAGAAACCACACATAACTTTCTCCCAGCAGTTCTGACAGCACTGACCTCCTTGTCTCTTCAAACACCACCTGCCCTCCAGTATGTCCCAACTAGCCTCACTCTATTCCCTTACCAGCTGCCAGCCCTTCTCTAAACATTGTGTTCTTTGTCTGCTTATCTCTGCCATTGCTCCCTTCTCATATACTGAATAAGTTTGGGGACACTGGTCAACTAGAGCTTACACAAGAAGATAAATTCTGAATTAAAATGAGGAAAAATATTACTATTGTTTTTCTTTGTGATAACTAACAATTCTTATACCTAGAGAAAGAATCAAAAATTGTGTCCCATGGCAAGCAGCCTGAACCATGCCTTCTAATCATGCTAGGTGGAGGAGATAGACCCTGTGGGAAAAGTTTAGTTAATAGAAACTACAAGCAGCTAAATGGCACAGTGGAGTCAGGAAGACTTAAATTCAAATCCCACTTCAGACATTTTCTGGCTATATGACTCTGGCAAGTGACGTAAACTTTGTTTGCCTCAATTTCCTCATCTATAAAATAGTGCAAAAATGCTCTTTTTTAATCAAATTATATAAACAGAAGAAATTTAAAACTATATTTTCTTCAGATTGATTTAGCATATAGATAGTATGCTTCTATGCATATTCATATATATGTATATATGTATATATTTGTCTATATATATTTGTACATTTATCTAGGTTTTATGAATATACAAGATTATATTGTGATTTTTCTTGTACCTTGAATATAAACCATCTTTTCTTATCCAAACAATCATCTTTTAATCTTGTAATAGGATTACCTCCCAGTTTTATAAAGATCAAATGAAATAAAATTTTAGTATATAGTGTTATGCAAATGCTGTCATCATCATCATCTTCATTATTTCAGGACAATATGAGATTGCTACTAGAAGAGTCTACCTCTGGGGGAAATAGCTAGGTAAAGCCAAGTCAGAGAAGAGCTGACATAGGTTATGACATAGGGTACTTGCTGAATGAAACAAGTGCTATTGGCACCCTTTTTTGCCCTGAACCAAATCTCCAATTCTGTATCTCTAGTTATGACATAGAACTCCTCTTCTCAATAGCATGACTTCTTATTTTGGCACTCAAAATCTTTGAAAATCTATAAACACTCTCCTTTCCGACTTTCTTTCAACTTACTTTTTCCCTTACACTTTACATCCCAGTCACATGGCAATACTCTGCTTTTTTTACTTTTCTGCTTCCATTCACAAAATTCCTTATGCCTAAAATGCTGTCATGTGTCCTTTTAATTTGTTAAATTCCTAGCTCTCCTTTAATATGTAACTAAAGAAACATAGCCTTTCCAAGTCATCCTTGATCTACTTTTAGACCTCACAAATCACTCTCTGATTATCAATCAACCAGAAATATTTTATTGTTTACTATGTGCAAGGTTGTGCAGGGTACTAGGAATACAAAATTTAAAAAAGGAAATAATTTCTATCTTCAATAAGTTTTATCCCATTAGGAAAATGATGTATATACATGAGAATGAATATAAAATTATTGTGGGAAAGCATTAGCAACTGAATTAGGAATAGGAATGACCTTACATGAGTGGAAGTACTTGAGCTGAATTTTGAAGGAAGCTAAGTGATTCAAAAGATAAAGTTGGAATAAATGCCAGACATGAGGAGGGACACCCTGTGTAAAGCTATGGCTTTGGGATAAATTATGATACATAAGAACAACAAATGACCTCTCTGGTTAAACATTATAATGTATGAAGAGGAGAAATGTAGTCTTAAGGGAGATCATGAAGTACTTTCAATGCCAAACAGAGTTTTTATGCTATTCTACATACAATGAGAAAGTCCTAGAGTTTTTTTTGAGAATGGGATGACGTGGTCAGATAGGTCCTCCCTCTTTCTCTGTCTGCCTTTTTCTTTCTATTTTTTTCTTGGATAAAGGGGTAATAAAAGGTGAAATTTTTCATTTGGTTTGAGCTATGCTAACCAAGTTAAGATGAGCGGATCTTCCATATTCTTCTGAATTACTCATGAAATAAAGATTCCATGACTACCTCCTACTTGATCAGCTATCTTCAAAATTCAAATATCAATTTAGAGTCTAAAGACCTGATTTTATATCCCAGCTCCTCTACTCACTAGCAATATGTCCTTATACAAGTTAGTTCTTCTTTTAAAAAATGGATATTATGGGGATCAAATGAGTTAATGTATATCCAAATCCTTTATTAAACATTTAGTATTACAAAATTATTAGCTGTGATGATTTTTTTTAACAGTAACAAATTTTTTCATTTCACTTTTATTTGTACTCTAATGCCATATTTACTCTTGTGCCATAAGCTTTTGTTTCTTCAGTTTCTTCTGGGATATCTTTTTCTTTTGAGCAACTTCCTCTTCTGGTTTAGGAACAATTTGTTCCTTTTCAGTAAGTATCATCTCAATATGGCAAGGAGAACTCATGTATGGGTTGACTCGGCCATGAGCCCTGTAAGTATGCTGTCTCATTTTGGGAGCCTTGTTAACCTGGATATGCTCAATGACAATAGAATCCACATCCAAACCCTTTAATTCAGCGTTGCTCTCTGCATTTTTAAGCATATGTAGCAAAAACTCAGCACTCTTTTTTGGCCAACAACCCTGTGTCCAACCCCACTGCTTAGCCTGGGCACACCTGCCAACACCACCATTATATCAATGGAATGGAACCCATTGTTTCTTCAATGTGACATCTTTCAAATACTTGGTAGCTTTTCAGATGTGCATGCCCTTGATGGCTTGAGCTGTTTCACGGGTGTTCTTGAAGTGGACCCGGAGATATGAACCCCTTGACTTGCATGATTTTGTGGGGTTCTCTGGATCAAGAGAATACCTCACCATTTTAAATGATTACCCAGGACGGCTCAAGGGAAGAGAGCTGTGATGATTGATGACCATCTTCTACCATAGTGAACCAAAAGAATATGAATGGATTAGCATTAATCTATTATATGAACTGGAAAAAATATTATATGTGAACAAAGATGTCAATAGCATCATCTTTGTATGCAAAGCTTCAAAACTTAACATTATAACTATTGTCCATATGACCTGAATGGATAGAAATAAGTTGGATAAACTCATGCTCCATAAAATGACCTTAATGGTCTTGCCTGCAGCTAATATCCTCAGTTGGGATTTCTTCTGGAATAGGCTATCTACTGACTCAACCCTGATATGAACTCTGGTAATTCAGCTTTGTCTACTCTCTTTGACCTGTGGGAGGTGAATCATTCATCCATTTATCTGCTAATTTCTTCTGACATCTTCCAAGAACAGGAGTAATTAATCACACCTCCCCAGGTTTTGTGTTTTCACAAACAGCATTGTTCTGGTGGCAGGAACCCTTAGTTTACTTTAGTAGGGAGCTTGCCACCTGTGATTCCAGAGCATTTTTTTCAAAAACAAAATATCAGGGTCATAAAAATAGCTTTCATCATCACTTAATTATACAGTAGCTTTGTTTTAAATGTTAAGTATTTAGGCATTCTTTCAAGAAAAATTTTCTATATAAGCAACTGGGGAAAGAGAGGGATGAAAAATGGAGATTATGACAAAGTAAACTACTGACTCATTTTGCTGGAAGGATATGATTATAAAACTATTATTTAAAACCCAAAAGAATTCCACAACAAAAAAATCTGTTCTTTTTTCCCCATAGCTAGAAAATTTTCTAATTTATTATAGGACAGAGACCATACCTCTTTATGACTCTTAAATTCCCATGAAGTGTGTACAATATTTTTTTTAAATTCTTCTAGGCTTATAATAAAATATATGAATGGATTTCATCTCCAAAATACACCTGATGAGTCATACCCTCAAATCTTGTCTTAAAATAGCTGAAAATTCTAGATCAACTCTTTTAAAACTTTCTATCATCATATGTACATAAGTAAAAAATGTCTAATATGTACCCAGGAAAACAGAAAGATGTCCCACCATTATTCCAGCTTTGGAAATAGAAAGTATCCCAATGACAGAAGCAATAAAAACATTGAACCACAAGACAGAATTCAGGTGTAAATGTCACTGGTATAAATGGATAAATTTAATTTTTAAAATGAAACAGAAATGTTGGAAAAGTTAGCCTTATGGGAAAGAAAAGAACTTAATTTGGTACATATTTAATAATGAGATTTTTAAATACACATTTCCCATAAATCGATCTGTTCCTACTTCCCTCTAAACGAAATTATTCTAGAAAGAGAAAAACCCTTGAAGAAAATGTGTTGTTTATTCTTCCCAGTAAGGCAAAGGTATCCAGTTGGGTGACAAAGAAAACACTTCCTATTAACCATTCCAAGTATCTTTGGGCAGAATGTCCTGCCCTTTCCAGATGGCATTATTCACTGCCAGTCTTCTTCTAAGGCTAAGCGCCATGGGCCCTGGCAAAGCAACTAGCTTCATGCTGTGCCTGCCACCTCCATAAGCAGTGAGGAGGACACAGGCAGCTCTGTCCCATTTTGCACACCAGACTGACATATTCTAGCACTTTGCAGGAATCTATGAGAAGGCAAACAGGTAGAAAGTCATTATAATTGAACCAGAAGGAAATGGGCTAACTGGGGGAAAAATTAAAGCCATTAAAAATGAGAAATTTTTGGAATCTATGTAACTGAAATTATTCCTTAAAATATTTTTGATGATAATAAAATGAATATTTTAAGATTTTTTCATTGTCATTTAATTGCCTCTAGGAACAGTAGAACTCAAGGAAAGAATGATTTAAATAATATGATAAACAAAACATGAAATAAATGTGAGAATGGGAAGTTTCCCTTTCAATTATGGTTTTTAAATAATCATCAGAAAAATTGTACCTATAGAGGTATTTCATTCACTTTACCAAGAAAAATAAATAGTTCCAGTTCTCTAGTAGTTTTACATAGATAAAAACACATTTTATTCACACATAGAAAAGTAATACATAAGTGCATGGTAGGTACCTCAGAGAGATGACTTTGTTGAACCTTTCTCTATATGGGTACTGTAATCCAAAATAGTTGTGACTTTCCCAAGAGTGCACTGTGAATTTGTTACTGAGTTGGTACCAGAATCCAACTCTTCTAATTCTGAATCTAGTAATCTAGGGATTCTCCCTGCCATTATACCATAGACATATATATAAAATATTTATATATAAACACATACATATATTTATGTATATATAAAATGCCTGTGTGTGTATATTATATACTATATACACATGTGTTTATATGTGCACATATATATGCACACATTCAGACAGACATAACTTTATGACCTTTGCATATATTATGTTTTTTATTACAATTTGTAGGTTTATAATAATCTTGCATCAAACTTGTCTACTGACATTTTTTCCAACAGAATGTGTTCACATTGTGTCTCTGAGTAATATTCTGGCAATTCTTGCAATATTTCAACTTTTTCATTATTATTATTATATTGCTATGATAATCTGAAACCAGTGATCTTTGATGTTATCATTGTAATTGCTTTGGAGTGCCATATACCATGACAATATAAGATGCAAACTTAATTGATAAATGTTGCATGTGCTCTGTCTGCTCTACTGACTCCTCTCCCTCTCATTGGACTTCCTCATTTCCTGAAATAAAACAATACTGAAATTAGATCCATTTAATTAGATCCAAATAATAATCCTACAATGACCTCTAAGTATAAAAGTGAAAGAATCATAGGTATCTTACTTTAAATTAAAAGTTAGAAATAATTAAGCTTAGTGTAAGGCATTTAGAAGTAAGGCATTTAGAAAAACAAGATAGGCTAAAAGTTAGGCCATCATCCTGATTAATCAGCATCTATCAACCATCAAGGTAAAACCCTCCTTCAGCAAATACACATATCCACACTCACATAGAATATGCTATATATGTTTGTCTATGTGCTTGTATGTGTGTATCTATTCATATAAATATATGAAGTTAGCTCTTCTCAACTCTGTTTTCTTCCCTTTCCTCACTTTTTCTACTTTTCCTTTTTCTTTCTTCTTCCTTTTTTTCTTTTTATCTGGTCACCAAATCCAATCAAATCTACCTCTATAGTATCATTTACTTCCATGTTCTCTTTTTTCATTTCTGAATTTTAAACATTTGTTCATTTTTTTCATTTTCCTGACATATCATATCATTTTCCAATATATCGTTTCCTCAGTTTCCTACTTGGCCATCTTTTGTAATAAGTATTTAAAAAGAAGAAGGAAAAAAAAGATATTTAACAAAAGCAACAAGCATATTGAACATGTCTCAGAGTATATGCAATATGGAAATCCCTTAGCGTCCTGTCTTTATATATGCTTAAAGTGAACATTCTCTTAACTCACCAATAAATTTGAGACCTCTCAGTAACCCTCAATCTGGTTTAGCCTATCTGTAAAAGAAGTTCAGGGTGTAACCAGTGAACATGCCCCAGCTTCTTTGATCTCCAGGGAAGAGTTGGCTGACAGTTGAACACCAAAGGTAGATGAGCAGTGCTGAAAAGGGCTCAGAAAATGATCACACCAGAGATTCTGGTCCTTCTTGGACATCCCATATGCATCCCTACCAATAACTATATTCCTCAAATACTTCTCCTATTGGAATGGATCGATGAGAAGAATTTGTTCCAGTGACCATGAGCCAGCTAAAATAAGTTCTTAGGGGCACTAAGAGTCAGATATGGAAGATGATAACATCATCCACTGCATCCCAGTTCAAAACTAGCCATCTTAATTTTTGTCTTGCTGCTGGATTTCAATTTTTGTGGAGGAATGCAGCTGATGATTTTATGCAACTTTATCTTACTTAAATATAATGTATGTGCTAGTCAAGAGATCAACCTGTGATGTCCTTGGTTGTCTTTAGAAATGAATAATGATTTTTTCCCCCATAGTTCTAGTTCTCCTTTCACAACATGAATAATATGAAAATATGTTGAATGAAACTGTACATGTATAATTTTTACCAGATTGTTTGCCACCATGGGAAGGGAGGGGAAGGGAGAGTGCTAGAAAAATGTGGAACACATAAATTTGCAAATGGATGAATGCTGACATGAATGAACAACTGAACAACAACATCAATAAAATCTTTGCCAAGAAAACACTAAGTGTAATTTTGAAGTGTTAGGCACAACTAAAACAAATGAACAATAATACTATTGACTCCCAAAGTCAGACATTAAATTAGCACCATAATTAGGCTTCTGGGAACTTAAAGATTTTTTTGAAGGACCCATAAAGTAAAGAAGGTTCCCCTTCCTTCCAGTCAAGCAGAAGCAAAGTAAGGAGACAGAGTATGAGATGAATAGTTAGTGTATTTGGAAACAACATGAACTTAAACATTTTCAGAGATAGTGGAAATCTCAAGGAGTTGAATGAAAAATAAAGTGATAAGCCTTGGGGATAAAAATAATCCTTATTTTCAAGGAAGCTATATTCTAATGGGAAAGTAAGTACTGAGTGTCCCAAAAGTCTCTATGAAAAAAATGAGCTATCATAGATTAAATATTAATAGTTTTAAGCTTTAATACTTTAAAACTGCCTTAATGCTATTGAGATAAGCAATGTATGAAGTAATATACATAGAATATAAAGAGATACAAATAAGGAAAGAGAGTACTAGCAGTATCATTTTGCACTTGAGATATATTTTGAATGAAGGAAGAGGTCTATTTTGGAAATGGATAATGGTGCAGAGGAATAGAGATGATAAAGTGCCAACTTTTGTTGAATGAATGCCAGAGTGAAGGTAAGGAATTAATTATTAATATACAATGACTTCAGAAAGATAGATTGGGAATAGGTTGCAAAGGATCTTAAAATCTAAACATAGAGTTTTACCCTAAAGACAATAGGGAACCATTGCAGTCTTTTGAAAGAGAAGTAATAGACTTCCAGCCAAGATGGCAGAGAGAAGACAGGCACTGTGATAAGTGTTCCTCTTTCCCCTCAAAGATAACATGAGAGAAACCTTTTAATAGAAATTCAATCAACAAAACTCAGAAAGAGAAGTTAGGAGAAGAACACGTATCAAGAATGTCTGTCTCAGGGGACCATGGGTGAACTGGGAGACAAGAGCAGAGGATCAGGATGGGGACAGCAGCTGGGGGTAAGACAGAGGGCCAGCCTCAGTCATAGAGACTTCAGTGAGTGGCAAGTGTGAGATTTGACTTTAGCTGTGGAATCTTTGGCCAGGGGGAGAGGAGCTACAGGAGGGTGAGTTCCAGCACAGAGACTCAGAGCACCCCTAGAGAACAACCAGCTGGGTCATGGAACTAAACTCCATACTTTCAGCAGAGCCCTTTGCCCAGAACAAACAACAAACAACCCTTACCACCACCTCCACCCCCTCAGAGCAACAGAGTTCACTCTATAGAAAGAGATTAACTCCCTCCCTCAGGACTCACCCAGTGTTCAAGGTCAACTCAGACCCTGCTGCTGAGGACCTCAAACACTCCAGAGAAAGCCAGTGCCCCCTACTGGCTGGGCCTTGAAATTAACTAAGACAAGTGAACAAAGCCTCTAGGATCTTCAAAAGCAAACCTCTGGGAGCCAGCTCCCCCTCAACACAAGATCCTAGAAAGGTGAAAAAAGGTCAGAGAAAGGGGGGTCCCACAGAAAAATACTTAGAAGAGACAGATTCAAACCCTCTAGCACTGCTGAAGAGAATATGAATTTCTCTCCAGCCCAGAAAGAAGACTTCCTTGAAGAAATCAGAAAGGAGTTTAAAAATCAACTGGGGGCAGCTAGGTGGAGTAGTGGATAAAGCACTGGCCTTGGAGTCAGGAGTACCTGGGTTCAAATCCGGTCTCAGACACTTAATAATTACCTAGCTGTGTGGCCTTGGGCAAGCCACTTAACCCCATTTGCCATGCAAAAAAAAAAAATTGGAAAAACTGGGGGGAAAAAACTCAAGAGAAAATTAACATATTGCAAGAGAAAATTAACATCTCACAACAAGAAAACAAATCCTTGGAAAATACAATTTGAAAAAATACAAAATAAAAATAACTCTCTCAGATCTTCAGTTTGGCAAATGCAAAAAGAAAATGATTATCTCAAATCCTGAATTGGGCAAATGCAAAAAGAAAATGATTCTTTCAAAACTACACTTGGACAAATAGAAAAGTCCTTCAAAAATAGAATTGACCAACTGGAAAAGGAATTGCAAAAGATAAATGAAGAAAAATCTTCTCTTAAAAAAAGAATGGAATTGGCAGAAACTAATAACTTCATGAGACAACAAGATTATCTTAAACAAAATAAAAAGATCAAAAAATAGGAAAAAAATGTAAAATACCTCATCAGCAAAACCACTAACCTTGAGAACAGATCAAAGACAGGAAAACCTAAGAATAATTAGGCCTTTCTGAAAACACTGAAGAGAAAAAAAAAGCCTGGACTTAATATTACAGGAGTTAGTGATGGAAAATTGCCCAGATATCATGGAACAAGAGGGCAAAAATAGTTATTGAAAGAATATATTGATCTCCTCTGGAAAGAGATCCTAAAATGAAAACACCAAGGAATGTTGTGGCCAAATTCCAGAACTATCAGATAAAAGGAAAAATCCTATAAGCAGTCAGAAAGAAAAAATTTAAATACCAAGGAGCCACCCTAAGGATTACACAGGACCTGGCCTCAGCAACATTAAGGGATCGAAGGTCCTGGAATGAGATATTCCAAAGAGCAAGGAAGCTTGGAATGCAGTCAAGAATCCACTACCCGGCAAAGCTGAACCTTCTCTTCCATGGAAAAAAGATGGAAATTTAATGAAATGGGAGACTTCCAAGATTTCATGCTGAAAAGACCAGAGCTAAATAGAAAATTTGGACATCAAACAGGAGGCTCAAGAGACACATGAAAAGGTAAAAAAAACTGCTGTCCAATAAGATGAAACTGGAAGTATACCACTTGGGAGAAAGAGTCTCATAATTCTTGAGAATTGTAACTCTATTAGAGTTACATTATATTAGAGTTATTACATAGCCAGAAGTGATGAACACTCATAACTTTTCTATGAGTCAGATACAATGATTTAAAAACAATACCTCCTTTAAAAGGGGGGAAGTAAGGAGAATGGAGGTTGGAGGGAGACTGAATGGGGTAAATCTCATTACAACAAGAGGTACAAAAGACCTATTGTAATTGAGGGGAAGAAGGAAGGAGGTGAGAACCACTTGAATCTTCATTTTATAAGACTTGGCTTAAAGTTAACTTAGACACACTTAGTTAAAAAACTTATCTTACCTCTCAAGCATTAAAAGGGGAAAGGAGGAGGGGGGACAGGGAGAAGTAGAAAAAGGGGAACTAACAGATGGAAGGGAAGAAGGGGGAAAGGGGAAAGAAAAGGAGGGGAGGGGGTTGATATAAGAGGGTAAACACACTGGAGGAAGCAGTATTCAGAAACAAAATACTGGGGAATATGGATAAAGGGAAAAGGGAGGAAATAAAACCAAAGGGAAGAAAGCATGGAGGGCAATAAAAAGTTAGTAATTATACCTTTCAATGTGAATGGGATGAACTCTCCCTTAAAATGTAAATGGATAGCAGAGTGGATTAAAATCCAGAATCCTACAATATGCTGCTTGTAAGAAACTCATTTGAAGCAGAGAGATACATATAGAGTAAAGGTAAAAGGTTGGAGCAAAATATATTTTGCTTCAGTTGAAGTGAAAAAATCAGTGTTAGCAATCCTTATCTCAGACAAAGCAGCTGCAAAAATAGATAGTGTTAAAAGAGATAAGGAAAGAAACTATATTCTCCTAAAAGGTACCATAGACAATAAATTAATTTCATTACTAAATATGTATGCACCAATAGCTGGAAACAATTATAGTAATCTGCTGTTTGATAAACCCAAAGAGTCCTGCTATTAGGATAAAAACTCTCTATTCAATAAAAACTGTCGGGAAAATTGGAAGTTAGTATGGAAGAAACTTAGATTAGACCAACACCTCACACCCTATACCAAAATAAGATCCAAATGGATACTGGATTTAGACAAAAAATATTATAATCAAACTAGAAGATCAAGGAGTAGTTTACCTGTCAGATCTATGGAAAGGGAAACAGTTTATGACCAAGGAAGAGATAGAGAACATCATTCAAAACAAACTAGATAATTTTGATTACATTAAATGAAAAAGCTTTTGCACAGACAAAACCACTGTAACCAAGATCAAAACAAATGTAGTAAACTGGTAAACAATGTTTATAACTAATGTTTCTGACAAAGGACTCATTTCTAAAATATACAGAGAACTAAGTCAAATTTTTTTTATAAAAAGCCATTCCCCAATTGACAAATGGTCAAAGGATGTGCAAAGTCATATGAAAAATTGCTCCAAATCATTACTTATTAGAGAAATGCAAATTAAAGCTTCTCTGAGGTACCACCTCACACCTCTCAGATTGGCCAATATGACCAGAAAGGATAATGATCATAGTTGAAAGAGTTGTGGGAAATCCGGGACACTAAATATGTATGCACCCAATAGGACATCATCCAAATTCTTAGAGGAGAAGTTAAAAGAGCTACAGGAAGACAAAGACAGCAAAACTCTACTAGTGGGAAACCTCAACCTCCCACTCTCAGATTTAGATAAATCTATCTATGAAATAAAAAAGAAGGAAGTTAAGGAGGTAAATAGATTGTTAGAAAACCTAGATATGATAGACCTGTGGAGGAAATTCAATGGGGATAGAAAGGAATATACTTTTTTTGTGCAGTACATGGCACTTATCCAAAAATTGACCATGTACTAGGCAAAAACACCTAACGATCAATTGCAAAAAAGGCAGAAATAGTGAATACATCTTTCTCAGATCATAAGGCAATAAAAATCATATGGAGTATTGGGCCAGGGAGATATAGACCCATAACTAATTGGAAACTAATTAAACTCATTTTAAAGAATGAGTGGATCAAGCAACAAATTATAGAAAGAATTAATTATTTCATTCTAGATAATGACAATAATGAAACATACCAAAACCTATGGAATACAATCAAGGAGGTTGTCAGGGGTTATATTATATCTTTAAATGCTTACATGAATAAATTAGTGAAAGAAGAAATCAATGAACTAAATATTTAACTAAAAAATTAGAGAAAGAACAAATTAAAAACCCCCAATTAAATACCAAATTAGAAATTCTAAAAATTAAAAGAGAAATTAATAAAATCGAAAACAAGAAAAATAAATAAAACCAAGAGTTGATTCTATAAAAAAACAATAAACTTGATGAACCTCTGGTCAATTTGATTAAAAAAAGAAATAGGAAAAACAAAATGCTAATATTATAAATGAAAAAAGTAAACTCAGGGGCGGCTGGGTGGCACAGTGGGTAGAGCGCCGCCCTGGAGTCAGGAGTACCTGAGTTCAAATCCGACCTCAGACACTTAATAATTACCTAGTTGTGTGGCCTTGGGCAGAGAAAACTTGGCACTTGCCTACATTGCCTTGCAAAAATAAACTAAAAAAAAAAAAAAGTAAGCTCACTACCAATGAGGAGGAAATTAAAGTGATAATTTGGGATTATTTTGCCCAACTCTGTAAATGAATGTGACAATCTAAGTGAAATCTATGAATATTTACAAAAATATAAATTGCCCAGATTAAATGAAGAAGGAATTAAAAACCTAAATAGCCCTATCTCAGAAAAAGAAATTCAACAAGGCATTATTGAACTCCCTAAGAAAAAATCTCAAGGACCAGATGGATTCACAAGTTAATTATATCAAACATTTAAGGAACAAGTGGTTCCAATCCTATATAAATATTTGGAAAAAATAGAAGAAGATGGAACTCTGCCTAACTCTTTCTATGACACCAATAAAATGCTGATACCTAAACCAGGAAGAGCTAACACAGAGACAGAAAATTATAGACCTATCCCATTGATGAATACAGATGCAAAAGTCTTAAATAAAATCTTAGCAAAATGATTACAGCAAGTTATCACTAGGATAATACATTATGATCAAGTAGGATTTATCCCAGGAATGCAGGGTTGGTTCAATATTAGGAAAACTGTTATTATAATTAATTATATCAAATAACATACCTATCAGAAATCATATGATCATATCAATAGATGCTGAAAAGCTTTTGACAATACATCACCCATTCCTAATAACAAACACTAGAGAGTAGGAATAAATGGTTTGTTCCTTAGAATAATAAGCAGTATCTATCTGAAACCATCAACAAGCATTATATGCAATGGGGATAGGTTTCAGGCATTCCCAGTAAAATCAGGGGTGAAACAAGGATGCCCATTATCACCATCACTATTCAATATCGTATTAGAAATTTTAGTCTCAGCAATAAGAGAAGGAAAAAGAAATTGAAGGAATTAGAATAGGGAAGGGGGAGACAAAACTCTTACTCTTTGCAGATGACATGATGGTATACTTAGAGAATCCCCAAAAGTCATCTAAAAAACTACTAGAAATAATTAGCAACTTTAGCAATGTATCAGGATATAAAATAAACCCTCATAAATCCTCAACATTTCTATATATGACTAGCAAGATACAGCAGAAAGAGCTAGAAAGAGAAATCCCATTCAAAGTAACCTCAGATGAAATAAAGTACCTGGGAGTCCACCTACTAATGCAGACTCAAAAATTTTTTGAAAACAATTACAAAACTCTTCTTAGCAGCTCTGTTGGTGTTGGCAAAAAAATTGGAAATTAAGAGAATGTCTTTCAATTGGGGAATGGCTTAACAAACTGTGATATATGTATGTCATGGAACACTATTGTTCTATTAGAAACCAAGAGGGATGGGAATTCAGGGAAGCCTGGAGGGATTTGCATGAACTGATGCCAAGTGATATGAACAGAACCAGAAAAACACTGTACACCCTAACAGCAACATAGGGGTGATGATCAACCTTGATGGACTTGCTCATTCCATCAATGCAACAACCAGGGACAATTTGGGCTATCTGCAATGGAGAATACTATCTGTACCCAGAGAAAGAATTATGAACTTTGAACAAAGACCAAAGACCTTCAAATTAGAAAAAATCCATTATCTTATTGTGTAATTTTACTATCTCATGCCTTTTTTTCTTCCTTAAGGATTTGATTTCTCTCATCACATTCAACTGAGATCAATGTATAACATGGAACCAATGTAAAGACTGACAGAATGCCTTCTGTGGGGGGGGAGCAAGAATGGGGAAAATGTAAAACAAAATAAATAAAATCTTTCAAAAAATTAAAAAAGAAAAAAAAGAAAGAGAAGTAATAAGATCAGATATATACTTAAAGAAAGTCATTTTGGTAACTGTGCTAAGGATAGGTGAGGTGGGGAAAGACTTGAAATAGAGGCTTCTTTAAATAAAAGTATAGATATTTGGATTACTTTTTTAAAGGAATAATTCTAAAATGTTTTCTTTTTAGTTGTACCAATTCATAACTTGATTAACAATGTATCAGTGTCCCTTTATTCAAGCCCCTTTTTACTGTCCCTAACAATCCATATTGACAGAATGATGAAATTTGAGAGTTGAATCAGGCATTAGTTCTGGTTCTTAATATCCTTACCTAGATTATAACAAGTTTCCTGTTATCCCTAATTCAAGTCTCCAGTTCCACCACACCATCCTTTCTACTGTTGTCAGGTTAATCTTCTAAAGCATGGTTCACATCATGCCAATCCTTTACTTGTACTTTTCCTATTACATTTCCCATAGAAGTCAAAATTCTTTTAGGTTGAATTTTAGGGACCTCCATTATCTAATCCTGACCTAGATGGCTCAGGAGATAGAGTATTGGCCCTGAAATCAAGAAAACTCAAGTTCAAATTTGGCCCTGGACATCTACCAAACTGAATGACCCTCAGTTATTTTTGCAGGGTTTTTTGCAGTTATTTCTATCCACTTTAATTTCTTCAACTGTAAAATGGAAATCATATAGAACCCACATTCTAGGGCTGTTGTAAGGATCAAATGGAATAATATATACTTTAAATATTTTGCAAAGTGTCTGGCAAATAATGGATGCTTAATAAATGCTTGTCACCTTTTTCTTTATTTCCATGGCCTTCATATGCCTCATCTCCCAACCAAAATAGGCTGCTAGAACATATCCCGGACCTTCTCACCTCTATACCTTTACTCATACCTTTAACCACTACTTTGAATGTATTCTTCAGCTATCATTACCTTTCAAATTATAGGCCATCTTTCAAGGTTCAGTTAAAATGTCATCTCTCGTCCATGAATTTTTCCCTAATAGGATTCTCCCTTCCTTAAAATTAACAACAGCAGTTAGTTTATCTCTTCAAAGTTGTCACCAGATGTCTATTTGTACTTTTTTATGTACTCTAGTATACCATAAGATCCCTGAGGGAAGGAACTTTGTCTTACTCATCTTTGTAATTACCCAGCATACTGTATTACAAGATTTTGATGTGTTATTGCTATTCAGTAAAGATTTACTTAATGAATAATATATATATATATCTTTATATCTATGTATGTATATATTCTGTATATATATACACACATGCATACATATATAAACATACATATATACACACACATATATATGTCTGAATATACAAGTTAATATTGATAAAGAACTTCTGAATGAGAAAACTCCTTTTAACAATGCTAGTCAGCACCTTCTCTGTCCTAAAGAGTTGATAAGGGCACTGAAAAGAAGCTACCAGGAGAATGCAAAATCAAAATTTCCCAGGATAGAAATATTTCAGACTTGTAAGATTTTTTTCACCTAATCAGTTTTATAATACAATTTAATTGGATTGATTTAAGTACATTTATATAATATAATTTAAGTGAATAAATGACTCATCTAGGCTTACACAGCCTCACAAGAGGGGAAACAACTTAAACTTAAATCATACAGATTTCAAAGTTGTCTATCTATTCACCCTGTTCCATCACTGTGAAAGTACAAACATTCGTATAAATGTGTGTGAACCCAGGAAATCTATATTCAGCTTAATAAACAATGAACTAATCAACACTGACTTAGACCCATAAGATTGTAATTTGAATCCTCCTTTGTTCATTTAATATGTCCATGTCTTCAGACAAGTCACTTAACCTCTTTGAATTTCAGCTTCCTCATCTGTAAGATAAATTAATTGGACTCTTCTAATTCTTTCCAGCTCCCCTGATAGCCGTATGAAACCTTTCATAAAATACTAATACAAAGATACTGAAGTCAAACTATGAAATTGTTGTTAAAATACATACCACAGAATTGCTTCACTTTAAAAATAAAGACCTTTAAGTTAATTACTAACAAACCAGTTGGCTGAGATCTAAAATATCCATAAAAATTACAACTCTACTACAAATCATGTTATAAAAGATTTCTGCCTTCTTATTTATTATCTGATCCAAATTTATAGCCATAATAAAAATTCTCTCTCACATTTTGTGAGAGGAGTAGTAATTTTGTCTTTTTTCTTTCTTTTTTTAAATATCCACTAGGCTACAGAACAAAGCCAGATATCTCTAAGGAAAAGGTTCAGTGGATTTTGTAGAGTGATGAGTGAAGAGGGAATCATAGAAATTGCATATTTAAACAGTGAGAAGTCAAAATAAATTGTAATGTTTCTTCCAATTGTAAAAGAAAGGCTTTGAGAAGGATTTCAGGAGTTGTTTGAATGACAGAGCATTGACTTTCCTAGGAATTGAACTTCTAAATAAAGGAAAAGTGTGAATGTTTATGTGTTTCAGTAGCATGAACATTTAAGTCTCTGTAAATTGCTATCTTCTCCATTGTAAATATGATCTGTCCATGGATAGATTATATTGACAGTTGTGATGAATAATTATACAAAAAATCTGTGAAATTCATCTGTTTTGAAATTCATCTGAAGTAAATGATGTTTCTTAAAGGTCTCATTTTGCAAAAACATCACAGTATACATACTGACTTAGGCTACAAGGAGAAGCACCCTAAATTCAGAAATGTGGGTTGAAATAAAGATAATAATTGTTTAAGTTCATACCTTTCATTTCCCTGTCACCAGAAACACAAATAAAAGCGATTCAAGGGTTTTCAGTGTTAACATAAATTGAATCATATTGCATTATGGATCACTAATTATCATATTAACCATCACTAGGTATCATTAACTAGGAGTCTTTATCTTAGCTGTATCATAATATTTTTTCTAAATCAAATATAATAAAAATTTCAGTGAAACAATACCAGTAATTTCTCCTAGAGACAAAGTTCTGTTTTTTTCTGTTTTGGTTTGAATATTTTTTGGGGGGTGTATATATTTTATTGTAGGTTATTCAGTCAATAAGGTCTTCTCATGAGCATTTCCTGTAAGGTTTAGTTCTTCTTAGAATAAAACTATAATGACAATGAAGTTGTTTAATGCCCTAACTCCTTTGTATAAATAATCATTCTATATTTGTTTCATTGAATTTAGAGTTGCAAGAAACCATAAAAATCTAGCTCTACCTATTAACTTACCAGTTTAGAAAAAAAGTGAATCAATGTCTCATTGGTAGTAAAATGTAAAACAGGAATTCTATCCCCAGATTTCAGACTACAGATCTAGTACATCTTTGGTTTTTATAAAACTGTTTCTCTATGATCAATGAACAATCATATATTGAATGCCTACAGTCATAAGAAAATTTCTGGTTTAAATTCAGTTAAGAGAACCCTGTTTGGTTCTGTATTTAACCATTTTAATGTGTATGACCACTTGCATAAGCTATAAGACCAGCTATACTTGCCAGTCCTCTTATTTGTCTTTCTTTCCTCCCCTGACCTGTACAAAAAAAAAGATTTAAAATGCTTAAAAGAAAAGATTTCAGTCTCTGGGATGTCCCCCTCCCTTATCAAGGTTGTAGGTAGTTCCTTTTGATTTAGTAAAACCCACTCTACCATCAAGGACCCATCACTTACCTATCTCCTGGAACTAATGCTAAGCATTCTTCAGAACAGGCATGCTTTATTTCTTTGTATAATGAGCAGTCCTTTGTAAAATGTAGTTATATAATTACAACTGGCAGAATTATTAAAGGCACACATTCCCATAAACTTTGATGGAGTGTGTCACAGACAGACTCAATGAAATAAGCTGTTCTCTGATTCATTCTAGCTTAATTGGTGTAAACTAGTCAAACATATATCTAAATTAGTGCAACATTACTAACCCACCCTGTACTATGCTCTAGGGACACAAATACAAAAGAGAGATAGTTCTTGACCTTTAAGGACTTATATTCTAATTAGGGAATATAACACATATAGGGTGTTTTTGGCCAGGGAGGGACTTTTGATATAGGAACTCACAAAAGACTTATGATAATTCTTACACTTTTCTGCAGCAATGGTGATATTGATTTGATTGTTATTCCCAGAACAAGAGGTGGAAAGTAATGGGGGAGGGTAGTTTGGGAGTGAAGGGTAGAAAATAAGGCAAGAAGAAGAGTAAATGCAGAACACTCAAGCCAGAAGGGATGATGCCTGGGTTATATAGACCATGGTGAGAATGTATGAAAAGGCAGCCCAGGGATTATGTTTAATTACTTGAAAAAGCAGGAGAAATTACAGCAGACCTCATGTAGACCTTTTACTGTATACCTAATTAAATGTAATAATATTTAACCCACACTCCAATAATAGTATTCAAGTATACTATTAAATATACTACTAAACTATGAAAAATGCAGTCTCTTCATAATAGTCTCCCTTTACCATGAGAATGTAGAATTATACTTTAACAGGATAGAACCATTTCAGATTTATAAGATTTTTTTTATTTAATAAATTTTATATTACAATTTAGAGTTAAGATTTTCTCTCACAGTTCAATACTTCAAAAATAAAATAAACAGTGAATAACTAGTTTGATTGTCTGAAGATGCAATCAATTAGGTAATGAGCTTTCAAATTCAAATAGATCAAAATGGAATGAAAACTATATTTAATTCTAAATTCATTCGATGACTATAAAGTTTCTCCATTTTTTATATTTAAGCTATATATTTTACAGTATTTGTTAAATTATTATCATTTATTTTGATTAGCCATATTCATCATAAGTTCTCCTCCTCAGTCCTAATTGGTCACAAATACTTTTCTGATTGAAAAAAAATAGATTCTTTGTATCTCTCTCCTTATTCTCTATATTCACACATATAAAGGTAGATTGATTGGGGGTTTTTAAGGTATATTTGAAATCTTTATAGTTGGGCACCCTTGACAATATTGCACCTGAAAACTTGAGATGCTCTTCCTATGACCTGGTCTATCTGCCACCTTCAGGTAGTCTGCCAGTTATCAGGATAATAGCCATCAGTCTTCTAGTTATCTGCATGATAGTCAGCAGGCCTCTATATACATATTTAAAATTAATATAGTTTAAGACCTCTACAAAGGGTAGTGGAATATGCCCATATACCTTAAAGAAGTAACTAGGGATCTACTAAATTCTAATCTTTCTATTCCCTAAGTCCCTTTTGTTGGTTGAATAAAAACTAGCTTTACAGTTTAAAAGTAGATAGTCATTTTCACAAGAATGCTGAAGATTCTTAAAGTTATGAATGTTATTACAAGTTTGCAGTGCCTTTTATCATTTGTTACTACTGTTGACTTGAAGCATCAGGAAATTCTCATAGACCAAAAATACTGTCAAAGGGAAATCTGATGACACTACAAAGATTTTATCTTCTTTTCATCATTCCATACATAATACACCAGCTGTCAAATTGTATATTTTATAATAATATGTCTACAAGAATAAACATGTTAAGAGTAAAGAGATAAGTTTTAAAAATGATTCTGCAAACTTTTCATTATTTCTATGAAAGAAATAAGATGAAAAAGAGGAGTATAGAGAATTTCATTTTTGTCTTTTTCTCCTGTGTCTAGCTTAGTGCCTGGAATACAATAGGTGATTAATACATGCTTTTTGAATGTTTAAGTGCTGGAAAAGTACAGTAAAAAATGTAATCCTGAAGTAGTAAGACCTGAGTTTTAATTTTGCCTCTACTACTTTGTATCTGTGTGTCCTTGGGAAAACCACTAATTTCAATGCGACTCATTCTCATATGTGATAGAAGGATGGCAGGGGCAGGGGCGTTAGAGCATTGACCCTAGAGTCAGGAAGGACCTGAGTTAAAATCCATTCTCAGATACTTAATAATCACATAGCTATGTGACCTTGGGTAAGTCACTTAACCCCACTGCCTTACAAAACCAAGAGAGAGAGAGAGAGAGAGAGAGAGAGAGAGAGAGAGAGAGAGAGGTTCTAAATGTAGAATCATAAGATTCAATTCTAAAGGGCAGTATAGCATTTTGAGAGAGTAGATGGATTTTTTTAAATAGGTTTTAAGATGATTTCTAAGTCCTATCATCGTTATCCCAAGTATCCTTTTCTCTCCCTTTCCCAGGAAGTAATTTTATGTATTTTTTAACAGAAGAAAAAGAATCAGCTTAATTAATCAATACATTGAAAAATTCTGAAAGCCAGTGCAATGTGTAATACCTGTGAACCTCTCACCTCTCAAAAGGGGAGGGTTGTGTATCTGTTTATATCTCTTCATTCCTTCTCAGATCTCTTCATTGTCTGGCATGCTCTTGATAATTTTGTTAAATTTCCTTTTACTTTTTGTAAAGTAATTTTTCCATTTATATTTTGAAGTTATTGTGTTCACATTTTTGTCTCTTTTTGCTTCATTTTGCATTGATTCAAACAGATCTTTCCATTCTTTTCTTTATTAATCACACATCATTTCTTACAAGTAAGATTACATTTATTCATATGCCACAATATTTACCACAATTTTCTCCTCTGTCTCTCTCACACACACATAATTCTAACCTTAACAGAAAACTATGATAGCTTTTTCCCATTTGATTCCTTCCCTTCTTAGACCAGATATATTAATTTTGTCTATGCAAAAGTTTTTCAGTTTCAGTTAACAAAAATTATCTATTTTATCTTTTGTAATTTCCTCTTTTTCTTATTTGATTAAGAATACATCTTTAATGCATAACTGTGAGAGAAGCAAAATATTTTTCTCTTCTAATTTTTAACAATATATTCTTTAATATTAAGGTTATATTTCCATTTAGAATGTATTGTGGGAATATGATATCAAGTATTTATCTAAACAATTTCTGTCAGACTGATAACAAGATTTCCCAGTGGTGTCATAATTTTTCCACATCTCCTCCAACATTTTTTATTTTCCTTTTCTTTTATGTCAGCTAATGTGATAAGTGTGAAGTGGTACCTTAGATTTGTCTTAATTTACATTTCACTAATCAGGAGTGACTTAGAGCATTTTTATGTGACTATTGATAGGCTTGATTTCTTCTTCTGAAAACTGCCTGTTGATATCCTTTGATTATTTGTCAGCTAGATAATGGCTCCCATTTTTATAAACGTGCTTTAGTTCACTATATATTAGAGAAGAAGGCCTTTATGAGAGAAAATTACTGTAAATTTTTCCCAGTTTTTGTTTTTTTGCTAAACTTCTAATTTTGGCTGCATAGATTTCTTTGTGCAATCACAATCATCCATTTTACTCCTCATTTTCCTCTCTGTCTCTTGTTTGTTAATAATGCTTCCTTTACCCAAGAGAAATCTACTATATTCTTAATTTTCATCCTGTATCCTATATGCATTTTACAACCTGCTATCTGGGTACTCTTCTACTTGCACTTGAGAATTTGATTTTTTTAACCTAGGTTTACATTTTGTTGACTAAACTACATGCATTATTATTTATAACATCCTGGTATATTTAGTTCCATATTCTAGTCTATTAAAATTTAAAATCTAACAATAGTTCATTTGGAATAGCATAAAACACTATCTTTAGTACTCTTACTCCTTTCTATTTTTATGTTTTTAAAATTGCAAATCTATTTTCCCTCTTTCTTACCCCTCACCAGATTACAAGAGAGTTCTTATATCTTAAAGGTTGTTTAACTTTATCATATTATAGTTGCATTGTATAAATTATTTTTAAATTATTTTAATTTAATTAATCTTAATATAGAGAACAATGAGTAATTCACCAATTATCTCAGATTACTTCAAGTAATTTTAAAATTTAAAATAATTTTAAATCAACTAATAATTAGTTAACTGTGCTTTGATTACAGTTCCTTAATGATTACTGACAAGAGAAATTATTTGGATTTCATAACTAGACTGGTATTTCATAATTCTTAAACATTTTGTGCATGGTGGTGTAAACAGAGAGTTGGCTTCAGAGTGAAGGCATGACTCAAATCCTGTTTCTTTTATAGACCTGGGCAAGTCTCTTAGCTTTTTCTTGCCTTAGACAGTGATCTAAGAGTAGAAGCCCACATAGAGATGTCAACCAGTATTGTTAAAGGGAACAACCATCCTTATTTAGATTCTAATGAAATCACAGTTCCAGTCCCTACAAATCTCATTAAGCAACCAACTCTCTTACATAATCAAAGTAAAAGGTTGCATTAACCAACTCTTAGCTTTTTATATTAATATATGTTTAATCTGTGAATTTGGTAATACTTTCCTAGTATGGACAGTTATTTAATAACAGAAAATAATTGAATTTTTTCCTTTACAAAAAATAGGAAATTGAATTGCTTCATATGTTCCTCAGTTTTCTAGACATTTAGAGAATCAAAAATACCTGCTTTTTCTAGGCACTAATTAACAGGGATAAATTGTTCTTCTTGGCTTTTGTTTGTTGGTTTCAATGACATTACCTTTTGCAATTACAACATTTCTTATCATTAATTTTATTACTAATTTTAAAATTAATTCCTTCTTCTGAATTCACCTACAGTCTTTTAGTTCTTTAATTCATTTATGTACCTGAACTCACATATCATAACGTAAAGGATGTGAAACTTCAACCTTCTCTCTTGTGTTAAATGTGGGCAGATTCAGAGAAGACCAAAAGGGAATGATACCACTAATATTGGGAGTTTAATGACAAGAATAACAGTAAAATAAGAAACTAAATGATGTGCTTCAGAATAAAATTGAAATAATAAATAGTTTCATTTAAATATTTAAGATAAAAGTTTCTATCTACAAACCTCCTGGGGGGAAGTGATAATTGTTTCTAAAATACAATATAAAAGTTGTAAAGTTTCAGTAAAATAGCATCCTATTTCGGAAGCTTATAAGTTGTTTGTTTAGAACTAAAATACATTTTCTATATACAATAATGGTTGACTCTTCACTAACTTCCCTCTCCCTATTATTGAAATGCTGTTGCAATATTAGTAGCTAAATATGAAAGAAAAATAGTAAGTTTGAATGAGGGTTTTTTAAAAATCTTAAGTGATTATACTTGATGAATAAGAGCAGATTTAATTATAAGGTGATGAGAAGAGGACAGAAACTATTGGATATCTGAGGAGACTTCAGAGTACTTTGAAGAGGTTTTGAGACATCTTTTCTGGGTTCTTTATTACATGTAATTTCATTTCAGAATTTATGATCATCCTTTTCCTTAATATAAGTAGATAATTTTAATTATATTTTCACTTAGTATCCATAATTGGAATGCTTCTATGATTAGGATTGTGCAGGATAACAAATTAAACAGGGGAAAAAAAAGAGAAAAAGAAAGACTTGTAAGGAAGGTAGTGATGGACAAACAGGAAGAAATTATTATTTTTTAGAATATTGGACAACAGTAAAAATGAGAGTGTACTGAAAATTAAAGTAATTGTGCAAACTTATAAAACTATCTTTTGTTACATTGTTTTATCTATAAATTCTTCAGATAGTTCCCAAATGGTGATGCCATTAATTCCAGAATCAATTAATCAATTAGCATTGATTAGGTCCTTGCTATGTGCCAGTGCTATGCTGAAAATAAAATGACAAAAATAAAATACTTTTGCCATTTAGGCTTCAGGCTTTCATATTCTACCACTATACTAATCACTGGAGTTACAAAAAAAAGAAAAAAACAGTACTACCTGTTTTCAAGTTTTTTTCATTGTAATGGAGGTAGATGCCATACATAAATCAGAATAGAAAAGATGACTATAGAATAAATGGAATTTAAAGGAGATAGCATCAGCTGCTGGCTGGAGGGGTCCAGGAAATGCTTCCTTGAGGAGGTAGTATGTAAAGCAAGTCTTTAAGGAAGGCAGAAATCCAGAGAGAGAGAGAGAGAGAGAGAGAGAGAGAGAGAGAGAGAGAGAGAGAGAGAGAATGAGAATATTTTGGGTATATGTGTAAAGGAAATGGCATATTTGTTCAAGTAACAGCAAGTAAGTAAGATCATAGAAGATATAGAAGACAATAAAATGTAAGAATATTGGAAAGGTGGGAAGAGAAAAGGCTGAAGAGTCCTTTAAATGCCACCACTCCCTATCCCACCAAAAAAAAAAAAGACCCTTATTTCTGATCTCGGAGTTAAGAGGAAGTCACTGAATTTTATTGACCAGGATAATATGTTCAGCTCTATATTTTAAGAAAACTTATTTTGACAGTTAAACAGATGACAGATTAGAGTAAGAAGGAATCTGAGGCAAGGTTACCAATTAGAAAGTTATTGCTACAGTATGGATGATAAGCAATGAGATCCTGGACTAAAATTATGATTCTGAAGATAGAGAGAAGGGAACATATATAACAGATATAGCAAATAAAATTACAAAATTTTGCAAGGGCTTGAATATATGAGGAAATAGGAGTGAGAAATTAAAGATGAACCTGATTTTGAACTTGGATAACTAGAACAAGAGTGGTTCTCTGAACAGTAATGTTGTTGAGTCATTTTAGTCATATTTAACTATTCATGATTCATTTGTTGTTTTCTTGGCAAAGATATTGGAGTGATTTGCCAGTTCCTTCTCCAGCTCATTTTTCATTTAAGGAATTGAGGCAAGCTAAGACTTGCCCAATGTGCCACAGCCAGTAAGTATCTAAGAAAGGATTTGAACTCAAAGAATTTTCCTGATTCCACACCCTGTTCTCTAGGTATGGTTTAAGATAAGAGAAAAATTTGGGGGAAAGATAATGAGTTGTTTTCCACTTGTTGAGTTTGAGATGTCTATGGGATATCCAATTTGAAATCTTCAACAGGCATTTGACGATGTGGGACTGGACCTCAGGAGAGAGATTAAGCTCAGATAAATCTAGTAGTTATATGTATAAAGAGATAATAACTGAGCCCGTGAAAACTGATGTAATAAACAAGTGAATGAGTATAGAGAGAAGATAAAAGATGGTCAAGAAGAGAGACCTGGGGACACAAAATGAAAGAAAGAAGGAAGGAAGAAGGAGTGAAGAAAAGAAGGAAGGAAAGCAAGAAGGAAGGAGAAAAAGAGTGGGGGGGGAGAGAGAAAGACATTTTGAAGGAAATTAGGATTCTAAGATTCAGAAGAGACCATCACTTCACTAGATTAGTTTGTAAATTTAGAAAATTACATATGATAATCTCAAGGTCTTTTCTAAGATCTATCGCACTCTACTGTGTGAATGTACTTCGAATGTACTTCCATTGCATCCTTTTGGTAAAATGGAAGTTCATTGAATATAATGCCTAACTACTGTATTTGTATTTCCAGTGTGCTTAATATATCCAGTTGTTGGTTGGTTGTGCTAATATCCTGTCATTGAGGCCCAGAAGGAATGAGTTTTAAAGTAGGAATAATAGGGAAAGTATGGATTGAATCCAAATAGTAACTTTAATTAACTTCATGACCTTGGGAAAATCATTTAATTCCTTTTTTTCTATTTCCTCATCTAAAAAATGAAAAGATTCAAACTCCAAGGTCATTTACAGCTCTTATTCCAGACTGGATCGCAGAGGATTTACAGAAGAATATGACTGAGAATAAAAGTCACAGAAGTGTTGAAATCTGTAGGGAGCATGAAAAGGCTGTAATCTGAATTGGTAGGGATAGTGTTTACACCAATGAACAAAAATTAGCATCTTTACATTAAACTTATAAATTAGGGAGATGTGTACCTGTGGAAATCTTGATTACACCCAGTCTCATAAGATAATTTTCTGGACAAAATAGTTATATATGGATAGCTGATAGATGGGTTTGAAACAGGATGAATGACTGGATCCAAGGAATGTTGATTAATGGAGTGAGGTCAGCCTTGGAGGTTGTCTTTGATAGAATGATACAAGGTTTTTTTACTGTAATTCTTTTTTATCAATACCCTGAAGGAATGGTGACATTTACATCACACTGTAACATAATATAAATTTGAAAGAAATGCTCAATATATTGTAGGAAAGAATTGGGAATCAAAAAGATCTCAGCAAGATGAAATTTAATATAAATCCCTTATCTCAAATGGTATTTGCATGGGATTATCATCATTGGTGGAAAACAATTGCTTAGAACTCTACACCTCTGTGAGGTGATGAATTGGTGAGTTCTAGAAGGAAGAAAAAATCCTGATATTCCAGCTTTGAGGGAGAAAACACATGGTTTCAGACTCTCATCAAGTCCCTGAAGAGAAGAAACGATTTTAAGAAGAAGCCAACATGTAGAATCAGGACATCTTCAATAATATCCCTCTTTGTAATGTAATACATTAGAAACTTTGGGGATTTTCTCCTTGGGTGAGATCTGGAATTCTCTCTTTCTCATGGTTGAGCTGAGTTATTTTGCTCCAATGGGACAGCTCATTCACTTACTGTCAGATTTTGATATACATTATCATATATATGATACGCTTTCTGTTTATCTATTTGGGTATCATTGTGTGTATTCGGTATGAAACTGATATTTGATTGGAAGGGAGTCAATCCTTGGATACATAGCTTGGCGATACTCCTTCCACATTAATAGATACTGATCAGGAGCCCAAGCCATACTCTTGAACTTAACATTATTTCCCCTAGACCAGCAAGATTAAAGGAAACAAGTACATATAATTCTAGTTTGGTACACCTTTTCTTTGAAGAAAGCAGAGTGACAATCTCTAGTCCCAACCTCTTGTTTCCTGCAGGAATTAAAGTCACTCTTAGAGAAGGATGGGAGGAAGAAATTCTAGAGATATACCATCTTAGATCCCTGCAAATCAAATCTGGAAAGACCTCTATGGACACACATAACTTATATGGTACACATATATATCCTACATAAGAAAATGTAAAACCAGGAATATAAAATTATGGAAGAACATAATGTATGTGAGGCAAGGGATGCAGGTGAGAAGAGACTGACAGAGGATAACTTCATGGCCCTTCATGCTTTTCCCGTGAAAGTCTAAGAGTTAGCTTTGACTATATCAGTGATGTAAAGTAATAGCCCTGCTGTCCTCTACACCTGTCAGGCCATACCTGTACTGTTGTTTTCAACCCTGGGTGCCACATTTTAATGAGAATTTGACAGACTGGAGGTTGTCCAGGATCATTAAAGGATTTGAAACCATATGGTATGAGGGGTAGTTGAAAAAACTGCATGTTTGGCCTAGAAAAAGGAACTAACAGTTACATGATAATTGTTTTGAAATTATCTTAGCCTTTATGTGAAAAAAGAGTTGCATTTATTTTATGAGATTCCTGAGTGGGAAACTAGAACCCATTAGAGTTAAAATAGAGATAGAAATAGATCCTGACTCAATATGAGAAGGAATGGGCTAATAATTAGTGTCTTCAGCTTTGATGCCTTGGGAGAGGAAGGAGTAAACTAAGCTGGAGATTCCATCTTGGGCTTAAAGTTGGGAACATGTACTAACCGGGCTAAAAAAAGTAGCAATGGCTATATTGGAGATATTTAACTTGGTACTGCCATTGCTGTAAAATAATTGCCATCCATCAAGCCTGAATATATAAAATGAAAATACCCTCTGCTCTATATTGAGTACCAACTTTACAAACTAATCTAGTGAATAGATGGTCTCTTCTTAATCTTAGAATCCCAAAATACACTTTGGGTATCACTTCCTTCACAATGCTTTTTCTTTATGCTCCAGAATACTTAACCCTTAATCTTACAGTTTCTCTTTATCATTAGTGAGTTCTTTCAGAATCTCCATTTTTAGGCAGGTCTCAGCCTAGGCATGTGTCAGTCTCCTGACTTTGACACCATAATAAATGTAGGTATACCTCCCCCCGCTCTGCCTTTTCATCTTTGTTTTTTCTCATCAGAATATAATCTCCATGAAGACAGAGACTGTGATTCATTTTCTTGTAGTTTTATCTCCAGTGCTGAACCTGTCATAGAGTTAAGTGTTTAATGCTTGTTGACTTAATATCAGAGAATAAATTACAGTTTTCTTTTAAGAAGGAAGCAAGCATTGCCACAATTAAATGAGAAGGAAAGACAAAATAAAGTTTAAAAAGTTCATGAGCTCTTAATTAATCTTTTTTGCTTTGACTGGGTCCAGAAATGGAATGGGGTTGTTTCATGATGTATTGAAATGAGATCTTAATTGCCATAAAATTCAATCAGAAGTTGAATGTTCATCAATCATCAGGGTCATAAAGGGATGCTGAGAATTACTATGATATTAGAACTGATGATCTTTAAAGTCTTCTAATTCTAAGATTCTTGCTTTGTAAGCAAAGAATTGGATTTATAGTTGGAAAACATAAATTTAGGGTACAGTTTGCTACTTTGCATCTTGTGTGATATTGGTTAAGTTACTATGCTTCTTTGAGTCTCAATTTCCTTACCTGTAAAATGGACTAGATTACTTTTCATGTTCTTTAAAACTCTGTCTAATTCATGATAATAAATTTGTTATGTTTAATTAAAAGAGGATAAATGATAGAAAGAAACATATCATGGGAAAATAGGAATTATGTATAACCTGATTATGATTAGATTCTCATTTCCTTGAAGTAGGAATCATGTCCTAAACATTTTTTCTTTTCATATGAGAGAATATTAAAAGAGAAAGTCTCATTCTATCTTCCTTTCTTCCTAAGGAAAACTTTAAGATGGCATAGTGACACAGTGGATAGAGTACTAGCACTGGAGTCAAGAGGACCTGAGTTCAAAGCTGACCTCAGACATTTAATAATTGTCAAGCTGTGTGACCTTGGGCAAGTCACCCTTAACCCCATTGCTTTAAATAAATAAAAAAAATTAAAAAGATAAAGGGGAAATAAAGTAAATATTTGTTAGAAAACTGCTTGTATTCAACTTGAAAACTTATCCATTAATACATAGAATTCATTCCTAACATACTACTTTTTTTATTTCCCACTATACTGTTGTAAAGGAGTCATTTCTTTTTCTAGAAAATAAAATTTTAGAGAGCAAAGATGTACAGGAAACAAGAAACCACAATAGAGTTTATGGTTGTGCATTTACTACATATGTAAATCTAATCTGCATCAATTAAAAAGAATTGGAAAGCTGAGAAGGAATTGCTGGATACATTACTGTATGAGTTTTAGTACAGAATAGAAGACATTAAAAAAAGTATAATCCCTTTAAAATAAATGTATACAGAGGGGGATTATATTTTAGAAGAAGGAGCATATTTCCTTATCACTACCCCTCAGGTCAGAGAAGTAATGATGAGGCTTGGTTATCTTTTTTCCTTTTTCCTCTTTCCTCCTTCCTTTTCATTACAAAATAGCTAAGATATTTTTACCATGGTCATTAAACTCTGTTTCTTAAGATTTATTCTGAAGTAGAATCTTGGCTGCTATCTTGTAAGCATATGCAACCAAACATTAAGTTTTGGCAAAGAAAATCCTCTCCTTAATTCTCTTAATTACTATTCGCTGATTGCCATGGAGAATATTAGGAACACAACTCTGACTACAAACAGGTATTTTGTTAATTAACCCAAAGGTGGCATATAGGAAAATGGGTCTCATGCCATCTGGCATAACTGGGAGACATGATGCCCCCAACATGAGAACACATCATTTTATAAACTGAAAGTGATGAGTCTTGTAGTATTTGGGAGCATGCTCACATGAAACCTTGAAGGAGAAAATCAAAAACTGTCAGTGAGTCAAGCCTTAGTCTTCCAAACCAATCAGGTTTCAAGGAAAATTTCAATACTTTGTAAGAAAAAAAACCGTCTAATTTTCTTGGTTCGGTTGGAGAAGAGAAGGGAGATAGAGATATTGCTCCTGTCACATTCCATTCCTTGATAGTTTGTCTTTCCTTCTGAAAGAAGACCATGATATCAGGGAGGGATGCCATGACAATCACATGAATTGGATTTGAGTAAGGGGGTGCTGTGCTGAGTCACTAGCCTACTTTCTCCTCCAGAACCATATGAGTCCAGGGGTCAGATAGGAATCAGAACAACTGGAGATGCCCTAGAGGAGAAGCAATCAAGGTTGACTTGCACACAGTTAGAAGTAACATTTTTTACAGAATTCTGAAAGAGTTTTTGGTATTGCCTCATTATGAGGGATATGCAGTTCTCAGTGGAGGAGAATTGAAGTAAAGAGGTAACTCTGACCAAGATCAGTCATAGACATCTCTATCATGGATCCAGAAGAATTGCTCTGTATCATTAAGCATTTAGTAATCCTTGGCTCACTAGCGAATACCTTCCCCTCTATAGGAATGATAAATTTTTGTTCATTAGAAGCTTCTGAGAAAGGGTCCCTTTTCTTATGTGGGTTCTAGATAAGTCATTTCACATCTACCTTGTTGCCAGAAAGCAAGTTACCTCCCCCAAACTCCCTCCTCTTTCATATCTCCCTGGAGAGTAGCTGTCCAATGACCACTGGATATTTTACTATCAACAATGTAGAGTGATTAATCAATTCTAGGATACAATAAGGAAAAAGTCCACAATGGATCTTCTTTTGCCAGTGTACTTGCCCACTCTGCTAGGACCCCTCTCAGCCCATTTGGTAGACAATGGGGCTGACTTTTCTATCTACTGCCCATGCAACTAGTGACTGTACCATGGCCCATTGCCCATTATACAAAGTCAGTTGCTACCTCCCTGTCTGGGGCCAAAATTTCTGTCTTGGGTTTTGGGATTTCCTCTTTGTTCCCCTCTTGGGCTAGACACCTGCCACAATAGGAACCTGACTGTCAAGCTACACCAGGGTAGAAAATTCTGAAAGATGTAAGCACTATTATGGTACCAAAGCTGGGGCCTGAGCTCTGTTCCTCTGTGATGAGCTAAGCATTGCTTTGTGCCTTATAATCACTTGACTGTCTCCTAATCTAAGGCTGCAAATCATCTCTTTGTTGAGGGACATAACTACCCTCTTAGAACTGGCCTGGCACAGTATTACAGCCAGTGTCACTCTCTGTCTGGCCTTCAATAATTGACATATGGAGTGGCTTAGTCAATTCAAAACTATTTTGGTCAGCTCTAACAGGAAACCGGATCTCCTCCCTATCAGTGATCATACTCTTCAATGGAGAATGCTTCCCTTTGTTTCCAGTCAACATCTGCTGAAAGACCCTGTAGGTCTTGACATGATGAAGTCACAGTGCTTTCACAAAATCCAGGACTGTCCAAGTTCATCCACTTATCCTAATGGAAACAACAACAGCAACCCAAAGCAAATATAAAATGTCACAAAATTGAGACTCATCTAAGCCACTAAGTGTATTCTATTTGCCATATACAAATAGTAGTCATTTCTGCTTAGGTGAGAGAGGACATTTGGGACCTGAACTTTCCAGGGATTCTCATTTAAATTGATGGAGTTACTTCACAGTTCATGAGAAAGACTGAAAGTTGTCTTCCTTTTTAAGTTTTTTAAAGTTGATGCAAAAACTTCTCAGCAAATCAACTGAGATTCAATTAGTGTATTTGTCCATATTTTCAATTCCAGAGAGATATCTGGGCTCCTGGAGAGAATCAAGCATTGTCCTTTCAAATACTTTAATCAACTCCTTGAAACAAAGAATTACAAGAAAATCCATGTGCCCAAATCCCCAGTCACATCTCAAATGCCATATTAAAAATAAACAAACTTACTTCAGCACAGTTAGAGAATTCCTAAATTCCAAGTATATGGTTTGATTTTCACTCTCTAACTATTTGGGTCCCGCATTCCACTCCTCAACTATCTATCCATATAGAAATATAAAACTGAGAAGTATTTGTCTGGCTGCATTGCTATTTTTTTAAATTATGCAAAATCAAACAGATCTTTGTTCAAAAAACTTATTATATGATAAAAATGGGAAAAAATAAACTACTGAGATACAATTTTGTCAAGTTCAAATTATAGAAAACTTGTAAATCAATCAGTTTCTCAGAAACATTGGTAATGACAAATATCTGGTCATAGAAAAACAGGTCCCATCTTATTTTTCTAATTTTTCCCTTTCCTACTGGGGCAGGGGGGGAAAGCTTTCAATTCCCCAAATCCAATCCTTCATGGTAATTGTAAAGACAAAATGAATTCTGAGGAAATCCTCTAGTAGAATTTAGAAGATGCTTACATTACCAGATAGGAAAGCTCAGAAACAGCAGAAATGGTAAGCCAAAAAAAAAAAAAAAAAAGACAGCCATTATTTTCTTCCAGATACAGTTTTTAGGGATATGCTGCATTCCTCTTTGGTCTCTTGCTGAATGACCACTGACAATTTATGTGTTAATACCCAAGGAAAGGTGGAGGAAGGCTTAATATCAGTGACCTTCATTGTTAAAAGTAGGACCAGAAGCAAAAATCTATCCAAGATTCCTCTACTACAAAGTGACATCCTCTTAAAGGATGTCATCCATTTCTAAAAGCTGCCATTTGTAATAGGCTGGACTTGATTCACACTGTCCCTGGTAGTTTATACGCACAACTGGAAAGAAATGAAATATTAAAAATCTAAATTAATTAAAAAGGAGTTTCTTTAGCAGAGGAAAGATGTTCCAAAGAGCGAAAGAAGACACATCAAAGATAAAGAAAGCATTGATTCAATTGTCTATAATATCCTAGACTTATTTATGGTTCTGGTTTATAGCTTGAAAGGACAACTAGGTGGCAAAGTAGGTAAGATGCTGGGCCTGGTATCAGGAAGACATCTTCTTGAGTTCAAAATTGCCCTCAGACACTTACTAGCTGAGCAAGTCACTTAACTTTATTTGCCTCAATTTCCTCATGTGTAAAATGAGCTAGAGAAGGAAATGACAACCACTTCAGAAAAAGAAAATCCCAAATGGGTTTGAACATGACTAAAAAACAAATGCAACAACAACTTTAAAGTCCAAATCTTGAGATCCAAGGAGCCCTCAGCTACTTGTGCCCTAGTTATTTGGTATCAGGCTATCAGGAAGCTATGTCAATGGTTCCAGTGTTTATATTATGCAGTGGATAGAATGTTAGACCTAGAGTCAGAGGATCTGAATTCAAATCTAGACTCAGACATTCACTAACTCTAAGTCACTTAACTTCTGTTGTCTCTAATATAAAATAGAATATACTTCCCAGGGTTGTTGTGAGCATCAAATGAGATAATGTCTTTAAAGACTTAGCAGAATAGCTGGAATATAGGTATAATACAATATAGTTATTATTATTGTTGTTGTTGTTATTATAATTATTATTATAGTATCAAGGAAATTTTCAGTACATGTTTTTAAGAAAAGCTAGCCTAACTTGCATGGAAAGAAAGGGTTAGAATATTGCTTTAATTACATGCCCATTTCCTAAAGTTTAAGGCTTCTATTTTAGATGTTCAAATGAACCGATTTTACAATGTTTGGCTTATCTCTTTAACTATTTTCTCTTACATTTCCAGATTGTCGTTCTAAGTGTCCAATTAATGTATATTCAGTTTTGTGCCTTGTGAACCCAACTGTTATGGTCTAAAATAAAAAAAAATATTATTCTGACCAGCCATAAATGAAGATTTCTGGGAATGCTTTATTATGAGTACTAATAATAAGGAAGGAAAAGTCAACCAAACTGTAGTAATTTTTATGCTGCTTTTCTTTTAATTTTACCATACTGGTAATTCCACTTCACCCTTATTCTTAGATAACTTTTTCATCCTGATTCTTGTATTGATGTATTTTAGGATAACCTATTTATATAGAGGAACTTTGGCTAATAGGATCATAGATTTAGAAATGCAAGGGATGATGGGAGCCATCTATAACAACCCCATTGTTTTACAGATGAAGAAACTGAGGTCCAAAGTTATTAAGTGACTTGTCCAATATCAAATAGGTAGAAAAACAGAGATGAGTTCCAGTACTAATATTTTTATTTTGATATCAATACTGTTCAACATCACTCACTCATTTCCCTCTCTCCAACTACAAGTATAATCATCAGCATTGATCTATCAGTCTTTGGCAATTATCCTTTACCTCCCTAGAGTAAAATGTTTCCATCCTGCAAAATGCTTAGGGGTTATAATGACAGTGAGATAAGAATGAGAAAAACAGAATATTGCAAATATACCTTTTTTTTTGTTTTTTTTTGCAAGGCAAATGGGGTTAAGCGGCTTGCCCAAGGCCACACAGCTAGGTAATCATTAAGTGTCTGAGGCCGGATTTGAACTCGGGTACTCCTGACTCCAGGGCCAGTGCTCCATCCACTGCGCCACCTAGCCACCCCTAAATATAGCTTTTAAGACACAGAAAGTTTTGATAGGACCCAGGGATCAGCTACAGTGAGTTGTGAGCAGAGCTTCAAGGACAACCTCCAAAAAAAAAAAAAGTTTGGAATACAGCAAGAGGGAATGTTGAAAAAAGGAAAAGGGTTTTTTTTTTGGTTGTTATTCAAAAGACACAGTATGGTTAATGGAAGAGGAGTCAAACAGTAAAAAAGAAAAAAGATGGAACTTAGCCTTGAGTTAACTTATGTTCCTAAATGTTCTATTCTAATGTTTCCTGAACAAAAACAAGTAAAATCTCTCTAAAACTATTTCATGAATTAGATTAATGGAATTCAATTTTATTGGAAACATAGTAGAGTTATTAGAGATGATCTATTCCTCCTTGGTATCTTAAAGACAGCACAAGGAAAAGTATCCTCGACTAGGAGTCAAATGATCTAGGGTCAAATACTCACTGCTCCTTTTCTACTTGGGTGGTCATGGGGAAATCACTTAACCCCTCTGGGCTTTAGCTTCTTGAAGTATGAAATAAAAGAATCAAATTAGATGATCTCTAAAATCTCTCCCTGCTTTAGATTCCATGATCTTCTTGTACAAAAAGACATTAAGGGAAGTTATAAGATCTATTGTAGTACTGGGATCGTAGTGTGCTCCCAATAAATTTGTTAATTGATCTGATGACAGATGAATTAAAAAAAGTACTAGTCTTTATCAAACAGAGATTGTACCTGTGAGAATTTAATAACTAAGAAACTCTATTATAATGAATTCTTATTAAGATTTCTATAATAATTTCATGTAAACCTTTCAAAATCTGAAAATCTACATAAAAGGGAATAAGTACCAAAAATCATAGGTCATATGACCTAGATTTAGAGCTATAAGGGACCTTAGGGAACATTGTAGATAACATCATTATTTTACAGATGAGTTAACTGAAGCTCAGAATAATAAAATGTCATCCAGGGCTATATAATTAATAGTCTGAGATGAGATTCAAATCTAGATCTCTCTGGTTCCAACTTTACCTCAACAGCATAATCAGAGCTGAATCCATAGAATAAGAAGACAGCAACACTACTTAAGGCAAAATTATCAGGAAATGACAGATAGAAGAGAAACATAAAGATCTCAGGCAGCATCTCCATCTTCAACCTATGCCATATTCAAGGTATAGGCAATAAGGCAGACTTGAAGACCTGGGCTTCTAGGATTAACTAATTTCAACTACTCCTCAATAGAGTGAACTCGACTTGAACTTACACTCCACCAAAATTGCACAGAAGTCAGAAAATAATGATACTACATAGCCACAGGGGAAAAAAAGAAGAAAGAAATGCAACTTGGAGTGAGTGTGGTTTTAAAAAATGCATAAATTGAGTGGCTAGGTGGTATAGTTGGGGTGGCTAGGTGGTATAGTGGATAGAGAACCAGCCCTGGAGTCAGGAATACCTGGGTTCAAATCCGGTCTCAGACACTTAATAATTACCTAGCTGTGTGGCCTTGGGCAAGCCACTTAACCCCACTGCCTTACAAAAAAACTAAAGAAAAAAGCATAAATTGAGGTAAGTAGAGCAGAAGCAAGAGAATTCCACAGAAAGGGAACTCCAAATTCAAATATATTAAGATATCTCTGTGCAAAATTTGCAAACAGCAAAATACAGAGGACATCCAGTTTGGGGGTCTAGAGAGGAATGGAAGAGGAAAGAATTAAGTGGTGAGGAAATCCAGACAACTTACTGGGAATTTTAAAATATAACTATAAAATAGACTCTGCTTCACTGGGATGGGAGACTCACATTGAGTAAACTCACTTTAAAAAGCATATTAGTAACTCTTTTGGATCTTCCAGTCTTCGATGCTGTGATACTCAGAGATTAAGTCAATGTCCAGGGTCACATAATATATGTGAGTAAGAGAAAACATAGATCCTCCTTCCAAGGGTTCTTTATCTGTTATACCACTTAACCACCATATCGGTATTCAAAATTTTATTTTAAAATTTGGCCATTCGTTCTGCTTCCAGTTATGGATAGGTTTTTTGCAATTATAAATGATGCCACTATAAAAAATAATTGAGCATATTTTTGAGGATAAATACTTCTAAGTCTTATTTATCTTTAAAGAATATTATTTTGTTATTAAAATATATGATCACATTTACAGGGCATGTGATTTTGGCACTAATTTCTATTTTCTAAAGATTACTTCTTTCTCTTTTCCACTTCCTATTTTCCACTTTCCAATGCCTTCTTATTGGTCAAAAACAAGTACAAAATTGGAGTTCCTTTTATTGATTCTCTTACTTTTTTTGAAGAAAGACAAGAATAAATAGCCACTCTGCTTTTGACAGAGAACATTTCTAGAGTGCTATGAATAACTTTAATTACCCAAATCCAGGATTCCATGTTAGATTTGTGATTTGCTTTCTAAATTCCTCTTTTATTTCTTCCTCTATCCAGGTAACCCATATCAAATGACAATATCATTTTTTGTTTGTTTTATTTTACTCCTTTGATCTTATCCCCCAAATACTCTCCATCATTCCTCCCCCCTCTGGTTGTGATTTCCCACATAAGCATATTTTCTTCTGATGTAATACTACTCATTCTTTTACTCCTCTTCCTAAAGGTTGTTCCTTTTTATTATAAAGTATTCCCATCCAGAGGGTTATTGAAGTCATGATTCAATCTCATCTAAGCTTCAATGATGCTTCTGAGGTCATACATGCCTGCCTTCACTAAGAAAGGATCTTAACATTTTTGTGGCATGTATCCTTTTGCAGTCTGTTGAGGTCTATGGATCTCTTCCCAGGACAATGCTTTTAAATAAATAAAATAAAGAACCAAGGAAATAAATTATATCGGCATAAAGTTTTCCAAATTTTTCAAAACAAATTCCTGAACCCTTGGGTTAAGAACCTTGGACTGAGTTATTTAGGTAAACTTCTTTGCTACTTATATTTTGTTCATTTGAGGAGATATCTGAGTGGCAGTTTTTATTCCTTCTTTCTTTTTCTTTTCCTATAAAGTCTGACTCTTTTTTGCTATTTTCCCTGCTTTGGAGTTGCAACACAATATAGTATGTATGTGGTTTTCTTTTCCTCCTTTCCTCTGAATAAAATCCCATTTGATCATATTTATAAGGTTCCAGTCAGCTAAGTGGCACAGTGTAAAGAGTGCTGCCAGGTGTGGAGTCAGGAAGACCTGAGTTCAAATTTGACGCCTCAGTTTCCCCATCTAAAAAAATCTGGAGAAGGAAATAGCACAACACTCCATTATCTTTGCCAAGAAAATCCAAATGGGATCACAAAGAGCCAGACATGATTAACTGCCTAAAAAAACAACAATCAGGCAAGTTAATTTTTCAAAAAACCTTAATGATGAATTCCATTCTTGACTGAGAGTCTATGATTCCTCTATTTTAAACTGTGGTTCAAAATTCAAAATTTCATATTTAAACATCTTTCAAACCAGATGTTTATTTCCCAAATTTGCATTTTCCCCTAAAGTCCTTACCTTTATTACCTATATTCATCAGTAATGAGTAAGAAATATAAAGATAGAGATGTAGATAGATAGATAGATAGATAAACATCTGATTCCCTGTGTTCTTCAGTTTTTGCTCACAACTACATAGTCACTTCTGGAAGTATCATAATTAACCAGATATTGCTATCATTGAATTGGCAAATATTGAAATGTTCTACATTATATCCCATTCTATGGCAAGAAAATTTAGCAGACTTCTGTATTTCTAATAAATAAAATAACTGCCTCACTACCCCCTAAGCAGAGATTCTCTAACATCACAACTCAATTATCTTTTTTTCCCTTATTATGCTTATCAGGTGATTTATTCTCATAATTCTTATTCTTTTGGGTGCCAATAGTTCCTTCCTTCACAGGGATCCAGTGATTTCATATGGAGATCACTTTAGATATACTACTTAGAAGCAACTATTAAGTGTTCCTTCTCTTTTCTCTTTTTGTATCAAATTCTTCTGCCTTTTAAATCTCCTGAGACAGATCCCGATTACTCAGACACTTTAGTCTCTTTTTTAAAAAATCTTTATTACCTTGAAGACTTCTTCCAATTTTTCCCCCAAGGAAGATTTAATTATCTGTTACAACTTGGAGAATTGAAAAGATAAACCAAAGCTACCCATTGAGCATATCTAGCAGTTACTTGAATAGAGCAAAAATTCACATATCATATATTGTTTATGTACTGACAAAATTTCCTTTTTGACCAGAATTTTTAGAAGTGAGGGTTTCATTCTTCTGTCATTCTTATTGATAGTCCTTTTAGTCAATGCTTTGGTTGAACTGAAATGTTTGTTGTATTGAGTTAAACTAAACTTTATATATGAGCAATTCATGAACAGAAACTCCCCTGTTAAGAAGGTATTTGGGGGAAAACTTTCAATGCTCTTGGCTCATAAGCTCCTTTCCTATATGCTGAACTCAACATATGGACATCAACTCTAAATTTATAGAAATGTTTTTCTAAATGAATTATTATTTATTTCATTGATGGGAACTCCTAACAAAGGCTTGATTTATCTATATTTCAATCTTTTCTTAAGAGATAAGGTAAGTTTGCTTCACTGATCTAGTATCTTCTGACCAAGGGTCTAAAGCAAGCAGAACATGAACATAGCTGATATAGATGAGCAGTATAGAGTGAAATTAAATTATAAATATTTTTAAGCTTCTATTCAAGCTTGAAGATCAGTTTTTGAAAATTAATTTTTCTACCTTTCTGCCTCTGTATTTAGGTGTATGTTTTCTGTTTTGAGTAAATAATGTGAAGACATTCTGGAAGCGTACTCTGGGTTCCACTGTTATAAGGATATATGATTCTAACTGATGATTCTCCTTATTTTCTTTTTTTTCTCCTTTCCTCTATGATCTCTTTTCTACTTCTTAACAACATTTAGTCTCCAGGCATGTTAGAAATATGAATCATATAAAGTTACAAAGATTGATATTTTAGAGTGAAAGAATAGAGAGCCTGTGAAGAAAAAAATGACTATAAAAGAAAATTTGAAAAAAATGCTTAAAAGTCAGGAATATTTTCTTTTTGAAGACCTCTTACCCATTCTTCAAAGCCCAGATCAAGTATTTCTTCTCATGAGAAGTTATCCTGGGTCACCCCAACCCAGTGATCTTTTTCTTCTTTGAATTTTTATAGTAAATCACTTATTCTGATTTGGTACTTATTATCTTATTTTTATTTTTTACAGAACACTTGACAAATGTTTGTTGTATTGAATTAAATTAAACTTTATATGTGAACAATTCTTGAACAGAAACTCTCCTGATAAGAAGGTATTTGGGGGGAAACTTTCAATGCTCTTGGCTCATAAGCTCCTTTCCTATATGCTGAACTCAACATATGGACATGAACTCGAAATTTTTAGAAATGTCTTTCAAAATATTTCACCTGAAAAATGAGAAAGGGAATAAATAAGTCTGTGAAAATTCCCCCATTAGTAATAAAAACACCACTAAGAGTACCTGAGACACTCACAGTGCCAAATATGAAAGGTCATTTAACTGAACCCACTCACATGTCTTCATCTCCTTCTCTTTTCCAATTATAACTGGGATGCCTCCCCTCTCTATTTCTCTTCACTTATTAACATACATAGATATATACATTCACACACACACATATACATATATAATAAAAATGAATCCTGCATACTCTTCCTCCAGAGAGCTCATTGTTCAACATTTCTCAACACACTTCTGACCAGCCATCTAATATAACCAGAACTCTCTGGGATCTGTCTGGGTCTCTTTTTGACCAGTGACACTTATAGGACTACAGAATGTTAGAGTTGAAAAGGTACTTGGAAACTAATCCTTTCATCTAGAAAGTCACTGAAATAAAATAGAGGGGGGAAAAAATAAAGGGAATGCTTTACTTGGATTCTGAAAGTCCTAGTTCAAATTCTGACTCTTATGCTTGCTAGCTATGTGTCTATGGGCAAATTCTTTAATTTTCTGAAATCTCAGTTTCTTTGTCTATAAAATGGGGCTAATGATATACAAAATAACTCACTCACAAATCACTTTTAGATAATGCATTTACTATGCTTTGTAAACTTTGAAGTAGTATATAGATGCCAATATATTAATTCCTACCTCTGACACATACTGACACATACAATTAATCTGGCAAGTCACAATATGTCAGTGTCCTCAGGCAACTCCCCCAGGTTATAAATTACAAAGCAGTTGTAGATCCATATTAGAAGGAATTTCCTCACTAAAAGTTCACTGTAATCAATAAATCTTTCAATCAATCAGTAAGCAATTATAAACTGCTACGATAGCCAGTCACTATGCTCTATCAGTGAAATTAAAGGTCTGCCTCATCCCCTAAATGCAATCATTAATATTTTATAGATAAGGAAAATTTTGCTAAATGATTTCTCCAATTTCATATGAGTAAGTGGGCCTGGTAAGAAGTAAGTTAGATGTCTGATCTATGGGCTCCTAATCCAAGGCACTTTCCCCTGTGGCACACTTATACTAATAGATTATAATAAGCAAAAAATATGTTGGTGTTTTCCCTACATCACATAGCAAGATAAGGCACCAAATGAAAGAATACCACTTTCGAATTTATAATTCTATCTTTGAACAATATGATTATCTGTTCCTAATTTAAAAACAAAGGTAATTATTTTCAAAATACAGTATACTGATCTCGAAGTTTTGTTTGCTATTTTAAAGCTCTCCCCAGCCTCACTTTTCTCATTTGTAAAATAGGATAATAATAGTTCTGTCTTGTAGTGAGGATCAAATGAGGATTAAAGATAAAATTCTTTCCCACCTTCTGAAAATACTGTCATTAAAACTACATATAGGTATGTAAATATATAATATTTATACATATATGTGCATGTGTGTATGTGTCCCTAAAGAGACAAATAAAGGAACTGGTGACTTCACCATGAATTCAAAGCCAACAAGCAGAGTTATTTCATTGATCAAATGATAATTTAATATTGTGATACTCATTTAAAATATTTACTCACAAATATACAAATATACCTACATATATCCCACGAATTAGTTATAACATCTGCTTACAAATACAAAAAGAAGTTTTATTAATTTAAAGTATGCTGAAAAATAGAATGGAAAACCTGACTGTTTCAATAATCTTTGCTTTAGAAGATAATCAGGAGTTGGTAGAAATGATGAAAAGAAAGAACATTACAACAAAGGAAATTTACTGCATTTTAACCAACAGAAAAATTATGTTTCCAATATGGACATCATTAACAAAAGATAAGATCTTTAGATAATAGATAACTTTATTTTGCAACTCTTTTTTTTAATATCAGGCAGGACATAAACTATAAAGAAAATGCTTGCCAATGGTGTTTTCATCGACAATGAGAACATCCATATTCTTGTTCCAAATTGAACAGTTTCCCCGTATATAATGAAGATCTCCAGATGTTCCTGTTGGTAGATGACATTGTGCTGATTGTATTAAGTCCTAGAGCAGTGAAGAGCAGTGAAGAGCCTCCTAAATGAGATCTATAATCACTCAAAAGAAGTATAGCCTAATTGTCCACACAGGAGGAAAAAAAGAGTTAGTGAAGAATGTTGATTGCCCTGATTATGATATGCATTTGAATAATTAACCCATAGAGTTGGTATGTCAGCTCATGCATCTTGGACAAGCACCATGCATGGACAATGAGCCAGGACCATAATGAAACAAGAGGAGGAGAGCAAGCTTTATTGACTTGAAAAAATGTGCAGTGCTTTATCTTCTACCCTGAAATAAAAGACCTATCTTTTTAACCTCAATATTATTCCAGTCAAGTTTCATGATTTAGAGTCATAGCATTTTAAAGTCTCCAAAGAACTGGAACTGTGATTTATAATAGAAAGATCACTGTCTCCAGAGTCATGGGGTTTAGATTCAAATTCTACCTCTATTAATTAGTCAGTGGACATTGATTAAGCACCTAACATGCTAGGTTAGGCTAAGTAGAGATGAGACAAAGGGAAAAAAATCAACAGTATGCACTCTGAGACTCTGAGCAACTCACTTAACCTTGCTGTACTTCAATTTCCTGATCTGTGTAATGAATAGGTTAGATTAAATCAGGAATTTGTGACTTTTTGTGTCATTGACCCTGCTTTTTTCTTGGTATGATGTTTTTTGACGCATAAAAAAATTTCAAAAAAAAGGAAAATAAGTAAATATATCATAAATTAAACTCAATTAAATGAACTCAGCTTTCTTTCAAATTTAGTTTTACAATCCTTTGTGTAATTATAGAGTTTTATCAGTATAAAAGAAAATGTGCTGATGATTCAAGGATAATGATGGAAAAACTACTCATACTCCATTGATATACATGAAATGCTAAGAGGTCACAACATATTGAATGGACCCCACTTGTGTGACTTTATGGGAAAAAATCAGACAAGAGTTGCCTAGGATAAGGCATGAATAATAAATGCAGATATACAGAAATGTCAAAGTCAAGGTTTAACAGATGAAGAGGTAGCACAGGCATTGTAATGCTAACAAATTAAAGAGAACTCAACAATGAAGAGTAACTCTTCCACATCTGTTCTTTTCTTCACTAAAATGAGAACTTGAGAGCAGGGACTGACTTATTCTTCTATTTGTACTCCCAGCATTTTAGCATAGTGCTTTGTACAAAAGAAGCAATTAATAAATAGTAATCAATAAGATTTATTAAGCACCTACTATGAGCCAGTCACTGTGTTAAGCACTTGAAATGAAATAAGAAAAAAGGGGAAAAAAGACAATTCTTGCTCTCAAGGAAGAAAATACACAAATAGAAACTAAAAGCTAAGCAGGTAGGGAGGTGGGGGACTGCTGTAGCCATCAGGTCCTGGTAGGGTGAAGCGAAAGAGTGCTATTCATGGAATCTTAACCAAACAGAACAACTGATGGAAAATGAATTTTGGGGAGTTCTTGGTTCTTTAGAAAGGAAGGTTTTGAGAGTTTATTGTTCTGCCTTCCAGCTTTCCATTAAAAGGAGAAAGGTAGCTAGGGTACTGAGGATATATTGAATATCAAAGCTGGATCAATCTCTATGATGAGATATCAGGTGATAAACTTGTCCTGGGAGAGACATGTTCTTCTCAGAGTGAAAATCCAAGTTGAATAGCATATGGAAAATGTATGATTCATTCAATCAATCAATCATTCTTCATTAATTTGTATTATCAAGAATTGGAATAGCACACTAATATAATATCCCAATAACTACAATTTTTCCTTAATCACTTTTGAAGTAAATATGCTTAAAATGCATATTTTGTCTGGGTGATGAGGGGATTATAATTGCCCAACTGGCAAGAAAAATCACTGAGGCAGAACTCTGAGCCAAAGGTACTCTATTAAAGAATCCAAAGTCCCCTGTAATGAAGTGAACTTCAGACCTTTCTCTATCTCCTTCCAGTCTTTATAGGGCTTGAGACTCAAATAGGTAGAAAAGCATGGTAAAAGACAGAATTTCATTGGTTTATAGACCTTGTTTTTGAGGGCCAAAAAAAATTACACTTCAACTTGGGCAGGCCAAGGAGGAGTGTTGCAGGTTGGGTGAAATGCAGCCATTTCTACTAAGTCATTAAAAAAACAATCATCTGCTCATGTTGGACATGAGAGAAGGTACAAAAATAAGTTGCAAAACTTACTTTTTTCAAAAAAGAATTAAGGCATCCCACCTACGTTGGGTTTAGAAATAGAATTTTAATAAAACAGGTTGAAGAGATCTTTGTTATCATTCTTATTGTTGCACAAGTGAGCTTTATAACTGGTAAATAAGTAGTGAACATTACATTAAAGTTTGAGGCCCATTGTAAAATCCTACTCTAAGAACATATCTCATTATCCCCATATAATTTATGTAAAACATCAAATTGATTAATACTGATTGGAATAGAGTAGCAATTCAAATGAATCATTTCTCACAGGGATAAGACCTAGGGCAGAAGGGAATTCAGAGACTATGTCCAGGAATTCGTAAGCTGGGGGCTATGAACTATTGTTTTAATAATGCATTTCAAATTATAAGCCTGTTCATTTAATCTTAGGATTTTAGAAACATCAGACTGAGAAAAGGTGTCTAGTCTTTACCAGACTATCAAAGAAGTCTATGACACAAATAATATTAAGAGCTCCTGACCCCTGAGTTTGAATCTGACCTCAGACATTTATTAGCTGTGTGACCCTGCACAACTCTTTTTTCTTTCCCCAAGACAATGGGGTTAAGTGACTTACCAAAGGTTACACAGTTAGGTAGTTATTAAATATCTGAGGCTGGATTTAAACTCAGGTCCTCCTGACTCCAGGGCCAGTGTGCTATCCACTGAACCATCTAGCTGCCCTACCCCCCCACCCCCCAGCAACTCTCTTAACCCTGATTGCTTCCAAATAACCAAACAAACAACCCCTCCTGAGCAAAACCAGTGTCTTCAGATAGAGAAATTGTAACCCAAGAAGATGAAATGACATCTTCAAAGTTTACTAGAGAGCTTGAATTGAAGCTAGATTTTCAAAATGAAATGTAACTTTTTTAGAGAGTGCCATCAATCTGAAATGAAATGTTACAGTGAGGCTTGATATATGTATGCATGTTTTATTTTCTTAATACTATCTATTTTGTGTCTACTTTTTTTTTATATTTTTTCTGTCATCCTCCCTCTGTCTTGGTGAATATCATTGTTTTCTACTCAATCCTTAAAGACCTCTAAAAAAAAATTCTTAACTTGAAGTCTATGGTTAGATTTGGAGTATCCATGAACTTGTTTTTGGAATTATTTTGATAAATATATTTCTACATAATTGGATTCCTCTGTAATCTGTGCCTAACTGTATGACCTTGGGCAAGTCACTTAACCCCATTGCTTTAAATTAAAAAAAATTCTAAGAAGGAATACATGGGTTTCATGATTGCCAAAAAAGTCCATGATTTGTTTGTTTTGTTTTTAGGTTTTTTTCAAAGCAAATAGGGTTAAGTGGCTTGCCCAAGGCCACACAGTTAGGTAATTATTAAGTGTCTGAGACTGGATTTGAATTCAGATACTCCTGACTCCAGGGTCAGTGGTCTATCCACTGCACCACTTAGCCACCCCTGGGGTTGGATTTGTTTTGTTTTGTTTTTAGGTTGAAAGAAGTTCATGAAAGAACATTGAGAGTTTCTGCTCTAGAAATAACTCTTTCACTCCCTTCTAATTTGTTACTTCTAACAACCATAGACTGCTAGAATTTGGTCATTTATATATATATATATATATATATAAAATGTAGATTCTTAATGAGTACCTATGAGAATTGTCTTGCAAAAAGGTACATGAATGTATATTTTGTGGTATCAATTTGGAATGCTCAGAGATGCTTTTTACTTTTTTTAATTCTTAGTTCTGTTCCAGAAAATTAAGGTTTTGAGTAGGTGAAAGTTATTGTGCTAAGCTATGATTGTAATGCTATGGAATTTATTTTGAGATAAATCATTTTTATTCAATAAAATAAGTCTCCCTCCTAGACATAGGACTAATGATACACAAATGAAGCTAGTTTAAACTTCATATATTGCCTATCAATGTGTCCCTTAAAATGCCATTTTGTCACTCACTGAATTCCTCTCCATTCTTTTCTTCATTGTTTCTCATTTGTTCTCTTTCTCTTTCTTAGAGCAAACCCATTCTGAGGAATGGATGGCTACAACCTGCTTTTCCCCAAAGTATCACAGGAAGCTTAGACACTTCAAAAAAAGCAGAAATTGAAATCAAAGCAAAGACTTTATCCTGCTGGCAAGGATGTAAAGACCAGGCAGTGCCCTTTATCCATTTCCTAGCAAAAGCTCTGGAAGGACTCTTACACTGTTTTCCCAACCCTCCCTCTCTCCTGTGCTCTCACCCAGCAGGAGGTGATCCACTAGGTTTGTCTTGAGCTTATCTGACATCTCAGTCACCACCTGCTGGGAGTTTAGTGTGTTCAGAATCTTTAAACAGTTCCAAAGGATGGTCATCAGAAAATTAGATTTCTCAAATGGAAATGAGGTAACAAGCCTCTGCTCAATAAGTCCTGAGAATGAGAAGATGTTCAAGTTACTGTAAGACCATGTAATTATTTTTTCTTGATTATAAACACCTCTGGTCTTGAGATACCGCTAATAGAGGGAGGAGGGCAAGTTGGGGCAATGACTCATTACATTGAAGTGAGGATTAGAGTAAGAGAACAAGAACAGTATCCTTTTCCCTATTTGCTCTACAGGAGAGGTTCTTAACATTTATTGTATCATGGACTCTTTTTTTATTTAGAATAAATTTTCTTTTTCTTTTCTTTTTTGAAACAATATTCCCTACTCTTACGTTGAAATAATAAAGCTTATATAGAAATTGGCACAATTCCAAGTAGGCATAATCCGTAACAAATAAGTATATCTAAAAACTTCCTTAATTAGAACATAAATAACAACAATAATAATACTTGCTCAGGTAGAAAATTGACATAAAGATCCTTCGTAATGATACTACAAATCATTTAAACACTCTGAGCTTCAATTTCTTAATTTATAAAATGAATGCGTTGATTATCATGACCTTTAAGTCACCTAAATTCTGAACCTATGATCAGCTTAAAAGAGAAGTGGTCAGGCAGGGGAAGTTCAAGATGGATTGACATTCCTACTATTGGAATATCACTTAACCCCACTGCAATAAATTAGATAGATATGAGTGAGTGAGTCAATGGAGTGAGTCAGTGGCCTCTCTCAAGACCAAAGACTGAATGAGGGTCCATGTTAAAGGTGAGTGTTCCTTCTGATTGGTCTGATAACTGCATCATTTAGAACTCACCTGGCAGAAATAAGGCAATCCTGTTTGCAAAGTGTGCTGGCCTTCAGGTAAGAATGATGATATTTCTCTCTTTCAATTGTTGTTGAGTCATTTCATTCTTATTAAGACTTTCCATGACCCCATTTGGAGTTTTCTTATCAAAGATAGGAGTGGTTTGCCATTTGCTTCTCTAGTTCATTTTACAACAGAGTAACTGAAGCAAAAAATGTTAAATGACTTGTTCAGGCTCACATAGTAAGTATCTGAGGTCAAATTTTAGTTCAATTCCTCCTGACTCCACTGAACTATCACCCAGGATTCTTCTACCCTCCTCAAAAGGAAAAGAAAATGGTCTTAATGATTAAATATATCTGTGATCTCATCAATCTAGACTAGTATTTCAGATCACCATCAAATAATGCCTAAGGCACTTTTGTCCTGTCATAAATCCTATACAGGTGATATAGCTAACATGATTGTATTCTTTCTCTAGATCTCTTGAAACTGTTTATCTCATATGGTCCCCCCAGAAAGTTATTGCAGGTTCAAGGAATTTAGGAGGAAAACATCTATTAGAGTCATAAATCATAAGCCTTCACTGGTGTTTTTCTTGACTAGATCTATCAAAAGATACTTTATTAACATGAATAATGGAGAGAGCACCACCCCCTGGCCTCAGAAGGATCTGAGTTCAAATCCAGACTAACACACTTGATACTCACTTGTTATGTGATTTTTTTTTAGGTTTTTGCAAGGCAAACAGGGTTAAGTGGCTTGCCCAAGGCCACACAGCTAGGTAATTATTAAGTGTCTGAGACTGGATTTGAACCCAGGTACTCCTGACTCCAGAGCCAGTGCTTTATCCACTATGCCACCTAGCGGCCCTTTGTTATGTGATCTTAAGCAAGTCATTTAACCCTATTGCCTTGCAAAAAAAAATTAAAAAGACATTTAACTAAACATAAAAAAATAATGGAAAAAAAACTCTTACCCCATTCACACTCTCCTCTATCAGTTATCACAAGGCATGTATGTCCCATTAACATGAATGGGGGAATACCATACTGAGTAACATGCATGACCATGAAAAATATGTGACCAGTAAAATAATCAAAATAATTACTATATTATTATAACTACCCAAATTAACTACAACCAGAGAAGGAACTGATAAATATAATGATTTCATATATATATAATACATATTTGTTTCTAATGGCAATCATCTTTACAGTAGGAGAGGGGAAGAAAAAAGGGGGGAATTAACATAAAAATTTTTTATTTAAAAAAGAATAGCAAGTTGTACAAAATGTAGTTTCATGTGTAATAATCTTTTTATTATATAATGTTATGTAAATGTTTGTTTTATTCCATAAATTAAAGATAAAATTAAGTATGGAGTTGGGGAATAAACAGTTAACCAAATAAAATCAATTAATTAAAAGAAAACAATACAAAAAGTTATGTAGCATGAACTATTTAACAGGAACTTTGCTAAGTACTTTAAAATTATTATTTCATTTGATCTTCACAATGTCCCTGATGACAGATGAGGGAACTGAGGCAAACAGGTTTTATTTTTTTTAAGTGACTTGCCTAGGATTACACAGCTACCAAGCACCTGAAATCAGATTTAATTTATGCTAGGGATACTGCAGAACAATTGATAACCTGTAATGCTGTCAAAGGATTATGAGATTACACATTTAGAGCTGGAAGAGTCCTTAAAGACCATCTAGTCCAATCATTTAATTTTTCAAATGGAGAACTGAGGTCAAGAAAGACCAAAGGACCTCTGCAGGGTTACATAGTTAAGAAGTATCTGAGGCAGGACTTGAACCATTTTCCTGACTTTTAATTCAGCCTTCCACCCTTCTACCATTTAATGAGTATCTCAAATATTCAGAAAGCACTGAACTGCTTTCTTTTAGGTATCTCACATTTTTTTTTTCCTGGATTTTTTCTATTAAGTAGCTAATGCTCTTTCAGGCCATCTGCTGGTCATCAAGCTAGTGGTGACTTGTCACTGAACTGCTGCTGCTATTCTCTTCTACCACCTGCTGGTCTTGGACTGCAATGTGTTTCCTTTGCTGATCAGGTTTTCATACTAAAAAGCATATAGACAGTGTGTCTGGAGCTCTTTTGTAATGGAAAACCCATCCAACTGTGCATAGTTAGCTAGCTAGAAAATCTTCAGGCATTTTTAATGTAAAAAAATTATTTAAAAAGAAAGAAAAAGAGAAAGAAAGAAAAAAGAAAGAAGAAATGAGCTTACTTATCATTCAGTTTCTCTTAGCTCAAACTATCAGAATTATGGTACAAAATTCTTTATAACTCATATTATACTACAGATTCACTTGCCTATATCCCTTTCAACTTACCCTGGGCACTCCTCTTTGTAAAACTTCAAAGGAATTGAGGAATAAAGAACAGTGGTTATTGAGGAATAAAGAACAGTGGTTATTGAGGAATAAAGAACAGCAGCATATCTGGTTTCCAGAACCTGAGTGGAGAAAGTACTCTAGTAGCTTCCTAGTTTAACTATTATAGTTGTTAGCTAATTTACATGCTATTAAAGGGGTAAAAGGGATTTTGAAATACAATTTTTTAAATTTTCAAAATTTTTTAATGTTTTATGCCTTTTCCTCTCTCAATTCTGCTTTTGACTCTGGGTTTTACTACCATTCCTTACTAGCCTTCCCAAGGGCAATCTCTGGTCATCCTGAATCCTGATCCATATCTGACCACTGAAACCAAAAGGCTGAAAGAGAAAGTGAGACTGGTGACTGGTGACTTTGCATAGCATCCCCTCACTCAGATCCAACTCACTTGCATGCCTTGGAGTCAGCTCCCATCAATTAATCAGCCTTCCCACTCTGCAAGTTTCCCCAACCCCTATGACCTCTCACTTTCAGCTTTCTCACCCTTGAATGTTTCTTACCCCAGTCAAGCCCTGCTCCCTTAGGGGAGCTCCTCAGAGACGCTCCATTTTAAGGAAGGGCCTATATCAGTCATTCCATATTCCTCTCCAGGTTGACTCTGGAGGAGAAAATGAGGCTGACATCTTTGCAGAGCTATACCTCACTCAAATCTAATTCATGCTCAAGTCAAGACATCATCCTGTCATACCATACGTCTTCTTCAAAGGACAAATAACAGCTACAACAAACAAAATTTGTCCCCAAGCAGGTACCTCTCCTTCCTCAGGCTTTTCAGCTCATTTGGTCTTTCCTTCCACCATTAGAATATAAATTCCTTGAGGGGAATTTGTATCTTTAGAACTTGGAACATTGACTGTTATGCTTAATGAATACCTATTTTGGACAAAATAAAATACATTCCACAATTAAAACTTAGATCACAAATTTTCTTGCTAAAATAGAATATAAATGATCTTTCTGTTGTCTAGATGTTTAATTATAATAATATAAGTTAATGTGGAGATGTTTCTCTTATTTGCCTTATTTATTTCACCAATAATGACCAAGTGTATATATCTTGCATAGCAATAATAATACATTTATATGTGTCTAGGGACACATTTCTTGTTAAAGACCATGCTCTATTCCTTTTCCCATTGCTTCTCATGTTCTCAAATTGTTCTCTCTCATTCTACCTCACACATATACAAACAGAAGTCTCAAGTTCACAAGTAAAATTTATTTTATTGAAATGCTTTAGTAATGTTAGGTTAACATTATTTATATTACCCAACCTATATAGCAACCCTTGTAACAAAATACAGTTAAGTAAAATAAGCCAAAATGTTGACTATCCATAATGGCATTTGGCTCATTCATCACCTGTAGTCTAGTTGGTTGGTTCTTTTTATCAAAGAAAACCAAACTAACATCACTCTATTATAGATGAGTTATCATGTGTCCAACTGTGGCTGATCAAATAAAAATGAGTTTGGAATGTTCTACACCTGGAGTGGTTACTCTGAACTTGTGAATCTCAAATTTCCTCTGAACTGTTTCAATTCTGCCTTGCTCAGAGTGCAGTACGTTTCTGATGAGGACATGCCATGGTGCACAATCAATGCCAAAGTCCTTAAAAGAAACCTTCGGGGTGTCCTTGCATCATTTCTTCAGACCCCACTGTTGAGTGCTTTCCCTATGTGAGTTCTCCACAAAATAGCCATAAAATATGTTTGGTATTCTAATAACATGACTAACCCATTTGAATGCTTGGAAGTTTAGCTCGAAAAAGGACCTCATTGTCTAGTATCTTATCCTGCTGGGTGATCTTCAGAATCTTTCCAAGACAATTTAAATGGAAGCAATTCAGTTTTCTGGCATTGTGTTGGTAGATAGCAATGAGATCGGTACAATGGCTCTGTAAACCCTCAGTTTGGTAGTCAGTCTAATATCTCTTCTCTCCCACACTTTGTTTTAGAGTCTCCCAAATACTGAGCTAGGTCTGGCAATGTATGTGTCAACCTCACTGCCAATGTGTATCTCCCTGGAAAGCATACTGCCAGTGTAAATGAACTTATCCACAGTATTCAAAACTTCTTCCTTTGTCAAAATTGGGATGGTTCCACATATGAATAGGGTGGTGCTGGCTACTGGTGCACCTGTGTTTTCTTGGTGCTGTTAGACCAAAGTTAGCAAAAGCAGCAGAGAATCAATCCATACTTTGTTGCATCTCAACTTCAGAGTCTGTGCTGAGTGAACAATCATCTACAAACAGAAGATCATGCACCAATACTCCCTCCATTTTGGCCTTGCTTGTAGCCTTTTCAAGTCAAAGAATTTACCATCAGTGTGGTATCTAACTTTGATCATCCTCAGTAAAGGTTTTGATGACATGACTGAAAACATGCTAAAAAGCATGGGAGCAAGGACATAGCCTCATACATCCATTGATGACTGGTAAATCTTGAGGGCATAATCCACCATCCTGTATCATTCTGGGCAAGCATGCCATCATTTAACTGACCAATGATAGATGAACTTCTCCGGGCAGGCAAATTTTGACATAATTTTCCATAAGCCCTCACAACAAACAGTATCAAATTCAGATCTACAAACTTTGTATACAGACTTCTAGCAATTTTTTCTGGAGTGGTCGGGCAGCAAATACCATATCAATCATTCCTTAACCCTTTCTGAAGCCACACTAGCTCTTAGGGAAGTAACCGTATTCCAGGTGAAGGATCAGCCTATTGAAAGGGACTCTGGCAAGAATCTTACCAGCAATGACTAAAAGAGAAACACCCGTGATTGTCACAGGAAAATCTATTCCCTTTAACTTTATAGAGATGGACAAGGGAGGCATCCTGGAATTCCTAATGGATAATCTCCTCTTTCCACATAACTTGGAAGGTTTTAGGCAGCTTTTTTATGAACATTTAACCCTCTACCTTGTAAATCTTTAGATCCTTTGCCACAAGAAAGGAACTAAATGGCATTCAAAACCTCTTCAGTTGGAATTTCAGCTAGGGACATATTGACTTCATCTTTAAGTAAACATTCAGGGGCTTCTTCACTGATAGATGACAGAGTGATAAGAAAACTATGGAAGTGTTCAACCCATCTCTCTAGGATCATGTCCCTATCCCTAATCAATAAGTTTCCATCAGCACTGAGTAGTTGAGAAGCACCACATGTATTTGGCCCATAAATAGCTTTCAGGTCATCATAAAAAGTATTTTTGTTATTATCTGCCTAAAATTGAATTTCATCTGCCTTCTTACTGAGCCAAGAATTCCGCAACTCTCTAAGCTTCACTTGTACTTTCCTTTTTTAATTTTTTTTATTTTATTTAAGCAATGGGGTTAAGTGATTTGCCCAAGGTCACACAGCTAAGCAATCATTAAGTGTCTGAAATCAGATTTGTATTCAGGTCCTCCTGTCTCCAGGGCCAGTGCTATATCCACTATGCCCCCTTGCTTCTTCTGTACTTTACTTTTGATGGAATTAAATGCTGCCTTCTTAGAAATGGATTAACTATCCTGCTTGTAAACCCTATGGGGTTCTCGTTTTTCATTTAGCAGCTTCTGTATTTCCCCCCTCATTTTCATCAGTAGTACCTGTTGCTTGAGAATAAAACTATTTGTGCATTCATTGTCCCCTGGAACCAAGATTGGCCATTATATTGATCTGAAATTTGATATAGTGTTATTTGTCTTCGAATTAATGTGGTAACTATGCATACTGTTTTCTTGAGTCTCCTTACTTCACTATGCATTAGTTTATCCAAATCTAATAAACTGGGAGCTTTTTAAGATATAAATTAGACAAATGTATAGTCCTACATCATTCAGTTAACTATGGATAAATTTAAAATACCATCCTTCTCTGTGCCCTTCAGTCTGCAGGAACTTTCTTTAGACCCTAATTCTATGGCCCGACTATCCTTGTCTATGATTGAGTTGAACTATATCTTTCGCTACATTTTCCTTATCAGAGGAAAAAAACAAATTTCAATACTTCCCCAAGAAGTTTATTCTTTCCTAAAATTGGCCTTTAGCTCTTACGATTTTTACAATTGGGGGCGGGGGGGGGAGTAAGCTGTTCTTCTCATCTATACCTGTATTTTATTTATTCCCTGAGAATTGGATCATACGTTATATCCTTCATATACTTTCCCAAATTTTCTTAACCAAAAGTGATTTTCTTCTCTTTTTTTGAACTCCTATATTTTGTTTGTACTACTCTTTTCGTACTTAACTCATTCTCCCTCCTTTTTGTAGCTTTTATTATTTATGACAGCAATTCTACTTTATAATCCTATCCTTGAGGCAACAGATCCTACCCAATACATTTCTTATTCCCTAAAGTGTCAAAAAATAAATTTTTGTTCATAGGAAGAACTTAATAATGATGATGTGTAGAAATAAAGGAAAGTCATTACTTATATTTCTTATTAACATATTCTAAAAGGATTCAATATTCATAAAATTGTTTTATTATCTGACAATCACCAAGATCATTTTTGGCATCTGGTTCCTTTCTAGTTCATTGTTTTGTTCAATCCAGCCCAGTATTACTTGAAAGTAGATTTCTCATGGCACTTAGGTTGATTTCATATGCATGGAAGATTGTTATGTATCCATACAGGCTACCCTTAGGGATTCTTCAGGCAGTAGGCTGTTTCCCCTAATAAAAGGAATTTGAAGCAAATAAAGTGATGGAGATATAAAAAATAGAAAGTACTTCCATTGACTGTGCTTTGGGTCAACATCACCAAAAATGAAAGACAGTTTTTCTTAGAAGAATAACTCAAGTTACATGTTCCCTACAATTAATTTTAACTTTTTTTATATATAGCACTTTAAAATTCATAAAATATTTAAATGCATTCTTTAATTCTATTCTCCCAATAATTCTATGAGGTTTTTAATAAGGTACTGTTATCCCCATTCTATAGGTGAGTAAATCAAGACTCAGAAAAGTCAAGTGAGTTTCCCAGTGTTTCTACATAATTAGTAAAAGATAGATCTTAACTCTTCTTTCAAGTTCAGGACTTTTTTGGAAAAAGTTGTATCATGTATCCTTCCTAAAATACACAAAAAAAGAGTCTCTTCACAAATATCAAACTCCCTATTGCAGGATACTTTCATATACTCATTTTTTAATCTATCATAAATACAGAAGACAAGATAAATTTCTTTCTTCACATTTCTGAATCCAAACTGCAATAAAAAATATCACACACATATACATATATATATATATATATATGTATATGTATGATGTATAACTAAATTGGAGCACCACTCTTATCAGGAGATGAAAACCCAGAGAATAAAATAAATGAAGGTCAAATATAGATATATAATGCAAAGAAATCAAATACAAAGGGAAAGAGCTATATAAATATAATTATAGCATCCCAAACTGGAAGCTAAGTAAGAATCCATCAATGGTTGAATGGCTAAACAAATTGTGATAAATGAATGAAGTAAGATATTATTGTTCCATAAGGAATGACTGCTATGAAGGATCCAGAAAAACACAGGGGAATGGAGAAAAGTAGGGAGTGCCATAAGATGGCATAGTAGAAGGAAGCAATGCAACTAAATGCAAGTCCACAGCTTCTCCAAAAAAGATCTATAAAATCTAAAAATTGAATCCTGATGGAGAATTTCAGAATAGGGAAGCAGATAGAGATGTCTGGAGAAATACTTGGGACAAGGTCATAGTAGGACATTTGGGACATGGAACATTCTAGTGCCCCAGGAAAAACTGTATAGTAGCACAAAAAATTCCCTGACTCATACAGGAGTACGGAAGACCCATACCAAGGCACTACAGAAAGAGAAGATGCCAATTGATAGCTTTGTAACTTAACCAATTCTGGGTCACAGGTCCAGAACAGACTGGTAACTGATTAAGGCATGGTAGTGGCATTCCCTTTCCCTGGCAGAGAGATCCCAGGTAAAGCACTGAAAAAGAAGGAATTTCAGAAACTAGTAATATTAGTGAGGTAGTTCAGACACTAAATTCAAAGCAGGGTCTAACTTCTAGTATGTAATCCAACCTGAAGAATATCCAAGCAAAGCATCATAGACCACAGTGGAGTAAATAATTCTCCTGCTTTAAACCAATAGAGCATTTCAATTGTCCAATAAAGGCAACTGTAGCAAGCAATCTGTTCTTCCATAGACAGAAATCCAGGATTAGGAATTGTAGAGTTTAAAACAGGGGAAGAACAATTATATTTCACCCTGAATAAGAATCCTTTGAGATTATGAAAAGCTTGCATGCTCCTACCCAATTCCTGAGATCCTAGAAAAATAAAATACTCAATATCCCTAAAAGGGAAAAAAAAAGAAAAAGCAGCAACTGAACCACCCCAGACCAACAGTGTGGCAGAGTCCAGTGTTAATATGAAGTACAAAGTCAGGAAAGAGGTTGGAAGAATGGGAAAAAAAAAAGCCTCCATTCTAATGAGCTATTGTAATAGGGACATGCTCAAGGTACAATTAGAGAAAAAATATCTACAAGCATCTACAAAGTCAAAAGGCTAAAAAAGTGGAAGAAAATATAAAGTTCTCAGGCAACTGACATGGAAATTAATCAAGGAAAAAGAAATTTAGGGATCACTGCAGTGTCTGAAGACCATACCTAGTAAAAAGAGCCTAGTTATCCTCTTTCAAAAGATCTTAAACAAAAATTGTACAGATCCCTTGAAAAATCAAAGCACAAAGGAGAAATAGAAAGAATTTCCTGGTGACCTTCTGAGAAAGACTAAAATGAAAATTCCAGGAACATCATATACAAAATCTAGAGCTTTCAGGTCAAGGAAAAAAAAAATGCTGCAAGCAGCCAAGAAGAAAGAATTCAGGTACCCAGAAGCCAGTTAAGATTACTTTGGATATATCAGGCATCATATAAAGCAGTTGGGAACTTGGATTACAATATTCCAGAATGCAAAGGATATGAGTTTACAGCCAAGAATAATTTATCTAATAAAAATGAGTGTAATAATACAGGAGGGAAAATAGATTTTAAATGAAATGGAGTTTTTCTAAACATCCTTAATGAAAAGACAAGAGTTACAGAGAAGCTTTGAAATTTAAACCCAGGATTGAAAAGAAGCATTAAAATGTAAAGAAGAATGAACAATGAAAAAAAGGATTAAATAAGAATAAAAAGTTTATATTTAAATATGAGAAGATTATACATGCATCCCTCTGAATCCCATCTTCCTCAAGGTTCATAAAAGGAATCTAATTAGATAATGCATGAAATGGTTCTGTTATGTCTTGATGATCTTAAGAAAAAATGGAAGGAGAACATTAGAGGTATATGCTGTGGGGATCTGGGAAAGAGGAAAAAGGAAGAGGCAATGAAATGAAATGAAAGAAGATAAAAATGGAATATCAATGAGCCTAGATAAAATATACATGAAAAATCATCTTATTACCACCAATATATAGGGAATTGTGAGAATATCAATAACTCCCATATGTATGCCTACTTTATCTCAATAAGATCTTTATGATAATGGTCTACTTTTGCATCAAGGATATTCTTGAATAAAATGAGTAGGGAGTCAAACTTTCACATATGATTTTTTATGGTAGATATCTTCAAAAATTACATAGTTGCTTGAAGACAGAGAATATAACATATTACCATGATTATAACTTAGTGATTCTTTTAAAAAATGATTCAGTAGAACAAAATTCAACTTAAAGTTTAACCTCCAAAAAGGTATTTCTTATACATTTATTAAGTTAACATGAATTTTGTAACTACAATTTTTGAATAATTCCTTTTACTATCAGTATTAGTGAGGCATGGAAAAAAGCTATAAATTTGTCAAAGTCAAAAACCTTTATCTGCCTATAAAATTTCTCTCCAATTTTTTGCTTTCTTTCTGATCTTGTTTACATGGTTTCATTTGTAAAACAACAAAAACAAAAACTTTTAAATTCAATGTAATTGAAATTATTCATTTTACACCTACTTTGCTCTCTATCATTTGTTAATTCATAAATTGCTTGCCTATCCATAAATCTCATAAGCAATATGTTATGTGTTCTAATTTTCTTGTAAAATTTCTCTTTATATCTGGCATGTATCCATTTTGACCATAACTTGGTAAATGTTATGAAATATTGATCAATGCACAGTTTCTGATATATATATATATATGTATATATATATATATATATATATATATATATATATATATATATATATACATCTTTCTAACTTTCCAAATAATTTTTAACCAGATTGGCTAAAATGATGGGGAAAGTGACAAATGTTGAAGGGTATATGGAAAAATTGGGGTAATTCATTGTTGGTGGAATTATAAAATAATCCATATATTTTGGAGAGCAATATGAAATTATGCCCAAAGAGTTATTATACAACCTTTACCCTTTTATTTATTAATACCACTATGTGGTCTATCTCTGTATATAATATTTAATTTATGGATAAAAGGAAAAGAACCTATATGTTCTAAAATGTTAATAGCAGCTTTCTTTGTGGTGCCAAAAAACTGGAAATTTCAGGGCTGACCATCAATCACAGAAAGGTTGAACAAGTTGTGCCACATGATTGTGATGGTATACTTGTGCTTTAGAAAATGGTGAGTTCAATGATTTCAGAAAAACATGGAAAGACCTAAATTAATTAATGAAGAGCAAAATGAGCAGAACCAAGGGAACATTGTATATAATAACTATTATTTTTCTAAGAATGATTTTGAATGAATAAGTTATTGTGGTCATTATAAATACCCAAATTAACTATGGTTCTTCTCCTTTGTTATCAAAGAAGACCAAAATGATATCACTGTTTGAAACAAATTACAATGTGTCCAACTGTGACTGGTCAGATCAAATATGAACTCAGAATGCTCTACCACAGGTCAGGCACAAATAGGTGAACACCTGGGATGAGTACTCTAAACTTACCTATGTCATGTTTCCTTTGAGCTACTTCAATTCTGCATTTCTCATAGAGTGCAACACCCTCACTGAGGAAGGCACACCATATTGGGCATGTTCATGCCAGTGTCTACCATGCTATAATCATTTCTAAAGTTCTTAAGAGAGATCTTCAGGATATCCCTGCATCATTTCTTCTGACCCCCTTGTGAGAACTTGCCCTGTTTGAGTTCTCCATAAAATATTTTTAGCAAGTATATGTCTGGCATTCTAACAATGTGTCCAACCTATCGTAGTTGCAGTCTCTGCAGTAATGTTTGAATGTTTGGCATTTTAACTCTAGAAAGGACCTCAGTATCTGATATCTTCTACCAGGTGATCTTCAGAATTTTCCTAAAGCAATTTAAATCAAACTGTTCAGTTTCCTGACATGGTGTTGGTAGACTGTCCAGGTTTCACAGGCATATAGCAATAGGTCATCACAACGTTCTGTAGACCTTCAGTTTGGTAGTTAGTATAATACCTTTTCTCTCCCATACATTCTTTTGGAGCCTTCTAAATACTGAACTAGCTCTAGCAATGTGTGTATCAACCTCCCTGGAAAGGACACTGCCAAGGCAAATGAACTTGTCCATAGTACTCAAAACTTATCCATTTGCCATAATTTGATGGTTCCACATATGGATGTATAATGCTGGCTGATGGAGCACTTGTGCTTTTCTTGGTATTAATTGTTAGAGCAAAATTAGCACAAGCAGCAAAGAATCAATCCATATTTTGTAGCATCTCAGCTTTAGAGGCTGAATTGAGTGCATAATCATCTACAAACAGAAGATTACACACCAACACTCCCTCCACTTTGGTCTTGGTTTGTAGTCTTTTCAAATTGAAGAATTTACCATTAGTGAGGTAGCTGACCTTGATGCCATGTTTGTCTTCAGTGAAGGTATCTGATAACATGACTGAAAACATCATGCTAAAAGGCAAAGGAACAAGAACACAGTCTTGTTTCACTCTATTGGTGACTGGGAAATCTGGAAAGCATTGTCCACTATGCAGAAAGTGGACAAGCATGCCTGTCATGAAATTGCAGTACAATACTAATGAACTTGAAGACATTATCTGCATACAGAAAAAGAATTGATAATGGAAGTATGCACAGAATAATTTTACATATATTCCTATTTGCGTCTATTGAAAGTCATCTCTAGGACAGGAGAAAAGAGAAGGAAAAAAGAAATTGCATATTGTATATTTGAAAGAAAAGAATGTGTTGTATATTTGAAAAGAAATTATGTGTTGTATATTTGAAAGGAAAAGCAAGTTACGCATAGTAGATTTGCAGTTTCATGTGCAATTATCTTTTTAATTGTCCTATATTATAATGCTTGTTTTATTCCATAAATCAAAAAGAAAATTTAATAATAAGAAGAAGAAAGAAAGAAAAAGAATCTAGGGTTAGCAAAGATAAGTTATGCAGAATATTTAGTCCAAGGACCAAATGGGACACCAATTCTCCATAAATGGACTGGTCCTGCAAATGTTCCTATTTGTAAATAACATTGTGTGAAAGTTCAGAATATTGTAGATCATTCTCAGTGTTATCCTTGAAAATAAAAGACTGGATTAGCAATGTATAGAAGAAAAAGAAGGAAACAAGTAGTTGAAGAATATCTATTGTCAAAATTGTAGCATAAAGTAGGATGAATATTTCATTGAGATAATTCTTACATACCCATGTATGTAAGTCTAAAGAAGGTAAGGTTTTATTTTTGCCATTATAGCACTACCATTTTCCAGTGAGATATGTGCTTAATAGATATTCATTGAATTAAGTGAAATTAAATTGAATATTAGACAGGTGAAAGGATAGGTCCAGCATTCAAATAAAAGGAAAAGGGGTAGCTAGGTGATGCAGTGGAAAAGGCACTGGCCTTGAAGTCAGGAGGACCTGAGTTCAAATGTGACCTCAGATACTTAATAATTACCTAGCTGTGTGACCTCGAGCAAGTCATTTAATCCCATTGCCTTGCCAAAAAAAAAAAATAATAAAATAAAAGGAAAAACATAGGCCTAGCTGAATTTTCAATGATCCTCTGTTGTTCTCTTATTCAAAAACTCATTTCTTTACTCCCAGTGAAATTATGTGACTGCAAATTATAGAATAAGTGAAATGGTAATCATTAGTGATCTTCCATATATTAAAAATGAAGACATACTTGTTTGCAGTGTCATAAAAAAATGACCAGGAAATGTATCATTTTAAAAACATCACAGGATTTTCATGTGGCAAGAACAACAAATATCAGAGGTACAGGTAAAGTACTGCACTGATGCTCAGGAACAACTGAAAGATCTAGAGTGTGGTCTCCCCTTGAGTTTATGCTCTTTGAAGAATTTATGAAAGAATATGGGCAAAATAACATGGGATGAGCAGGTTCAGATGATTTATAACCTTCACCATGGGAGAGAGTACAAGTATTAATGAGATTACATGTCTATTGAAACATTACTTATTTTAAAGCTTCAAAATGCATTCTATGTATTCAATTTGGAGTGAGAAAAATAAAGAATGCACAGAGCTCTGTGCTTGGCCCTGTTCTATTAGACATGCACATTTAAACATTTGTTCAAGTCCCCAAGGCTGAAATAGGAATCAGGACCGATTTGGATTTGAATTCTCCAACTGCCACTGGTTGCTACTGATCATGATAATTATTGTTTTCAATAACAGCAGTAACAACAATGGCTAGTGCTCATATAACACTTTAAGGTGCGCCAAAGTCTTTACACGTGTTAAATCATTTGATCTTCAGAAACAATCCTGTAAGGTGACTTATTATTGTTGTTCCCATTTTATGTAAGAGCAAATTGAGTCAGAGTTGTTTAGGGTCACAGAGCAACTAAGGATCTAAAATTATATTGGAATTCAAATCTTGTTGACTCCAAATCCTTGTCTTATCAATTGGGCCATCTACCATAGTAGCTATTATACTAACTATGAAACCATGGCATGTTACTTTATCTCTGTTTCTTCATCAGTAAAATGGAGATAAAATCTATAGAATATAAAGGATTGTTGCTTGACTATTTTAAATTTTCTGTGATTTCATTAGCATGGACTACATAGATTGTCACTAATTCATACCTGTCTATAATGTGAGACTATTGTCCAAGTTTTCCAATAAATCTCTCTAAAGGGAATTCACTCAATGCACCTTTCCTGAAAAGAAAAAAAAAGTCCATTTTTTTTCTAGTACACTTTTTTTCTAATGACATCTATTATGTTGTTTCTCCTGAGACATTCATTATTTGTATGTATTATAATTTTCTCACTCCCCTCCCCATACCCATGCATTCCTCTATTAAATGGAGCAGTTATTCTTATGATCCACCGATTTTGGATAACTCTAAGCTTTAATTTTTCAAAAACTACTTTGGGGCAGCAGCATATACAGCTAAAGAGGAAAGCAGTGGGTACAGAAAAGAACCACTTCAGCTATTTCTCAATTTTGTTTTGGATTGGCTACTTACTGTCTACTTTACCCAGGAGAGAAACATAATTGAACAAGGGAAAATATGGAGCCAGAAGAGGTAAGATACAACTCCTGAAAAAAAAATGTTAGAAAGGGGGCACGTGGCTGGCACAGTAGATAGAGCACTGACCCTAGAGTCAGGAGTACCTGAATTTAAATCCGGCTTCAGACACTTAATAATTAACTAGCTGTGTGTCCTTGGGCAAGCCACTTAACCCCATTGCCTTACAAAAACCTAAAAAAAAAAAGTTAGAAAGCCACATTTTGTATTCATTTTATTTTATGTTCAGGGAAAACTCCAGAAGAGATCAATTTCTAAGTTTCAAGCTGTTACTCTCTTTAGAAAAATGGGAATATTTCCTTCTCAATGTGAACAGCAAGCCTGTCAGATTTGAACACTTGACTTTAGCCCTTAAAAAAGGATATGTGTGCATGTGTGTGTGTGTGTGTGTGTATAGCTAGTTCTATATCTATTTGTACATATATAATATACCTATGAGTGGGATAAAGTTTTGAGATTTCTTCAGTAAAATATTATAGACTGAATTTGATTAACTATGTGCCCCTCCTCCCTTAACAAAGCAAACTTCTGGGATATTGTTGAAGAGTCAACTGACCTCACCTTATCTGTTGATGTCTAGAGAATCATTCAGTTCCTGGGACTAAAGAGATAATCTGGTTTAGGCTTGAATTTTATGCTCTTTTCCCTAGATTAGTTTGCCAGTCTAGATTGTAAAACCACCTTCCTCATTAAGGAGGGTGGGTCAGTGGGGGGGGGGGGGGGGGGGAATCAAGTTAGGATAAATGTGATTCTTGGGCCTTTTGCATTTGCCTCAATCTCTCTGATTGTGGCCCATTTCTCGAGAAACGAATAAAGCATTCTCTTCATACCTTGAGAGATCTCCAAAATTTATTTAAGTGGCATTTGTCCCACACACTATATACATTTATAAACATATTTGTGTATATAAATGCAAACACTTTTTTATACTTTTGGAAACTGTTTTGAAAGCTTTGAAAAATAATCACTTATACTCATAAAAATCAATGTTTTGGGTGGCTAGGTGGTGCAGTGGATAAAGCACCGGCCCTGGAGTCAGGAGTACCTGGGTTCAAATCAGGTCTCAGACACTTAATAATAACCTAGCTGTGTGGCCTTGGGCAAGCCACTTAACCCCATCTGCCTTGCCAAAAATCTAAAAAAAAAATCAATGTTTTACAAAAAGTAAATATAACATTATGTGTGTAAAATCACCTTGTCAAAGAACAATAAAGCAAGAATCTAGAAAACATGTTTTTATTGTTTCAGGGAGGAAAATGCAACCAGCTAAAGGTTCAGGCAGAATAAGAAAGAATTTATGTGAAAGATCAACTCTAAACCAGAAGAAATTTTAGGAACAAAAAAAAAGTTTTATATTGCTGTGATTAGCTTGAACTAAGGGGAAAGAATAATTAAAAGGCAGGAAACCACTGATTCCTAAGCAACTTAAGCAAAGCAAGAGAGGCCAGTTGGGGAATCACTCTTCCCTCAGAGTGGGTTATCTTCCAAAGGAAGGGGAACAATCCAACTGTAGAGTGAGCAAGTTTTTTTTTCAATTTATATTTAATGAGAGATCTGTAGATAAGTGGTAGAGCTCAAATTGCAAAGAAGAGGAAGCTAAGGACATGTAGATGAGGGGCAGTAAGTCAAAGACTTGATCTTATCTGACAGGGAAGGAATTCATTGTTTTGTTGATAGTTCTTTCTAAATGCAGATCCATCAGCTCTTTCTCTGGGCATGGATAGCAGTCTTGAACATAAACCCTTCTGGAGTTGCTAAAAACTAAGTCATTTACTGCTGATCTTCCAACAATATGACTGTTACTTTGTATACAGTATATTTCACTTTGTAGAAGCTCATGTAAATCTTTCCAGGTTTTTCTGAGATTGGCCTGCTCATCATTTAATATAGCAGAATAGTGCACTATCATCATCACCACATACCACAAATTGCGCAGCCAGTCCCCAACTGACATGCCATCTATTTCCAATTATTTGCCACCAGAAAAGAGTTGTTATAAATATCCATATCCATATTAGTCTTTTTCCTTTTTGTTTTTCATCTTTTTTGGGATATAATCCTAGTAGTAGTAATAATAGTAGTAGTAGTAGTAGTAGTAGTGGCATTGCTAGGTCAAAGGGCAGGTATAGTCTTATAGTCCTTTGGACATAGTTTTATAGGAATGTAGAATTCTCCACCAACAGTGCATTCATGTCTCATTTTCCCCACATTCCCTCCATCATTTATCATTATCTTTTTCTGTCCTATGAACCAATATGATCTATATAAGGTACTCCCTCAGAATGGTTTTAATTTGCATTTTTCAAAGTAATTTTGCAAGGCAATGGGGTTAAGGGACTTGCCCATAGTCACATAGCTAGGAAATTAAGTGTCTGAATCGGAATTTGAACTCAAGTACTCCTGATTCCAGGGCCAGTACTTTACCTACTGCACCACCTAGCTGCCCCCCAGAACATTTCTTTTTATAAATATGGCTAAAGATAACCTTGACAAACTTTGAAAACTATTGCTATCTTTTGATCATTTAGTAATTGGAAAAAGCTCTTATTTTTATATAGTTGACTTGGTTCTTAGTATGTTTGAGAAATGAAACCTTTAGCAGAGAAACTTGCTTGAACAGTTCCTCCCTCCTCACCCCGCCCTGTATTATTGCAAATATAGGTATTTGGGGAGGGGGAACTTTTGACAAAATCCAATTCCCCTTTCTGGGGGTGGGGGGACACTAAACACAATAAACATAAAAGAATTTTTCTTCAAATAATAAGCCTTATCATCTAAAACCCAAAATGGCAGTATAATCTATCATGAAGATAAGCTAGATATCTTTCTGATAGGATCAGGATGAAGCAAGAATGTTGTTGATCACTTTGATATTCCCATCTTGAATTAGAAATATTAGCTGTAGCAATTAGAGCAGAAAAAGGCATGTCAGAAATAAGCCTAGGTGAGGAGGTAATAAAATCCTTGCTCTTGGCTGATGATAGGATGGTATTTTTTGATAGTCCTAGAGAAGGAAGAAATACAGGACAGCTTTGGCAAAACTGACAAAGAAAACCAACCTCCCTGTATCATGTTGTTTCTTGATGCTCTGCAAAGCTTAACAGGAAGAGATGGCGAAATTCTATTGAAAATTACTTCAGACAATATAAAATACTTGGGAATCTACCTGCTAAGAGAGACCCAGGAATTATGAATACAAGGACAAATTAATTTTTGCAGGAACAGAGACAGATCTAAAAGAATAGAGAGATTTTTGAACATAGGTGGCAACCCCAATCTGATAAAAGTGAAGATCCTTTGTAAATTCATTTCTGTATTCAGCACTAAAGTGATCAAATTACCAAAAATTAATTTTGTAGATGCTGAGCAGGGGGTAGGAGGGGAAGAAGGCAATCTAATACTGTTAGAACTCAAATTATATTAAGGAAAAAAAAAACAGGAATTTCCAAAAAAATCTCACACTGCCCAAGAAATAGAGTAGTTGATTAGTGGTACACATTAATTAGGTGGGTAAGAAAAAGTAGTATGTTTGATAAAATTTCTTACTTAGTCTTTTATTTTTCCCCAGTTATATGCAAAAACTATTATTTGCATGTAAAATATAGTTATTGATTGGTGTGAGAAAAGCACTTTGTAAAATCTCATATATATTTGAGAGACTTAGAGTGATTCACATTTTCCATTCATTCATTCATTCATTCACTGATCACTTATTCAGTCCTTATTAAACTAGGTGATGAAGTAGATAAAAATGCACTGAAAGTCTAGGAATAATACTCACAGAACTTACAATCACCTGGAGATCGATAGGAAATATAGAAATTGACAATAGAATGAATCCTATCCAGAATTATAGTGCAAAATAGAATTCATAACATCATGAAGAAAAGTACAGAGGGCTTTTCAAGACCCAAGAAAAGAAAGATCATTTATTGGATAGTTTTCAATCAAGCTTCCTGAAAGAAGCCTTCTTTTTAAATGTGCAAAAAAAATAAAAAGACACCCTTCCCTAATCCCCTTTTCCCCATCCCCCCATGGTCCCAGGCCCCACCCCACTCAACCATCCACTTCCACTAAAAAAAAAAGAAACCTCCAGAAAAATAAAGTCTGGGGGAAAAAACACATTTCAATCTGTATGCAACCACCATCAATTCTTTCTCTGGAGATGGTCACTATTTTTCAACCTAAGTCCTTCAGAATTGTCTTAGATGAAATTTTTGCTAAAGACAAAGATCCAAGTTTTGGGGGCAAGAATTTATTATGGGACAAAAACTACTGGGAGAACTGGGAAGTCATCTAGCAGAAACTAGGTTTAAATAAACTCCCTTTATGGATTCTGAAATAAGGCCCAAAAGGGGTATATACTATTTCAACATGAAGAGTCATATTGATGCAGGGAAAAGATGAAGAGAATTGTGAATGTAGAAATTAGGTGGAGATATAAATTGACTACCACCTACTCTTGAGATGTAAATTGACTAGAAGTAGAGAATTATGATTATAATCAAACAATTGTAATCTTAAAGACTGATGAAACTGGGTGGAGATCCACATTACCATTGATCCATTGTTTAATATAAAATTTGTATCCTGATCTTAGGTTTTACTCTCTACCTAATTCTGGGTCTAGTATAGGGAAAGGGAGTTCACCTTTTGCCCTCTGGATGAAAGGCAAGACATAAAAACATTTGTTAGACTCCAGCTCAGAGCCAGTCTCCTGGCCATGGCCTAGCCAACACTGCTTGGCTGTTCTTTCATCTCTCTCTCTCTCTCTCTCTCTCTCTCTCTCTCTCTATCTATCTATCTCTATCTATCTATCTATCTATCTCCCTATCCCTTCCTATGTCTTATAACCTTTTAAATAAATTTTTGTTTTATTTTCCACCCTTGCTTTCCTGAGTCTGAATAATGATTCCTCATAGGCATATCTGATCTCAAGTAGCTAGCAGCTACATAATGGTGAGCCAGCCAGGAGCCTCTCTACCCAGACTGGGAAATTGGATCAAGCTCCATAGGTGAGAAGCACACCTCATTTTTTATTAGATCCCAGATTTTTAGAAAAGTAGGGAAATTATTGAACCTCTAGCCCTCCTTCTGTGTTGCCCTTTTTCTGGAAAATAGAAAAAGGTTGAGTTTTGTGGGGAGTCAGCTAAGTTCATCTCATGCCCTGGTATGGGCCTGCCTGTGTTGTTCACCCTGACCAGAGAAGGTAGTTCTAAGGTGTGTCTGGTTTATAAACCACTGTGGAGTGAGGGTTGTTAAGGAAGGACATTTGGCATATGTCCAATTGACATGTTTGCCTACCTATAAATTAATGGAGAATTAAAATATTGGGGGGCGGGGAGCTTGGTACCAAAAAGTCCCCTTCAGCTGTGTGCTTGTTCCTTGTAAAGAATTAGATTTGACAAAAGTAAAGCACCTGAGCTCCTGGAAATTATCTCTTCTATTTGAAATGCTCTTTCTCATTCTCTGCCGCCCCCACCCTTTTCAGAGGGAAGAGGGGAGGGAGAAGGGAAATACTTTTTAGAACTTCAAAACTCAAACCTTTGTCTCAGATGGAATGCATGCTTCACTGCAGGAAGGGTAAGACCCCCCCCCCAAAAAAAAACTTGTTTTAGAGAACAGGGAACCCCCATGCCTTCGTTCTGTTTTTTTTTTGGGGGGGGCAGTTAGGCAACAACCATGTTTTCAATTCCAAGCCCATTCCCTAAAGACATTAGATGGACTGAAAAAGCCTCACCCTTGGGTGGGGGGAAGAGAAATGGGCAGGTTGATTGGGAAGCCTCCTGGTCAATTAGTTAAGAAAAAAAGGGGGAAGATTTTTCCTGGGACTAGGAAATTCAGATTTCATCTTTCAATTAAGCCTGTACTAAAAACTAATATCTCTGTAATAGAGTAACTATATTTAAACATTATAAAGTTACTTAAGAATGCATTCAATTTTAACTATTGGTTGGCTATTTCAAAATCTTAATGAATATGAGGTCCCTCGAGAAATTCTGATTGATTCTAAAATTTATTTTCTGACTACTCTTAATTGGTACATTCAAAAAATATTATAAATATATGTTGTATACATGTGTATTTAAACATCAGTGGGGGATCTTCCAGCCAAGATGGTAGAGAGAAGACAGGCACAGTTCTAAAGTCTCCTGATCTTTCCCCATCTATGAAATGAAACAAATCTTTTAACATAAATACAACCCACAAAACCCAGAAAGAAAAGCCAGGAGAAAGAACATCTACTTCAGGATTTTTCTTCTGCTGCCCTGGGTGAGTCCAGGCAGGTAAATCTGAGAGCAGAGGGTGGATCAGCCCCAGATCTGCCAGATTAGCCACTGAATTGGAGCCAGAGAGCCTGATAGTCTGAGAGCCGGACCTGCTTGATCAGCGGAGGGGCTAGACTGTGGGAGCTTCAGTCAACTAGGGAGCAGAGGCACTGGTGTTAGTGCTGACTCTCTGGGAGCTTGAGGATTTGGCTGGGAGGAGAGTTCCTATGCAGGAGAGCTGTGGACACCATCCCTGGGCTCTGAGTTCACACCTCCATTGCAGCTGAGGCCTCTTCCCAGAACAATTACAGACTACTTCTGCCTCAGGCACAGGTGTGTGAACAGAAGAACCAGCCCATCTGACAATAGGGAGAGGGATGACCTCACCCCAGGCTAGAGCCCACCATTAATTGAAGGCAAAAGGATTTAATAGCTTCAACCCCTCCCTTCAGACTAAGGCCTCAATCAAGGTCATAGACACCCCCAGAGAAAGCAACCAACACCTCCTACTGGCCAGCCAGAGAAAATGCACTCAGTGAGTAAAGCCTCTAGCAATCCCAACACCAAACTCCTGTGAACCAGCCCCACCCCTAATCAAGGTCTTAGCAAAAGGTGGATCTCTCCCTGGAAAGATGGATCCATAGGAAATTCTTGGAAGGTAAAGACCCTAACTCAGAGAGACCTAGAACCTCTAAGGAGAATATGACCTGGTCTTCAACACAGAAATATTTCCATGAAGAAATAAAGAAGGAGTTTAAAAATCAACTGGAAAATTTGGGAGAGACAATTAATACCTTGCAACAAGAAAACAAAGCCTTAGAAAATACAATTGGTCAAATATAAAATGAGACTAAATCTCTCAGATCCTCAACTGGACAAATACAAAATGAGATTAAGTCTGTCAAAACCTCAACTGGTCAAATGGAAAGCTCTTTCAAAAGTAGAATAGACAAATTGAAAAGGAGTTGCAAGAGGTTAATGAAGAAAACTCCACCCTAAAAAAAAATTGGTGTCTACAGAAACTAATGACTTCATGAGACAGCAAGAGCCTGTTAAATAAAATCAAAAAATAGAAAAAATAGAAGAAAATGTAAAATACCTCATCTGCAAAACCACTGACCTTGAAAGTAGGTTGAGGAGGGACAACCTGAGAATTATTGTACTTCCTGAAAACATTGAAGAGAAAAAAAAAAAAAGCCTGGACTTAATATTACAGCATCTAGTGATGGAAAATTGCCCTGATGTCATGGAACCAGAGGGTAAAGTACTTATTGAAAGAATACATCAAACCCCTCTAGAAAAAGATCCTAAAATGAAAACACCAAGGAATGTTGTGACCAAATTCCAGAACTATCAGATAAAAGAGAAAATCCTGCAAGCAGCCAGAAAGAAACAATTTAAATATCAAGGAGCCACAGTAAGGATTATGAAGGACCTGGCTGCATCAACATTAAGGGACAGAAGGGCCTGGAGTGAGATATTTCAAAGAGCAAGGGAGCTTAGAATGCAGCCAAGAATCCACTACCCCACAAAGCTGAGCCTTCTCTTCCTGGGGAAAAAGATGAACATTTAACGTAATGGAATAAATCCAAAAATTCCTGATGAAAAGACCAGAGCTAAATTGAAAATTTGTACATCAAACAGGAGGGTTCAAGAGACACATTAAAAGGTTAAAAAAAAGGGGGAGGGACAGTAAAAGAAAAAAACACTGCTATCCAATAAGTTGAAATTGGCTATATCCCAGCATGGGGAAAAAGGTTCCCATAAATCTTGAGAACTGTAACTCTAACAGAGAGAATATACCTAGCCACAAGTGATGGACATTTATGACCTATCCATGAGACTATCCGATGGGATGTAACTGGCTATAACCCCACTTGGGAGAAAGACTCTAATAACTCTCAAGAATTTTAACTCTATTAGATAGAATATACTTAGATAGAAGTGAGGATACTCAGAATTTTCTACGAATCAAAATGATTTTAAAAACACTACCTCCTTAAAAAGGGGGAGAGGAAGGAGGCAGGAGGATTGAATGGGGTAAATCACATTACACTAAGAGGTACAAAATAGCTATGATAATAGAGGGGAAGAAGGAAGGAGATGAAAAACACCTGAATCTTCTCATCAGACTTGGCTTAAAGTCAACTTACACATACTCAGTTAACTTAACATATAACCTTTCAAGTATTACAAGGGGGGAAAGGGGAGGGGGGGATGGAGAAAGGGAGGGGGAGGGGAGGGGTAAAAAAGGGGAACTAACAAAAGGAAGAGAAGGGAAAAGGGAAAAAGGGAAAGGGGAAAGAAAGGGTAGGGGTGATAATAGGAGGGCAAACACACTGAAGGGGGTGGTATTCAGAAGGCTTTTTTTTAGATTTTTGCAAGGCAAATGGGGTTAAGTGGCTTGCCCAAGGCCACACAGCTAGGTAATTATTAAATTTCTGAGTGCGGATTTGAACTCAGATACTCCTGACTCCAGGGCAGGTGCTTTATCCATTACAACACCTGACACCTAGCCCACCTAGCCGCCCCTTGGGGGTGGTATTCAGAAACAAAATACTGGGGAATATGGACAAGGAGGGGAAGGAGGAAAATACAAACAGAAGGAAGATAGCCTGGAGGGAAATAAAGAATTAGTAATCATAACTTTGAAGATGAATGGGATGAACTCTCCCTTAAAACATAAGCAAATAGCAGAGTGGATTAAAAACCAGAATCCTACAATATGCTGTTTACAAGAAACTCATTTGAAGCAGAGAGATACATATAGAGTAAAGGTAAAAGGTTGGAGCAAAATATATTTTGCTTCACCTGAAGTGAAAAAATCAGGGGTAGCAGTCCTTATCTCAGACAAAGCAGCTGCAAAAATAGATAGCATTAAAAGAGATAAGGAAGGAAACTTTATCCTCCTAAAAGGTACCATAGACAATAAAGTTATTTCAATACTGAATATATATATATATATATATATATATATATATATATATATGCAACCAATGGGATAGCATCCAAATTCTTAGAAGAGAAGCTAAAAGAACCACAGGAAGACATAGACAGCAAAACTCTACTAGTGGGAGACCCCAACCTCCCTGTCTCAGATCTAGATAAATTGAATCATAAAATAAACAAGAAAGAAGTTAAGGAGTTAAATAGATTGTTAGAAAAACAAGATATGGTAGACTTATGGAGGAAATTGAATGGAGATAGAAAGGAATATACCTTTTTCTCTGTAGTACATGGAACTTATACAAAAATTCACCATGTACTAGGACATAAAAACCTAATGATCAACTGCAGAAAGGCAGAAATAGTGAATACATCTTTCTTAGATCACAATGCAATAAAATTCATATGCAATATTGGGCCAAGGAGATATAGACCCAGAAACAGTTGGAAACTGAATAGCTTCATTTTAAAGAATGAGTGGCCCAAAAAACAAATTATAGAAAGAATTAATCATTTCAAAAAAAAAGAATTAATCATTTTATCCTAGATAATGACAATAATGAAACAACATACCAAAACTTTTGGGATTCTCTCAAAGCAGGTCTCAGGGGATGCAATCAAGGAGGTTGTCAGGGGTTATATTATATCTTTAAATGCTTACATGAATAAATTAGAGGAAAGAAGAAATCAATGAACTAAACATGCAACTAAAAAATTAGAGAAAGAACAAATTAAAAATCCCCAATTAAATACCAAATTAGAAATTCTAAAAGTTAAAGGAGAAATTAATGAAATCAAAAGCAAAAAAAATTGAATTAATAAATAAAACCAAAAGTTGGTTTTATGAAAAAAATAAAATTGATAAACCTCTGGTCAATTTGATTAAAAAAAGAAAGAAGAAAACCAAATTGCTAGTATCATAAATGAAAAAAGATGAACTCACCACCAATGAGGAGGAAATTAAATAATTTGAAATTATTTTGCCCGACTCTATGCCAATAAATTTGATAATCTAAGTGAAATGGATGAATATTTACAAAAATAAGTTGCCCAGGTTAAATGAAGAAGAGATTAAATACTTAAACAGCCTTATCTCAGAAAAAGAAATTCAACAAGCAATCATTGAATTCCCTAAGAAAAAAATCTCCAGGGCCTGATGGATCCACAAGTGAATTCTACCAAACATTTAAGGAATAATTGGTTCCAATTCTATATAAACTCTTAGGAAAAGTAGGGAAAGATGGAACTCTGCCTGACTCATTCTATGAAATCAATATGGTGCTGGTACCTAAACCAGGAAGAGTTAAAACAGAGAAAGAAAATTATAGACCTATCTCCCTAATGAATATAGATGCAAAAATCTTAAATAAAATCTTAGCAAAATGATTACAAGTTATCACTGTGATAATGCATTATGATCAAATAGGATTTATCCCAGGAATGCAGGGTTGGTTCAATATTAGGAAAATTGTTAGTATACTAAATTATATCAACAAGAAATATATCAGAAATTATATGATCATATCAATAGATGCTGAAAAAATTTTTTGACAAAATACAGCACCCATTCCTATTAAACACACTAGAGAGTGTAGGAATAAATGGACTGTTCCTTAGAATAATTAGCAGTATCTATCTGAAACCATCAGCAAGCATTATATTCTATGGGGAGAGGCTTGAGGCATTCCCAATAAGATCAGGGGTGAAACAAGGGTGCCCATTATCACCACTACTATTCAATATCATATTAGAAATGTTAGCTTCATAAATAAGAGAAGAAAACAAAATTGAAGAAATTAGAATTTTGAAGGAAGAGAAAAAACTCTCTTTGCAGATGACATGATGGTCTAATTAGAGAATCCCAAGAAATCATCCAAAAAACTACTGGAAACAATTAGCAATTTTAGCAAAGTTGCAGGTTATAAAGTAAACCCTCATAAATCCTCAACTTTTCTATATATATATCTAACAAGATACAGCAGGAAGAGCTAGAAAGAGAAATCCCATTCAAAGTGACCCCAGACAGTATAAAATACCCGGGAGTCTATTTGCCAAGACAGACTCAGAAACTTTTTGAAAATAATTATAAAACTCCTCTCACACAAATTAAATCAGATTTAAATAACTGGGCAAATATCAACTGTTCATGGACAGGTAGAGCTAATATGATAAAAATGACAGTTCTACCAAAACTAAACTGTCAATATTCCAAAAAATTACTTTAATGAGTTAGAAAAAGTTGCAAGTAAATTCATATGGATAAATAAAAAGTCAAGAATTTCCAGGAATTTAATGAAAAAAAAAGTGCAAAAGAAGGGGGCTTAGTCCTACCTGATCTAAAATTATATTATAAAGCATCAGTCACCAAAACTGTTTGGTATTGGCTAAGAAACAGAGTAGTGGACCAGTGGAATAGACTAGGTGCAATAGCAGGAAATGCTTATAGTAATCTGCTGTCCAGCTTTTGGGATAAAAACTTTCTCTTTGATAAAAACTGCTGGGAAAATTGGAAGTTAGTGTGGAAGAAACTTAGATTAGACCAACACCTCACATCCGTTACCAAGATAAGATCCAAATATTTACAGGATTTAGACATAAAAAACCATACTATAAGCAAATTAGAAGATCACGGACTAGTTTACCTGTCAGATCTATGGAAAGGGGAGCAGTTTATGACTAAGGAAGAGATGGAGAACATCACCAAAAACAAACTAGATTATTTTGATTACATTAAATTAAAAAGCTTTTGCACAGATAAAACCACTGTAACCAGGATCAAAAGAAATGTAATAAATTGGGAAACAATCTTTACAACTAATGATTCTGACAAAGGACTCATTTCTAAAATATACAGAGAACTGAGTCATTTTTAAAACAAAAAGCCATTCCCCAATTGACAAATGGTCAAAGTATATGCAAAGGCTATTTACAAATGAGGAAAATAAAGCAATCCATAGCCATATGAAAAATTGCTCTAAATCATTAATTATTAGAGAAATGCAAATTAAAGCTTCTCTGAGGTACCTCTCAGACTGGCCAATATGACCAGGAAGGACAATGATCATTGTTGGAAGGGTCATGGGAAATCTGGGACACTATTACACTGTTGGTGGTGCTGCTAACTCATCCAACCTTTGTGACGAGAAATTGGGAACTACACCCAAAAGGCAACAAAAATGAGCATACCCTTTGATCCAGCAATACCATTACTGGGTCTATACCCTGAAGAGATGATGAAAAAGGGTAAAAACATCACTTGTACAAACATATTCATAGCAGCCCTGTTTGTGTTGTCAAAGAATTGGAAATCAAGTAAATGTCCTTCAATTGGAGAATGGCTTAGTAAACTGTGGTATATGTATGTCATGGAACACTATTGTTCTATTACTAACCAGGAGGGATGGGAATTCAAGGAAGCCTGGAGGGATTTGCATGAACTGATCCTGAGTGAGATGAGCAGAACCAGAAAAACACTGTACACCGTAACAGCAACATGGGGGTGATGATCAATCTTGATGGACTTGCTCATTCCATAAGTGCAACAATCAGGGACAATTTTGGGCTGTCTGCAATGGAGAATACCATCTGTATCCAGATAAAGAGCCTTGGAGTTTGAACCAAGTTCAAGGACTATTCCCTTTAATTTATTAAAAAATATATCTTATTGTCTGATCTTGTTACCTCTTAGACTTTTTGTTTCCTTCTTAAGGCTATGATTTCTCTCTCATCACACTCAATTTGGATCAATGTACAACATGGAAACAAAGTAAGGACTGACAGATTGCTTTCTGTGGTGGGGGGGGAGGGAAGTAAGATTGGGGAAAAATTGTAAAACCCAAATGGGACATTTTCACATCTCTCAACTGGCCTGGAGAGGTGGGAAAATGTTTCTATATTCTGAAATTGGGAGCCAGCCAGGGTATCCAATCTCACCCTGGTAAATTTGAAATCTTTATACAAAATAAGTTTTTGTTAATTTACTATTGATTGCAGGCTGTATTCAATTTAGGTTAATTGTAGACTTCCTGCCCTCAAGACACTTTGAAAAGAGGGTGAAAAAGCCTTTGATAAGAAAACATCACCACCTTGAATTTAAAGAAAAAAGAAACTATTACCTAGCTGTGTGGCCTTGGGCAAGCCACTTAACCCCATTTGCCTTGCAAAAACCTAAAAAAAAACAATCTGAGAGTTAAATGAGAGGCATTTAGTCACCTTTGAAAGTTTTGTAACAAGTCTTGAGAATTTATATGTGTTATAATTGGGATAAATCGCATGTCAAGGAATTGGGGAATATGGATCATATATAATATATTTAATTTTCTTTTGGGAAAGAGAAACATTGTACTAAATTTTTTAATCTTACTTGTTTTGATGTTAAATCAATATGATATACATTGTCAAAATTCTCATAAGACCTTTTGTTGATAAAGGAAGAAAGTTTGTAATCTTTGTCTCATCGTCTATCGTCAGATGTTTATGGAAGGAAAATATATGTATATGTATTTATCAGTTATGTCATATTCTTTTGTAACTTCAAAGAATTTATATTAACAGTGTTTGGTTCTCTTGTAAACATGTAAGCTATTTGAATACTGTAACATGGAATTAACATGTGATTACTTTAAAGGGGTGGTAAGGGAAATATCATAAATTATGAACCCTTCTGGAATAAATCTGTGGATTCATGCATAATAACCCATGTTGTTAGTTGACTTGAATGCCTGATTGTTTTTACTATTGTTTTATTGCATTGGAATCAATAACACCTGTTAGAAATTTAAGATTACCTAAGATCTTCTAATTTTTTTTTAAGAATTCTGAAAGTGATAATTTGTATTTTTGAAGATAGCTAGTAGTTAAAAGTTTGTGTGTAGAAGTTTCTAGCTATATATGTAAACTGGGAATAAATTATGGTTCTTTGCTTTGAGGGAAAAAACACCTATGTAGCATGAGGAAGATAAAATAATGATGATGATTTGAGATTTCTCTGCAGCAATCTCTAGCCAATATGTGAGAAGGGTGGAGATGATGGGCAACCTCCTAATCCAGAAAGAGGTGTTTAGTTACTTTAAACATTTTATAAAAAAATATGAAATAGAATGATTGTGTTTTTACATCTCAAAATCTGTTTATTGCATTTTCATTTACAGCACTGTCCTTAATACATGAGCAACAATTGAGTTATGATTTTTTTCCCCTGGATCTCTTATATCAAATTACAACCTGGCACTCTTTTGGTTCTCCTTAGAACTCAGGTCACCAGAAGCTCTGGTTATAGGTAATTGCTATATTCAATTTATTGATAATTGATCTGCCCGACATCAAGTATGTTAAAATAGTAAGACAATATGCCAATGAAGCCATTTAGCCCCTATGGGGTTTAATGTTAAATGCTGCAATTGGAGTAAGTGACCTTTGAAGGAATGACCCTAGCCTCAACTGGGGTAGGATTCTCTTAAAGGAATTCTCACCTGGCTCATTGAAAAGGATTGTCTGTATGACTTCATAAGGGAACATGTTCTCGGGTTCCTATATGTGCTGTAATAGCAAATTGCCATGATCATTCCAGGTGTATCAAAATTAAGTATGAGAGATAATGCCTATTGGTATTTTTTTTTAAAGAGAGATCCATTCTTCAACTGGAATTTTTGTTCATTCTAAACATGGCCAAAGCTAAAATAGAAAATTTTGTTCCAAATTACTTTTTCAACATGTATAGTTTTCAAAATGTCTTTTCAGGACATTTGTTTATACTGTTTTTGAGCTTTTGTTTACAACTTATGTGACATACATCTAGGAATCTGTTGTATTGGAACCTTTCTTTAAAAGGTACTTTGATACTGGTTTAGGATTATAAAGTATAATTCTTGCCCCTTATAGACCTAGTTTTTCTTAATTATTGGACCTATTTTAAATAGCCTTTTCTGTTACAATTATCTCTTGATTTTGCTTGCTCAATTTTTTCCCTTAAGTTTTTGTTTCTTAGCTGTTTAGCTCCAAGACCAGCCTCTGCAGGATGCCAACCAACTGTGCCAGCCACACATCATTTTCTGGACCCTGCTTTAATGAAGCCCAAATAGACTCTGAAATGCCCAGAAGAATCTGGGTCCTGAACCTAGCACTATTAGAATATTTAATTTACATATTAAATATGTAAATATATTTTCCTGTGGTCTTTTAAAATTTCTTTTGCGAGGCAATGGAGTTAAGTGACTTGCCCAAGGTCACACAGCTAGGTAATTATTAAGTGTCTGAGACTGGATTTGAACTCAGATCCTCCTGACTCCAGAGCCAGTGATCTATTCGCTGTGACACCTAGCTGCCCCCTATTATGGTATATTTTCCACTAGCTATGTGACCCTTCCACCCCACATAATGCTTATCACAACCCTCACATGCCTATACATGTCATAAGACTCTTGAGGACCTTTCTCTCTCACCAGGCCTTAATCACTGAATGGGCTTCAGTCAAACTGTATCCTGAGAAGGATCTTAGCTTTTAAAAGACCAAGGTCTCTCACTACACCCCAGGCCATCTCCAGTCATTCTGATTTATATCTAGTCACTGGACCCAAATGTTCCAGAAGAAAAAGTGAGATTGGTGAATATGCAAAGCCCCATCCCTGTCACTAAAATACAATTTACCTGCATGCCATGGCATCACTTCCCTGATTACATGAACTTTTTTAATATTGAAGGGCAAACAACAGCCTCTGTGAGTAATATGAGAGGCCCCACTGCTAGCAAATTGGGCTATACAGTTACTCTTTTTCTCTCTTCTCCTTCTCTTCTCTTGCTTTCTTTCCTTCTCTCTTTCTTTCTTTCATTTCTCTCCTTCTCCCTTCCTTTCTTCTTTCCTTTCTGTTACTTGCAGGTTCTCTACCCAAAGGTCTAGAACAGTTTCTTTGAGGCTTATAGGTCTCTCCTTTACTGGCCAACAATAGGTCTTATAGATACTAAGCTCACTTAATTACTGTTTAGGCACTGATTAGTGATGTTTGTCCTACATTCTTGAAGAAGACCACAACATCAGGGAGGTGATGCCAAGAGAAGCACATGAATTATGTTTCAGTGAGGAGGTTCTGTGCTAAGTCACAAGCTCCACTTTCTCCTCTGGAGCCATCTGGAGCCAGTAATCAAGTATGAATCAGGATAACCAGAGATCAGGATGACCAGAGATGGCCTTCGACATAAGTGATTTGCCCAAGGTCATAAAGCTCCCTTCCTCCTGACTCCAAGGTCAGTGTTTTTGTGCCATCTAGCTGCCCTAATTTTTTAAACTGCCTTTTTACCTGCCTTAATCACTGAGAAACCCTGAAGATCTTGCCCTCCCAGTTTAATTTTATTTTTTTTAGACCAAGTAAAAGTGATCAGTCTTAGTCTTTTTGTCTCATCTCTTACACCTAGCCTTTAATCACTGAATGGATGTTGCCTCCATCAAAAATGTAACTTGAGAAAGAATTTAGCTTTAAAAGGCCAAAGTCTCTCACTGCTTTCAGAACTATCTCCAATCATTCAGATCCATATCTAGAGACTGGACCTAGATGTTTTGAGAAGAGAAAGTGAAGTGGATGACTTTGCACAGCCTTAGTCTCCCTCCCAATCTACTTGCATATCATCATGGCATCACCTCCAAGATATCAAAAATCATTGAGAACAAAGAACAAATAACAACAGTGTCCTCATATTTGTTTATATAGACATATGTGTTTATATGAATATTTGATTAATATAGCAAATTAATTCAGTGACAGTATTTGAACTTTAAATATCAATTTAAGATATGTCAAATTATAGTCTTATCTTTAAGATTTTGTCTATAAAAAGAAAATATAAGTCTAAAATGATAAGACATTTAAAATATGTGTACTTTTAATCTCAGTCCAGTTTGTGTGAAGTGATGCAATTGAGAATCTTATAAAAATCATAACATCGAGATCTCTTATAGACTTCCACAATTAAGAAAGAGCTTAAGGATCATAATTAATGACATCTACTAAAAATGCACATATATGGTTCACATAAAAGATGTTCTATCACAATTTTATTTTATGACATCAATTTGTCTAGTTATGATGGCCCTATATCACCAGAATATTAAGGAGTTTTGGATACATTTGATGAGAAACTTAGCCTTGTAGCCTAGGCATGGCATCAATACGAAGTCTCTCATACTACCTGGATTAAGCTGGCTTATTCACCCTTACTGCACCAGGGGTCTCACCCAAAGGAAAACACATTCAACTATAACTTATTCACAGGGTGAAGTAAAAGCTCTTGTAATGAGGAAATATACTCACTACCTTCTACAATATCCTCTAAGCTCCCACTGATTAGTTTCCCATTTGCAGAGAGCAATCATAAATGCACCATTAATTTTTAAATATGATTTCTATATATTTAGACAATAGCAAGAGTAATCATGACATATATTTAATAAAAAGCACAAAAAGCAAAAATATGGCAAGCCAATTGTTGCTGTAATATATCACTGACCAAAGGCTAAAGTGATTACACTCACTTAAAAGACTGGCTCTTGACCCAGAAGAATCTATGGACAAAAAATAAACCCAGTTTATTTGCATATTACTGTTGTGAGCAGAAGATAAAGGAGAGAGAGGAAGAGGGATAGAGTAAAGGCAGTTATCAGCATGTCACTATCAGGGGCTAAGCAGTAAGGGACTGTATGAGAGTTTATTTGGGGGATCACAATCCCCAAGAGTCAACTGAGAGGGTAAGTTTTTAAAGAGGCAGGAAGATGATGTCAATTAGGGATACTTAATGGGGACTGTAGTCCAGAGAGCATAGAGATGAGATAATTAGAGATATGTAGATGAGCAATGTAGCTCAAAGAGCAAAGATAAAGTAATTAAGAACATGTAGATGAGACCTTTCAGACCAGGACAGGGATTCATTATTTTGTTGTTGGGGGCTTATACCAAGGGCTCTTAGTCCAAAAGACCTAGTCCTTTCAGGCTAGGGAAGGGACCCACTGGGGATATAGGTGTCAATTAGTTTTTATAGGTCATGAACAATGGGATAGGGGTCAGTATTAAATGTAAGTCTAATTCAGAACAAATTAATTAGAGAAGATATTTCTCTATCCAGTATTTCTTATTCTACATTACTGTAAACCGAAGTCATAGTCCCAGCAAGCAGTGCTTGTTAGGAAGAGTGGGCAATTGATTATAAAAATGTAGCTGTGAGACACATGAGTAGGTAAAAGTAAAATATTCAGGACAACTCAAAACTACTCTGGATCACTAACTGGTATGTTAGTGGTCCCCTGTACCATATTTCACCTGTGCCTCTTCTGAGCTTCTTCCCTCTCCTGCTAAAGAAAATAATTTTTCTGCTACTCTAAGGCTTAATCACTGTTGTTTGAACTTTTAGTAAAACAGCTATTATAGAAAATTATACTATTTCAGGAAAACAGCAGCTCTAACATTGGGATTTTCAGCTGCTCCAAAAAAAACCCCCAAAAAACAAAAAACTGCACAGCTCCTCAGATCTCCTCTTGGGGCTTTGAGTTTTTCCTTCTCAAACTAGAAAGGGAAATAGAAGGTTATACAATCAAGCTCCTGAGTCTATATACTCAGGTATTCTCTCTAAGTTCTTTTCTCAGAGTTTAGATAATGCTAAAGGACTAGAAAAATATCTTGGAAAGCTCTACATTCAATAGTTAACTGTCCTCAATCAAACTTCAAACTCTAGATGGCACTAAAGAGCAAATAGCACAACCAGTTCTTCACACAGCTGGTTTTATCTCAAAAGAGTGGCTCCAACCTTATGATTCTCCAACAGCAAGTTCCTGACTCAGCCATCAACTTCTCTCTTCAGGCAGTTGCTCTATCTTCTCATTCTTCTGTTCCCCACCTCCTCATCTTTTCATGTCCTAAAGCTCTTCATCTGTTTGTCTCTAACTTCTAACACCTCTTATCATGGAATCTGTGATTAGTGGCGCAACTTTCACTCAGGTTAATAATTAAATGAAAAAATCAATGTTTCTACCAGGCAAAATAAACCAAACTATATTCAATTTTTCACTATTAACCAAACATTTTTTTGATTTAGAGTTTCTCTGCTATGTTCTTCAAAAATCTAAAAATAGGGACGGCTAGGCAGCTAGGTGGTGCAGTGGATAGAGTACCAGCCCTAGAGTCAGAAGTACCTGAGTTCAAATCTGGCCTCAGACATTTAATAATTACCTAGATGTGTGGCCTTGGGCAAGCCACTTAACCCCATTTGCCTTGCAAAAACCTAAATAAAATCTAAAAATGATCATAAGTAAATGAGGTGATGGATACACCATCATATATTTTATTCATTCCAGTAGTCAGCAAGTATTTATATGTTTGAACTGCTCCCAAATAAGTCTTCATATAAGAAAAACAGCTTTACTAAGGAACTGTTTTTCCTTCCTCATCAGGTTGTCAAAACTTGCTCAAGCTGCTTTTCTTACACAAATGTCCTTTTCACTCCCTTTTCATCAAATAAAATGCCCACATATAAATAGAACATTACAGGTTTTTCTAGCCCATTTCTGAACCATTTGTCCAAGTCTTGCTACTAGGAACTATCACTACACACTATTTGTATCACAAGTATAACTTTGAGCAGAAAATATCAAGGATATTTCTGTAAGATTCATCAGTCACTTTGGTGTCCTCCAAATTACCTCTCTGATCCATTTGGAAACTGGAGACTTCCATAAACACACAAAAGAGAAAACAAATATAGCCCTTCAGGGAAAGCTATCCAATAACATCAGATCTCCATAGCCATAGTTTTCTGTACTATCTGAGTATTACTTGGGTCTCTCCCTCCTCCAGTGATTATGAGCTCAACACTGCAGTATGATTGTTTGATTCCACTAAACCAAAAAGCCCTGAAAGATTTATCTGATAAATATAGCCTTTTCAAACATTAGAGGAAGTCCACTATTTTCCTGAAGGCTTCTCAGAATAGCTGCTGCCTTCCCACCCTTCAGTTCAACTGTTGTGCCTATTTTATTAGGGCAACAATCTTGAGATTTTCATATGTACAAAGGCAAATACTTCCAGTCATAGACATGATTCTACTAGACTGAGAGAAGACTTTAGGGAATAGGAGTATTGATAGTGGAAATGTTAGGAATGATAGCAGAGAGATGAACAGAAGCAACAGACTAGAAATTTTTATCCTCTGGAATATACTGAAAGTTCATGGAGGAAGAAAAAAAAGAGTTAAAAATCACTCAGATTGATTTTAGACAGAATTTTTGTACTCATTCTCTTTAACAATGCAAATTTTACAACCCATACAAGTCTTCCTGTTCTATGTGATTCTTTTCCATGTCACTACATATATCTACTACATGGGATGCACACTTCCCCACTCCCTTCTGATACTGAGTGAAGATATCAGTAGAGTACATAAGGAATACAAGGAGAGATGAAGGATTGAGCAATGGCTAGTGAGTTGATTCTGGGAGGGAAGTATTTTGGGGTGACATTTGCCTTATCTATTAACTCTACCTCCCATACTCCAAATTCAAAATGAAAGATCCAGTCTCTTGCCTTCAGAGTCAGAATCATTTCCTCCACAAAAGTTCTACTCCAGTCTGTGAACAATTTTATCCAGTTAGATGAATTTGAGTATAGTTTAAACTAATAACTGTCTGCCAACTGAGTACAGTTCTATCAGATTCAGCAGACTAAGTACATATAGTCATTGAAGTTAGTCTAAACTACCAGTTATCTTTTGCTCTCACTATTTGACCCTATCATTTTTTTCCTATCATACATCTCCCAACTTACATCACTAATTCTGATTCTGAAAAGTTACATAAGGCAACCTGCTCCACTGCCCTCTGTATGGTCATTATTTTAAATTCTTTGGAATCTGTAATGTTTCCTGATTAAAAATTATTTGATAATATTGTAAATATTGGGTTAAATTATAGTAAGTTAAAGTACAATAAAAAATGGAATTAAAATTTGGACCTTTGCTTGTGAGAGAAGTTGGTGATCATTAAAGAAGTTTTGCAAATTCCAGCCTATGTCTTTTAAATTCTGGGCCCAACTCCTTACCTATTTTTCACTTTATTCCCACTTACATACATATACATATATGAATATATATTATACACACATTTTATAGCCAATGAACTAATTTATAATTAATACATCTAGATGAAACAATGTAATTTTTAAAAGTATAGCTAACATTTATATAGTGATTCAAGGTTTATAAAATACTTTACATATATTATCTTATCCTTATAATCCTGTAAAGCTTATTATTATTCCCTTTTCCAAATCAGGAAACTGAGACTGAAGAAATCTAATGAATATTGAAAATAAGATTTGAATTTGTCTTCTTTATTCCAAGTCTAGTGCCCTATCCAATTTATCACTCTCTCTTTCTCTCCTTCTTCTCATAGGCCACATATATTATTTTTAAAAGACTTACTATCCACTCCTAGATAGATTCTCCTGGGGAGAAGAAAACCCCATATCTTAATATCATTGACTAACTGCCACTCATAAGACAGAAAAGTTAGCCTGACTGATTAATAAGGCACCCTAGGGTAAAGACAGAAGGAAGTTTGCTCCAAAACAATGCCATCTTGACCAACATTATCTCCACAGATATTGATAAAGGCAGTACAGGTTCCTGAACCCAAAAGCTTTACCTTGGCCAACAGCACAGTTCCTGTAGTCATCCACCTGGGAAGCAACCCTTATGGAGATATAGCCTGGCAACTGTTCTTACAGATACTACAGCCAACACTATTGAAAACCATCATTTTTTTGTGGTTGAACCATCTCAGAGTGGCAAGGACTTTGGTGGCAAGAGTTTCCCCTTCTTACCAACCCCCCCCTCCAACCTGGGTTCTCAACAGTTATGTCTATAAGCATTAATCATTATTATATCAGACTATAATTTCCTTAAAATAGGTGCAAAGACATTTTTTAAATATTGGAACACTAACCACCAGACCAAGACATTTGCATATTCAATAAATATGAAAAGATTTATTGAATTGAATGGATTTTTAAAAATTGAATCATTATTCCAAGATCTAATTGAAGTGTATCAAGAATGGAGAATGCAACTGAAGCTGAATTATGGAGGACATGAGAAAAGAGAAAGAAAGAGTTATAAGTATCTGGAAGTTGGATTTTTACTTAAGACTTTCTTAGAGACAACAGCTGGCACAACCCCATTTTGCATTAGGGCTTTGGCAGGACTCTACTAATTATAGATCAAAAGCAGCTGAGTAAGCTAGGGTCATATTGTGAAAATGGGTAGGAAAGCCTGCTAAAAATAAAACTCAAGAACCCCCTGTGAATAACCCCCAGTGTGGCAAACAGATGTGGCAAACAGGCAATTTGCCATGCCAGTTAAACACATGATTTAGCTATAACAAGAATAGTAGTTACTGAAGAGCTAACTTCCAGAAAGTATGGAGGGCATGGAGAATTTTGCAGTGACCTTCAGTGAGTGCACTATTATAAGCATATGTACAAGGTAAAGGAAGTATGTTTAAGCACATCCTAATATCTCAAAACCAGTTGGTGTTGTGTTTTTCTGTTTTAAAATTTATAATTTAAGTAATGTGTATCTGATATTTTTAAATTAAGTTTAGTTAACTTTGTTTCTTTAGATTAATAAAATGAATGTCCTTTATAACTGCATATTCAATAAATATTCATCTTAAGTTTTAAAAGTCTCTGGTCGTATACTTTAATGAAATGTGTTATGGTCCACATCCACGTACATCATGTTTGGGTTTTATTTTTCTAAAATTTTATTTATTTAAGGCAATGGGGTTAAGTGACTTGCCCAAGGTCACACAGCTAGTTAATTATTAAATGTCTGAGTTCCGATTTGAACTCATGTCCTCCTGACTCCAGGATTGGTGCTCAATCCACTGCACCACCTAGCTAACCCTGTCAATACCAATTATTAATTATAGAATTTTTGTCCAGATCTCTCAGATCATAGACAAAGTGAAATAGCTCAATACCCTCCAGATTATCAAGAAGAATGAAGAATGGGAAAATTAATAAAAACTATAACTATCATTTATATATTATTATAAAGTTAATTGCACACTTAAAAAATATTATCTTATTTTATCCTCACAACAACCAGGAATAGTAGATGTTATTGTTCCCCTATTTTATAGGTGAGGTAATTGAGATAGACAACTCAGAAATTAAAATTCCTACTTCTGATCCAGAGAGCTTCCCAGTGAGTCACCAAACTATCAGACAAAGGTATAGGAGACAAGATGTGTGAAACTCCTTCAACCAATGCAATTCAACAGTATTTTGGGGGGGGGGCAACTTGGAGTCTTTTTTTTGTTTTTGCGAGGCATTGGGGTTAAGTGACTTGCCCAAGGTCACACAGCTAGGCAATTGTTAAATGACTGAGACCTGGACTTGAACTCAAGTCCTCCTGACTCCAGGGCAGGTGCTCCATCCACTGTGTCACCTAGTTGCACCTGGCAACTTAGTCTTAAAGATTTGCCTACATCAGACATGTCAAACTCCTTAGGAGCAAAATTGATAATTAGGAAATGTTTAACAAAATAAATAAAAATATGATATCACATGGTTTATGTTAATTTGTCTTAGGTTTTTGTTTGTTTATTTTTTAACATCAATACCTGAGTTAACCCTCAGGGATCCATTTCTTTTTTTCTTTTTTCTTTTAGGGATCCATTTCTATTTGGGTTTGACACAACCAGTTTAGATCACTGAAAAGTTAAATTATTATCCCAGGGTCACACAGTCAGAATGTATCATACTCCCTAAAAAAGAGGGGAGATGAAAAATCTGAAATAATAAAAAAAAAACCCTAAACTGTGAAAGGGGTTGGAAGAATGAAAGAATGTGATAAAAAGGAAGGTATACCAAAGATTGGTGAACAGTTTGCACATGTATAGATGCCATCAGAAGTGTAGCCATCTAGTTCTGCTTAGAGAAATGAAATGAAATGAAATGAAAGACAAATAGCAGTGGTAGGTGATTCCCTGACAAATATTACCTGGACAGCCAGCCATTGAATTGATCTTAATGACTGAGGGGACACATATTTAGAACATGAGAAAAGTCTCTTAAGATCTGTCAATCCTAACAGCTACTACCCACTTCTGGTGATCCATGAAGGGATAAATAATAAAATTAGAAAAAGCTTAGAAAATACTGCTAGTGATTATCAAACCATAGGTAGGAAACAACAAATATCTTCATCACTGTTTGCAATAAAGAGCAGAGTGTTCAGGTTATTTGGGAGTGGGGGAGGCAGGAAGATGTATATTTTACCTACTGTAATTTGTAACCAATATTGTTTCATGTGGCTGAATTGTATTTTGTTCCTTTCAATGTTGTTTCCATTTGATATGTATGCAGTAATATTATTCTTTTGGTTGTATTTTTTTACTTAGAATCAATACATATAAAATCATGTGTCTCTGTTTTATTTATAACTCCTTAGCATATAATAATATTCCATTAAATTTATATACCAAAATTTATTTAACCATTATTTAATCAACATTGGGACTCCCTAATGGATGAGAGTGTATAATATTTGATTAGCCCCAAACTCCCAAATCATGTTTTGTTTTGTTTTGTTCATTTTATTTATTTGAGACAATAAGGTTAAAGCCTTGTCCAAGGTCACACAGCTGGGCAATTATTAAGTGTCTGAGGTCAAATTTTAATTCAGATCCTCCTGACTCCAGGGCCGGTGCTCTATCCTCTGCCACCTAACTGCTCCCTCAAATCATATTTTTTTTTATATGCTACTAATTCTTCACCATGATTCCTGTTGCTATTGCTATAATTTCTAGTTTGGGAACAAGTTATCCTCCTTGATGAAAACCACTTATTATTTAGTCTGTCCCAGATACCTTAACCATCTTCCTGCCATGCTACTACATCTTTTCTCCCTGCCCCACACTTTTCATTTTTTCATCTGAGAACATTAATAAAATCAATAATAAGAATGTTTCTAGAAGGAGTATGCCCATCTACTACACAATGGATCAGTTTTCCATTTTGTGTCTTCCTAGATGAGGAGGTAGGGAAATCATTCGATCTGTGACTGCCAAGGCAACCAAATTCAATAAATCTAAAAGCTTTATAGGAATGAATTAAATGTTTGACCAAGGATGATCCACAAATAATATTATAAATATTCAAATAGCCCTTGGGAGAAAAAAAGATTCCCTACCGTTGTCATGGTCCAAAACAGTATTCCCTTTGTGTTTTATTTCCTTTTATCAGAATGTAAGCTATTTAAGGTCAACGACATGATTAGCATATGTCTGGGCATAATGGTAACCATTTAATAAATGCTTTGTTACTCTTTAATTTCATTCACACACCTTGGATACCACATTTTAGGGAAGGCAAATTGGAAACCACTTGGAAGATGTACAGGTATGTGAGGAGAATAAGATCTGTCATACAATAATTGGTTGAAAGAACTGGACAATATATTCTGAAGGAAAGATGAATAACTAGAGACAAGATAGTTGTCTCCAAATATTTGAAGAGCTGACACATAGAAAAGGGATTAAGCTTTTCTGCATGGCCAGAGAAGGCAGAGCTAGAGGCAATGAGTAAAAATTGCAGAAAGGCAGATTCTGGCTCAATATTTAGAAAAATGTCCTAATACTTCGAGAAATCCAAAAGTATACTACTGCACTTCAAAAAGTGATGGATTTTCTATCATATCCATCATAGAGGTCTTCAGTGATAAGTTGGATAACCATTTGGCAAAGGTGTTTTAAAAGAAATTCCTATTCAAGTATGGTTTTGAATTAAATGAACTATGAATATATGAAGACACCCCCAACCTACCCCTCAGTGGAGGTGTAACACATTGCAGTTTCCAGATTTTTCTTAATGTATCAATCAGTTGTGCTGACTTTTCTTCTTTCCTTAAAAATATTATTTTTCATATGAGATGACTTTATGGAAGAGAGGATATGTGAGAAAACTATAGTGATAAAAAACAAAAATCTAAAATTTCATTTTTAAAAAATGATCTCTGAAATGATTTCCTGTTCTGAGATTTTGTGATATCTAATATAGGTTGTTGCTATATGGTCCTATGCTTCTGGCTTTCATAACTATCTGGTTATACACAGGACTACTAGCTTTAGGGATTTATATAGAAGATAGTATTGATAAAGAACAAAATGTTTTGCTTTTGTAATGTCCAAGTAGTAGCAGTCTTGATATGTATTGGGAAATACAAATGTCATTTTCATGCTTAGAGACATACTATGGAGACAATATAACAATCTCATGCATGCTATGATATAATTTACAACACTTTGATAAATTCTCTCAGATAATAAGTATTCATTCATAACATTCACATCAAAGGAATTTCAAAATCTAGGAAGACTGGAATTGACCCATCATTCTGGCTCCAGATATGAATTTGTACATGTATGTGTATTATATGTGTAGTACACTCATATGTAATAATTTGGTGATGACTGGATTATTCAATGATTAGAAGTTTCAGTTATTCTGTACAATACCCAATCTATTTTTGCTAGAGACATAGGTTGTGCCCATTTCCACAAAATCAAAAATTAACTGTTATATTTTCTGTGCTATAGATTCATAAAAGGTAAATGACTAGAACTGATTAATAGATATGGAAAACTCCAGTAAGATGTTCCTTGTTAAGGAATTGATGACTACATACATTCAGTGCTTACTCTTAAGAAGTCATAAATGATTAATATTAGCAATGCTTAAACACTCAGCAAATTAATCATAAGCTGATGCTCCCCCAGGGGCTACAGATAACTCAAGAGTTCATAGAAGGAAGACCAATGTAAAAATTTTGGTTTATAAAGTGATATAGCATTGAAATGCTTCTTGCCTTGAAAAAATAATTGTTTTCATTAAATAGACAGACATCTAAATAAATAATTTTTAAACTAAACTGTTTGACCATACAGAAACAATCACAAAATCAAAATATAACAGATTTTGACATCTGCCCATGAGATAATGATAATTTAGCTAATTTCAACAGGAAGAAGGTCATAGAAGAGTGATTCTTCTGACTGCTAGAGTATAAGAAAAATAGAATGAATATTCAGTTTCAAGGAAATGACGATAGTTTCATATTTTGGCTTTCTCTCCTTTTCACAATATGTTTATTTACAATATCAAATTGATGTAAAGGAGAAAAGTAAAAGCTTTCTGAAATATAAAAGGATAGGAATAAGTAGAGTAACAAGACCTATAGCAGCGGTTAGTTATAATTAGCTATAATATAATTATATATAATTTTATATACATATATAATATTAGATATATAAGCATATCTGCATATCAACACATATAAAAGAGGCAGCATTCCGTAATGAATAGAAAACTGGACTTGAGACCAGGAAGACCTAAATTCAAGTCCCACTTCTGACACATACTGGCTATATGACCTTAGGCAGGTCATTTAACTTCTCAGTGCTTTGGGGAGTTTTCTAAGAATATTGATAATTAAGTCATAAGTCTGTGTGGCTAGCAAGAGACCTTTGAATTTCTACAGTCAGGCATCCAATTTTAGCTTACTTTATTTTATCCTATTTTATTTTATATTGCTTTGTACTTGGGAACCATTTTGAATCTTAATCATCTCATTTTTTTCCTCCTTTGACTAGAAAGAAAAAAAATAATATTCTATCCAAAGCTTGAGGGGGGAGAAAATTCTACTTCACTCCTAAGAAGGGAAAGTTTATTCCTTCCTTTAGCTCTGTTTCAATTACCTGGGTTGAAGCTCTTATATTTGCCGACAGTATCTTTTTCATCAGGATTCTTTCTTCATTTGGTTTGGATTTTGATATTTGTTCTAAACAGTCAGTGACTGTTTAGACAGACAGCTGAATCTGAAATAACTCTTTTGTCAGAAACCAGTCACTTCTAGTCTTTTATCATTAATGTCATCTTACGTGATGTTTGTCATTCACCAGGTCTAGTGCCTTCCAACTCGTTTCCTCAGTAAAATATTCATGATATACAGGCATTAGACTCTTGAACAATTTACAAGCCTTTGTCCTCTTTCGTTTCTCATTCCTGAACCATATTTCCCAAACCTATTCTTGTTCTCCTCTCCTCTCCCCATCTGAGCAGAGAAGTCACTGAATGGTAAGATAAACATTCTGGTTTGGAAGAGTTTTCCAATGATTTGTAGAAATTTTCTATTTAATCGTTTTCTGTAAGTTTTGATTCGTAACCTATAGTTATCTTTATAGTGATTTTTTTCCTCTTATAATCATGAAAATCACTGCAAAGTAAGATGACCAAGCATCTCATGGAAGTAATGCATTTTCTTTAATTGCTTCTCTAAGATCAACCTGTAAGCCATCCTTGTCTCTTTTTTCTGCAACTTCTTTATGATTTCTGTTTTCCTTATAGTGAGAATGGAAATGTTTCAGCTTTCCTATAGTGCATTGCTTATTGGACAAAGAGCTCACATGTAGAATAAATTTACTTTCATAAATGGTATAAAAGAGATTGCTTTTTACATTCTACCCTCTTTCTGGCATTCCACTACCATCATTCTAGGAGTGGAGAAGACTCTTTGTACAAAGGGCATTTTTGTATTTTTATAATAGAAACTACAAGTAGATTAAGGGGAAATGTCAAATTTAAAAGAATTAATTTCAGTCTCATATTGAGCTAGCTCAAGAACAAAGTATTTTGATCACATATTTTATCATATAATTATATTCCATTTCCTCCATGAAGTCCTCCTAGATACATCAAGATTTCAGATAAGACAGGAGTTGATTCCTCCCCCAAACAGAAGTAATCTATCCCATCTACAAGTGCATATCATAGCTTGATTATATATTTCAGAGACTTATCTATTCATTCTGTATTATATTTATTTGAAAACATACTTTCCATACTGATTGTAAAAAAATCCATAAGTATGTGATATGATCTTCTTATCATTACCTACCTCCTCCTTTCTAATTTTATTAGCACCTAGTAGAGAACCTTACACAAAAGAAACACAATAATTGTTCATTGAAAAAAGTTGGTGAAAATGCTAACAGAGTGAAGCTTTTTTTAAATCATCCAGTGGTATACCATATTGTACTACCAACAACAGGGGTTCAAGATTTGATTTAGAAAGGAGAGGGGCTTTCAGTTATTGCCATTTCTCTATATCTGTCATATTCAAGAATTTAATGAAAGATTCTTTCTTGAAACAATAAAACTCAAACCTTTAATGAATACTATTTATGATAATCAACAATTCTAGTCAGGCTAGCTTTAAAAGTATGATTGTCTTTGTATTATTATCTGCTAAGTATAATCAGCTAAATGAATTAGTAGCTAATTATGAATTAGTATGAATCATGAATTTTATGAATTAGTAGGCTAATTAAAAGTTGGATCATGTAGAAATTTAGGAAATTAGGTAAGTAGAAAGGCTGCCCACTCCATTAGTATCCATGCTATGTAACAGTGTCAAGTTGGAGGGTCTCCAGCAAAATTGCTGGCAAATTTGTGGAGGATATGAATGACAGTTACATGGGAAGTTATCATCTGTATTGTTGGTAGAAATATATGTATAAGATGTAGATGTATTAGAGTTTTAGTCTATAGGAGAGAAAATGATAAGGTGAGAGAAGGGAGGGATTCAAAGACAAATTTCTAATGATCATTGTTGTTCATTAAGCCAGCCTTGCTTCTAATATAAATAATATGGTATGGAGGACAACTTGATAAAACACATACATGGTCTAAGCCAGTGTGATGAAAAACTTAAAAACAGTGGGGCAGCTAGGTGGTGCTGGAGTCAGGAGGACTTGAGTTCAAATGCAGCCTCAGACACTTAATAATTGCCTATCTGTGTGACTTTGGGCAAGTCACTTAACCCCATTGTCTTAAATAAAAATAAAAAAGAAATTCAAAAAAAAAGAAATTCAAAAACAGAGGTCCCAATACCACATGCAAAGATTCCTGCAGGCCACATACAAGCCATTATATATATATACTCTGTTATATTTTGATTTAAGTTTATAAATATTTCCAATGCATCTTGTGTTTGACACCTCTGATAATAATGATATTCCTATTGATTCTGATCATATGGCAAAGAAATTCTTAATGAGATATTATAATGAAAGCAGATTAGCCACAAGTTGGCTATATTCCAACTTAATCAGGGTTTCTTAACCTGGTATCCATGATTTTTTTTTAAATCTTGATGATTATATTTCACCATAAATGTGTTCCTTTGTAATCCCGTGTATTTTAATTTATGCATTTAAAAATATTATTCTGAGGTCCATAAGTTTCACTAAACTTATAAAGGGGTCTATGTCTTTAAAAAAAAAGTTAAGAATCCTTCATTTAAATGATGTTTTCTGTTTGATAGATAAATTTGCTAAAACTTGGCAAACTCAAATCCTATTAAAGTATGAAGACATTTATTTTCCAAATAGCACTTCTGAGAAAACCAATGTAAAATGCCTTGCAAAAGAAGCTGGTTTCAACCTAAATAATACCACCTTCTAGCCTTGAATTATGATAAATAGCTAGCAAAGCACTCTAGTATCCCAAGGAATAAACTATAAGGAAGAGAAAGGCACAGTTGTTAAGAGAATAAATAGATATATGTCATTGTCTGTCTTATTTATGTAGAATTTTATGAGTAAAACAATCTGTGCATATGACTGTAACTGGACAAATCAGAATCTTCAGATCCTGTCAAACTGATTTCATGTGTGCTTTCTCCTTGTTTAGATAATGGACAGATATAGCGTGCTGGCACTGACACTGTTTTTAGCCCTGCACTTTCAGTTTTGCCTCCAACACAATTGTTCAGGCTCAGTCACATCAATTTTGATGTCTTATGCCACCATGATCTTATCTGCTGCTGGTTCCTGCCTCTTGATGTCAATGAAACATTACTTAGAATTGAACATATCTTTTAACATTTAGAAGGCAAGGGGAGATATTGGTTTTGCTTCACAGCATGTCTAGCACACCCTGCTGGTATTCAATAATGCCAAATATTAATAGTAACAAGTAAACAAGAATATTGATTTAAGGTCATATTACCAGTACTATGAGCCAGGAGCAGAAACTTTGTGCTTGAAAGAATCAGCAACATGCAAAATAAAAAATACAATATAGTTATTTTAAAAAATATTATGAGCAATATGCCTTGGTGGCTGGAAAAAGGCAGTTCCTTATCAATAACATTTTTAATGAGCCATTACTTCATAACTCATTTAGACATACTGTGGCAGAATGGATAGAGAACTAACCTTGTAAACAGAAAAAGCTAATTTGAGTTGTCTCATCTCTAACACATACTTTCTTTGTTTTACACTAAACAAATCCTTTAACTTCTCAGTAACCCCTCAGGAAATTCAGGGCAAAAGTTTCAGTTATAGAATAATTGCCAAACTGCATTTGTGAAGAGAAACTACAGGTTTGTGCAAATAAAAACCAAACAAAATAAAATATAAAGAAGTCCTTCTACCATGCAGTTTCACTAAGCCACAGAAAACTCACAGAAAGCAGTCTTTTCTCTGAACTCCTATAAGCATCTATTCACCATATCACAACTATATATTCTATATAGTTACTTATCTTTTCATATATTAACATCCCTTATTTTCAATTCAATTAACGTGCCTAAATCATTTTTAAGGAGTACTATACACATGCCAGCTATTAATGCTATTGGTGGTAGTAATAATTTAATTCAACAAACATTTATGAATCACTAGTGATCACTCTACAGAGGTGCAGAGGGTAGGAGAATTAAGCTTAGTTAAATGATAAGGATTCATTTTCTTGGAGCCTAAAGCCTAATATCATGTGTGAAATGCTGTACTAGCTGGTTTGGGGAATCCAAAAGAAATAAAAGACATAGTCTTACCTTTGAGGAGCTTAGAGACCATAGAAGCAAGACAAGAATCATCCCAAAGCCAAGGATCTGCAAGTTGGTAATCCACAATATCAAGATATTCAAAGGATAGAGTAAGGTGCTAGATGCTTAGTAATCATGGAATAATGGGGTCATCAGGACTGAATAAAACTTTTAAAAAGTCTTCTTTAGAAGTGGTCATTAGGGGCGGCTAGGTGGCAGTGGATAAAGCACCGGCCTTGGAGTCAGGAGTACCTGGGTTCAAATCCGGTCTCAGACACTTAATAATTACCTAGCTGTGTGGCCTTGGGCAAGCTACTTAATCCCATTTGCCTTGCAAAAACCTAAAAAGAAAAGAAGTGGTAATTAAAGCCCCCTGGAGCCCAAAGGAGATGGCAGACAGAGATTAATGGAGAGGTATAGCTTTTAGGATGAGTAACACATATCTGTTGGCAGAAAAAAATACCAGGAAGGCAATGCATTCTTTTGGTTTTGGCACAAATGTCTGAAACAATGTTGTCATCTGACATACACAATGCCCTCTTTCTGTTAGGCATGCTGTCAAAGGAATAGATGCACCCATCTTCCCATGAATTTCATCTCTACCCCAGTCTGCATACAAACAATGAACATGCAAGCAAAGGCACACATAAGAAAGAAGCAGAGTCATAAGGTTCTAAGCCTAAGCCCTACAATAGCAACCTGTCTTGTTAAATTGACATAGCATATTATCAACCTTTTAGAAAGTGAATATAGACTAAATCCTGGTTACATTCAAAAGTTTGATGGAGCTAGACATAACTCGATTTAAAAGTATAGTTAGTGCAAAGAACTCACTTAAACCATAAGTCTCAACTTTCCCCTCTTCCAACAAGGGTTATGAACACTCAAATAACTTTATATTCTACTTCTTTGCATGTATTTTATACTCTGGGTAAGCCATTCTCTGTCCTCCAAACATATACTATACTTTCCTGCCTGGTCTTCCATGGAAAGATCTCCTTCACCTGCTTTGGGGGCAACTAGGAAGCAGAGTGAATAGAAGATAGGGCCTAAAGTCAAGAAGGTTCTTCTTCCTGAGTTCAAATCTGGTCTCAAAAACTTTCTAGCTGTGCAGCCCTGGGCAAGTCACTCAACCCTATTTATTTCAGTTTGCTCATCTGTAAATAAAAATGAGCTGCAGAAGAAAAGGGAAAACTACTCCAGGATCCTTGCTAAGAAAAGCTCAAATAAGACCATGAAGAGTTGGACACAATTGAGATGACCTCTTTATCTGATAGAATCTTAAATCCAACTCAAATGTCACTCCCTATAGTCTCCTTTCCTTGATGCCCCATGCGGTTAATGAGCATATACGTCCTTCAGCATTCATTTTGTTTTGTACCTCTTATTGTATTACTTGTACCCATTTATGTGTTATTTTATATTTTATCTTTGTATGAGTATTTTAGAAATAGTGTGATGTAATGGATAGAAAGCCAACCTCACCATGCACCACCTGTGATACCTACTGACTGTGGGACCCTAGACAAGTCTTTTAATCTTTCATTGAAACTCGAGACAATTCTCAAAGACGTTGTCAGTAGAAAAAGGTACTAACCTACATTGCACAGGGGGATTGCTCATTCCCCTCTAAAAAAAAAGGAATCATAGGTTCAGTCCAAAAATAAATACAGGTTTCAATTGGATCATAATCTCCATTTAAGATCATATCTTTGCCAAATATCTTATTTCCCTCAGTATGTTACCCTACACACAAACATTCTTTAATGAATTGAACTGAATTTCACCTGTCCTCTCTTTTTGAACAGATGCCTCCATCAAGGTTCAGCATGAAGGGGAAAAAACAGAGGAACAAATGTACCAGGTTCTGAATAGCATCAAGCCAGCTACACATATGTGTATCTCTCTGAGTGCAGGGACTGGCACATTATAATGAGCTATTAGAATGCTAACAGCAGCTTTCAAGAGCACAAGGGTGATCCAGGTGAATTTCATGGGCAGCATCACTTAACAAGTCATCTGACCCTGGAATCATAAGATAGTTAAAAAATATTTCTAGTTGTTGAATACTGAGAGACAAATGAGCAACATCAATATTACCATTCTGGTACAATAGTGTACCTGTTTTAATGAGTTCTGACAGATGATGTTTATGCAAAATCATCCAAGGATGGGAGAAAAGGGGGAAGTAGCATCATGTTAGCATGTACTCTGAGACTATGAAAGCTAACTCTGTAAATATCCTGGGATTTCAACTTCATTTTCAGTCAGCAGTGAAATATGAGAAATCAGTCCTTTAAAGAAAGATGTCATATCTGGTTTTGAAAAACTAAGGATATAAGACTCATCCCAGAGGATTATCTTGAAGGTTGGCACATTATTGATGACATTACTTCCAGTCTCAGTTCACAAGGGCCCCAACCATCATTGTAATCCTAGATCCAAAAGTCAGAACAATAATTAGCTGAGACTGCAACTAAGGAAAATTCATTTAGGGCAAGAAGTAAAAATGATTTTACATAACAGAATTTAGGAATCCAAGTTACATCTTGTGCTTCTGGAGAACTAAATAATGAGGTACATAGATTCAGAGCCAACCATGACCAGAAAGAGCAGTTAATATATCCCTTCTAAGGAGACTGATGCCTCCACCAATGGTAGTTCCTCAGAGTAAATACTATTTCCCCCATGCTAGTTACAATTCTGCCCTAAGCTCCTGATATTTAACTATCATAAAAATTCATGCTAATCCATGTAGAGTCCAGTAGATGACTTGGAAGATAAAGACAAGCAATATCTATTTTTTGCCAAGAAATTAATTCTGCAGTAACTCCTCCCAAGAAACAAACAAAAAACCACAACAACTATATCCTATCATGATCGTGCCTTTGTCAAAAAATAGAATTTGTACCTGCAATGAATTAAAGACTTAGGAAAGCCCTCCATGGCTTTTAACTTTTTCAGTTTCCCTCCCACACACACTTATTTGAAACAGTATGGTTTCCTATGGGTTCTATTTATAAGACTGGAGCCATAAGAGATGATTTCTCTGTGTGTAACAAGGAAATTGGATATCCTACTAGTGTTCACTGTCTACAAGGACTTTTCTTTCTTCTAGGCTTAACTTTTTCCTGGGTTTCAGGAAAAGACTGGATAAGAGACCAGAGTTGGAAGAAAAACAAAACAAAACAAATCACACACACAAAACCCCCAACCCTTCCAAAGCTGATGAACACTTTATAAAAATTATGTCTTACATATCTCTTTCCCTTAATCCTTATTCCTTATACTGAAAATAACTAATCTGTAAACATGTTTATCAAAATATGTATGTACAGTGCTAACTTGAAAGTTCATTGCTGAAGGGAGGTGGGTAGGAAGGAAAAGAGGAAGGAAATTTTGTACCTTAAAAAATATGCATGTGTATATAGATGAAAATAAATTTTAAAAAATACTTCCCATGCTAAAAGACTGACCTCAAACTAGATTATATAGGATAAACCAAAATAGTACTTCTTCCCCATAGGTAGAGTATGTAGGTGGTAAAGCCAAAAAAATAGAATACTTAGCAAAAAAAAAAAAAGAGAAAGAAAAAGAAAGAAAAAACTCACTAATTTTCATAGAAATAGAGTATAAGATAGCTCAATTTTACTCTGTCCCCAACTTTGGATATATAATACCTAGATTAATAGTTCTAGGATCCCTTCCATTTTCACTTTTTAAAAACATAGATCAATTTTTGAAAATGTATTTATGTGATTGAAATCAGTACATTTTGAGAAGCACTGAAGATCAAGATGTTTCTTTCAATTTATCAACTCTCTCCCCTACTGAGAAAGTTCCTAGTTTGTGACCTCTTCCTCTCTTTCCCCTCAGCTTTGTGTTCACCAAACCTCTCAGTCAGTATCCCACAGAGTTGACTGCTTTAATGATTTCCTCCTGCCTTCTTTCTCCTTTGGTCTTCCTGTCCCTTCTTCTAAGTTGAACTGTGCTACTGTATGTTTCTGATTTAAGAATTGTGCATGATTTTTTATGAAATTTTTCCCTTCTTGCCTTTTTAACATGCTGGTTCATTAAAATGTGGCTGAACTCTCCCACTTCCCACAGTATTCAGTTCATAAGGAAGCCCAACTGTGTCTCTAGTCCATCTTAGATCACATAAATACAGTGACCACATTTCAGTGGCCACGTTTGTATCAAGGTGATTCCAGTATCAGGTCTGTGATTACTCAGTTATGGGCTTGATTTTTGAAATATAAAATACTAAAAACAAACTCACTTTAACCTATTATCATTATCAAAAAAGCTAATATTTACTTTTTAGGGGTTATTTTTTGCAAGGCAGATCAGGTCAAGTGGCTTGCCCAAGGCCACACAGCTAGGTAATTATTAAGTGTCTGAGACCAGATTTGAACTCAGGTACTCCTGACTCCAGGGCTGGTGCGCTATCCTCTGTGCCACCTAGCTGCTCCCCAAAAGCTAAAGTTTTTTTAATTGCTCCAAGGTACATATAGCTACATTTTCTTATATGTCACCATACCATCAAAAGAGAGGGAAGGGTATACACTTGGACAATGTGTCTTGATTTTCTTTGTCAGCATAGTAATTTTCTGTAGTTATAATTTTTTTAGTTGCTCATTTTTAATCATTTTAGTCTAATTTTTTATATTTAAAATAATTTATTTTCAAGTTATGGAATAAAACAAGCATTTCCATAACAGTATAATTAAAAAAAAGATGATTGTACATGAATCTGCAAATTTACTATATAAAATTTGCTATCCCTTTCAAATAAACAAAATCATGCAAATTTCTTTTTTCTTCCTTCCCTATGCCACATTAGCAATGACTACCATTAAACACAAAAATGTGTATGTATATGTATGTTTTAATGCATATATGCTCATACATATATTCATGTATGTAAAATTATTTTAAACATACTTCTATTTTATCAGTTCTTTCTTTGGATACAGATATTGTCTTCATATTCCATTACAGCTAATAGATGGAAAGAAATGCACAATTAGCAATATAACTGTATAAATGATGGAATGAGCTCATGTATAAAATGGAAATGGATGGCAGAAATTAATGAAACATTATTTACAAAAAACATACTCAAATAGAGAAAAACACAGAGTTAAGTAAGGGACTGGGGCAGAACCTATTATAAGTGGAATTTTTTTTAAAAAGCCAGGATAGCAATAATTATCTCAGAAAAAGCTAAAACAAAAATAGATCACATTAAAAGGGATGAACAAGGAAACTATATCTTTCTAAAAGAAACTCTAGACAATAAAGTAATATCAATATTAAACATATATATATATATATACATATATGCTAAATGGCATAGCAACCAAATATTTAAAGTTAAATAAATTACAGAAGGAAACAGTAAAGCTATGTTGATGGAGGATTTTAACTTTCCCTTCTCAGAATTAGATAAATCTAATTTAAATAAATAAATAAGGAAGAAGTGAAGGGTATAAATAGAATCTTGAAAAACCTTGCAGAAAAGTAGAACTATAAAATGAACCTTTTTCAGATCATAATGCAAGAAAATTATTGAATTATTATAATTAATAAATATTTGATAAAGATAGTATAAAAATTAATTGAAACTAAATAATCTAATCCTAAAGAATAAATCATAGAACCAATCAATAATTTAATTAGGGAATGTCAACAATGAGACAACATTCCAAAATTTTTAGATGCAGCCAATCTAGTACTTAGAGCAAAATTTGTCTAAAATGCATATAGAATTTAAAGAAATAGTAAATCAATGAATTGGGCATGCAACTAAAAATATTTTTAAAAGAACAAATTAAAAATCCCTAATTACATACCAAAATAGGAATTCTGAAAATCAAAAAAGGTATTAAGGAAATAGGAAGTTAAAAGAGATTGAAATGGGGATAGAGTACCAGCTGTGAAGTCAAAAGGACCTAAGTTCAAATCTGACTTCAGACACTTAATAGTTACCTAGCTGTGTGACCTTGGACAAGTCACTTAACTCCACTGCCTTGCAAAAGCCAAAGTAAATAAATAAATAAATGAATGAACAAATAAATAAATACACAAACAAATAAATAAATAAATGGGCTCTTTCAAAAAATGATAACAAACATGTCTAAAATAAAAAGCATTATTTGTAGTGGGAATAAATTTAAATCCTTCCCAGTAAAATCAGAGGTAAAACAAGTATGTCTATTATCATTGCTATTACTCAGTATTGTACCAAAAATACCAGAAAGAGAAATTGAAGAAATAAAAATAGGTAATAAGGAAACAAAAATATCATTCTTTATAGATAATATACGATTTTTAGACAGCCCTAGTGAATCAGCTAATAAACTAGTTGAAACAATGAAGAACTACAGCAAATTTACAGGATATAAAATAAACCTACATAAATCATCAGCATTTCTATATACTACCAATAAAACTTATCAACAAGAGACAAAGAGAAATTCCATTTAAAATAACTACAATAAGTATAAATACTTTGAAGTATACCTGCCAAGACAAAATTATAAAACAATGTTCATACAAATAAAAACTAAACAATTGAAGAAATATTTTTTGCTCATGGATATACCAAAGCTATATAATAAAAATGATAATTATAATTAAGTTTATTTATGTATACATGTCATACCAATCAAATTAATAAGATCATTTTATAGATTCAGAAAAAATTAATCTAGAAGAAAAGAAAATATCAGAAGAATCAATAAAAAAATATGAAAGAAGGTTACCTAGCTATTCCAGATTTCAAACCATATTGCAAAGCAAGAATCTTGAAAACAATATGATACTGAAAAAGAAATAGAGTGGGGAATTAGTGGAATGAATTGGTAACACATTACACAGCAGTACATGACCATAGTTATCTAATGTTTGATAAAGTCAAAAATCCAAGCTTTTGTGGTAAGAATTCAACAATTGAAAAAATTACTTGGAAAACAGGAATGCAGTTTGGCAGACATTAGGCATTGACCAACATCTCACATCATATACTAAGATCAAATTTGATAAATAATTTAGAAACAAAATATAATATATAAGTAAATTATGGGAGCATCGATGATTGCACTTGCCAGATCTATGATAAGGGAAAAGTTTATGACCAAACAGGAGATAAGAGAAGATCACAAGAAGTAAAACAGATAATTCTGATTAGATTTAATTAAAGAACTTTTACACAAAAGATTTAATGCAGCCATAATTAGAAAGAGAACAGAAACCTTGGAAAATTTTAAATGCAAATTTCTCTGATAAAGATCCTATTACTCAAATATGTAGGAAAATGAATTAAATTAACAAAATTAAGAGCCATTCCTCAGTTGATAAGTAATCAAAGAATATAAATAGGCACCTTTTAGAAGATGAAATCAAAGCTATCAAAATCATATAAAAATGCTCCAATCAATACCACCTCATACTAATCAGATAACTAACATGATTGAAAAAAGAAAAGGACAAATATTAGAGGAAATGTGGAAAAATTGGGGCACTAGTGCACCACTGATGGAGTTGTAAACTGATTCAGCTGTTCTACTATGCCCAAAGATCAATAAAACTATGCCTAAACTTTGATCCAGTAATACCACTACTAGGAGTGTATCCCAAAGAGATCATAATAAAGAGGGAAAGACCACATGTACAAAAATATTTATAGCAGCTCTTTTTGAATAACAAAGAATTGAAAATTGAGAGATGCCCATCAATTGGGTAATGACTATAAGAAATCATGAGTAGCTAGACTTCAGAAAAGACTAGAAAGACTTATTTGAACTGATGCTGAGTGAAGTGAGCAGAACCAGGAGAACATTGTACAATTTAACAATAACATTGTTTGATGAGCAATTATGATGCACTTAGCTCCTTTCAGCAGGTCAGTGATCAGGAATACTGCATTTCCCCATGTATAAGACACACCATTTTAAAAAAAATTGGAGTCTAAATACTTGGAGAATCTTAAACAGTGGTTATAGATTTTTTTTACTTTCTTTTCTCACTTTTTCATGCATGTTTTTGCACTCTTTGTTGTAAACTTTTTTTACTTGCATTTCTCACTTTTTTGAACTTGTTGCCTTTGCACTCATTGTTTTGCATTTGTTACTAGTATATTAGGTTACATTTTGCCACATTCTGCCAAGAAATAGCTCAGAAAAGATTTTCATACAGTGCTTAATTCAAGTTCAAAGTGATCCAGTTTGCAAAAAGGAATGGAAATTGTGCTTCTGAATGTCAGTTTGGTTCTCCTCCAACTGAGAAAACAATCCAAGACTGGCTATGGGAAGAAGAAACCCTACTGAAAATTCCATGACAGAAGAAGGTCATGAGAGGCAAGTCAGCAGAAGAACCTGATTTAGAGAGGGAATTGCAGTGATGGATTGAAGAGCAATGGGCCAGTGGGATTCCTGTGTCCACAAAGATGGTTCAGCAGGAGGCAAGAAGAATTGCTGATTAAAAAGAAGTGACTGATTTCAAAGGAGAATACAATTAGTGATTCGGGTTCATGAAAGGGAATGGACTAAGCATGCATCCACGCACCAGACTTGCCCAAAAGATGCCTGAAAACTATGAGCAGAAGATCCTTGAATTTCATGATAAATAAAATTTGAGTTCAATAACTTTATGCAACATTTTTTTTTCAATTTTCGGGCCCCCAAATTGAGGTGCATCTTATACATGGGAGTGTCCTATACATGGGGAAATATGTAATTCTAAAAGACTTGTGATGGAAAATGCCATCCACATTCAGAGGAAAAACCAAGCAGTCCGAAGACACCAAAGTATATTACTTTCACTTTTTTAAAACTTGTTTATTTTTTCTTTTTCTGAGTTTTTTCCCCTTTAGTTCTAATTCTTCTTTCACAACATGACTAATATAGAATATGTTAAACATGATTGTACATGTATAACCTATAACTGTGATGGAAGGGGGAGGAAAGGGAAGGAAGGTAAGAAATGTGAAAATCAAAAGTTTACAAAAAAAAAGAATGATGAAAATTATCTTTGCATGTAATTAAAAAATAAAATAACATTCAAAAAATGAAATGCTGATTATCATTATTATCAATTTGGAGACCTGGTTGAAAAAGAAAGGATAATTAGTTACTTGTCATGGTATTACATAGGAATGGCGGGGGAAACAACCTAATTTTTAATAAAAAAAAGTTGGGCTTGATTTTTTACTCCCTTACTGCTTATTACCTTTTAGGACGTGGGCAACTCACTTAAACTTAAGTCTTAGGTTCTACAATTTGTAAATTGAAAATAATATTTTCCCTGTGAGTTCCAACTCTCAGGATTGTTGAAAAAATAAATGAGATAAAAAAGATAATTCTCTGTTATAATAGCTTAGAACTTTCAGCCTTTCTTATGCAAATGGATGACAAATGGAGTGATTGAGTTTCACTCCAAAATTATGGTTATAGTCTGTTATGGTTCATCTTCTCAGTGTATAGATAAATACTATCTCATTTTGAAGAATATTAGCAATAATAGAAGAGATACTGGATCTGTGGCATAGGTTCAACTTCTGGGATTTTGTTTCAGCATATTTTAATTTTTAAAAAATATTAATTTGGGGGGTGGCTAGGTGGCGCAGTGGATAGAGCATCGGCCCTGGAGTCAGGAGAACCTGAGTTAAAATCTGGCCTCAGACACTTAATAATTACCTAGCCATGTGACCTTGGGCAAGCCACTTAACCCCATTGCCTTGCAAAAAAAAACCTAAAAAAAATATTAATTTTGAATATTTAAAAATCTTGGAAGATTAAAGTAATACAAAAATAGGAGTCCTGGATTTCCTGCCAAAATGGCTACAAGGCAATCAGCTTCCTTATTTCTTCTCTATCAAAACAGCAAAGATTATATCAGACTATATAGTTATTAGATGATCTAATGAGAAACTATATTGAATGATTGCTTCCATGCCTGTTCTATACAAGTCAGTCAGAAACCTACCTTCAGTAGTAAAGGGGTACATACATTTGGGTAAGTACCAGCTCCAATATATCCAAGGTAGCCAACAAGTATTTGTGTCTAGATATTTCAAGATAGTAGGGCTCTCATAAAAAAGGCTCAGAGAGTAGTAGTGGGTAATGGCCAGTGATTGACTCCGTTATCTCTTAACAGTGTTCAGTTCTAAAGAACCCAGTCCACTGGCTCTGAGATCCCTAATACTCTTTCATAGAAGGTCAGATTTGGGGGAAGTGAGAATCAAAAGTACTCTCCAGAAAGTAGAGATCAAAATAGGGTATTAAATACAGACCTAGGTTTCACTCTTATCCAATTGAGACAGGTTTGAGTATCGTTTCCCTAGAAAATGAATGTTAACTTCCATAGAAACTCCAAAGGACTATTAACCCCCATGAAGAAACCAAACAATCTACAACCTCCATAGGGACTCCAAACAGCTCTCAATTCCTAGGAACACCATACCACCCTGCTTCCTATAGCACATACCCTACTCTCCAATGACCCCACTGCTGGAGTCTCTTCTGATCCAACATGTAGTTCCTTCCTTCAATTAGTGTCTTTACATTCCATTTGTTTTCAATGCTGTTCCCTTTAAAACTTGGGCCCACATTTTGACTTTTCACTAGGTACCAAAACTGAGGAGAGGTACATCAAGAAATGCTGAAGTTCACAACCAAGGAAGCAGTGAGCTTTCACAGGAAATACACTCAGGCTAACTCCCCAATCTTTCCAGAACGAACATTGCAATCCTCTCCTGGACCTACCAAAACTGTGTTATTTAAGGACAACTGCTAGACCTTGGCCGCTTCAGAAGACAAGGTTAATTTGAGAGGTAAGACTCCTTCCCATGCACTTCCCTTCCTCCTTACTAGGACACCCAGAGTGTTCCTTCCTGACATCCTGGCTAAATGGGGAACTGTCTCAAAACAGAGAGACTAGAACTGGGACACCTCTTTCTTTCTCAGTTTAAACTGGTACTAATCAGAGCAACAGGTGGGAATGCCCCCATGGGCTCCTCTGTGTAGCCTCACCTCTCCTAATACTCCTCTTCATGGAGATTTCAGCTTCCAAAAATTCCCAAACACCTGCACTGACCCGAACAATTTGTGTCAGAAGCAAGGGGAGTAGAACAAAATCCCAAATATACAGCTGTTTTTGGAACCAAGATGATGCTCCCTCCCTTTGCAACTCCTGCTCTGCTTCTCAAATCTTCCTCCTCCATCAACCCAACCCTCTCAAAATGAGTTTAAATCTTCTGAACTACATCAGACTTCCTATACTGTCTCTCTTCCACTGGTTTGACAACTCCAGTACCTGAATAACTTCACTCTGGTTCACTCTTTGGTGAATTGTATCAATCCTGAACCCCCTTGAGTTATCTCCTAAAGAACTGGGAAAATTTTCCAGGACAGGAATTGAGAAAGAAATGTATGGTCCTCTTTTTACATCATCTGGAACCAATTCATCTTAGAAAGTCAGGAAAAGCAAACCTTGAACAGTACATTAAATCAAAAATGCCACCCTTCAATTAGAAAAAACTTCCTCCCTCCAAAAAACCTCCTCCCTCAGAGAATTCCTCTGCTCTTAGCTTTCTTCTTGTAGCCCCCTTTTTCACTGCTCTACAGCTAGGGAATGGAAGGATCACTCATCCTATACCAAAGTAGATTGATGCCAACAGGTAAAATTTACCTGGAAATTGCCACCTTGAAAGGGGATAGTCTATTTTCCCATTCCTTGGTTTAGATTGGATCCCATTCTGGGAATTGTTCTATACTCAATCCTTCTTCCTTCCTTCTTAAGGATTAAGAAATCCTTCTCTTTACTCAGAGAAAAATTGCTATTAAATACAGTTTAAATTCTGAGTAATCTAAGACCCACCCCATTCTGGGAATTCTGCCAGAAATCTCTTAAGAGTAAGGTCCATATTAACAATATGGTCATTTTATAGCTATGCTATATAGCTAGATATATAAAGTTTAAAGCAATTTTTAACAGTTATGACAAATAAGGACAAATTCATTCATAAACTGGAACATTGGGAAGTTAGAATTGCACTGTTAAAAGGATGACTTGGAATTCATAAGACTGTTGAGTTTAAAAGGGATTTTTTGAAACATCTAGTTATAGAGCTTCATTAAAAGTTTTCAACTTAGAAATCTAAATTGACATTATTTCTAATGATAAAGGTAAAAGAAAATTAATTTGAAATTTGTTAATTTGTTATCTGTTACTGTTTAAAGTATCTGAAAGAAAAACCAGCGGAGAAATGTTTTTAAATCAGCAATGCTATTTATCAGTGTTTGTAGAGTAACTCTGGATTTTTTCACCAGTTATATCTACAACTTTTTGTTACCACTTATGAAAAAGTGAATTGTGTGACCATCATATGATAATGTTGAAACCTAAAAGTTAAAGAGTATAGCCCACCACAGGATAGATTGGTGGGAAGGCAGGGAGAACAAACCTAGCTCCTTTCTCTGAGGTTTCTATTGATTCAGTATGGGCAAGGTCAACTGGCCCAAGGAAATAAGCCAACTTAGTCATGAAGTTTCTAAATAGTGAACCTAGCTTGTTCCTGCAAGTTCCTCTCTAATACAGAAATTACACCAGGACAAATTAAAACTACAGAGGATAAAAAAATAAGTGATGAATTTTAAGTGAAATTTCTTATATGTTTGAACTGGTAAACTATCATTGCTTATAGCAGCTCATGAGAGAAAACAACTATGTTTAGCCTTAAGCTGTAACAAATGGAGTTTGCTAATGGGGTAAAAGTCTTTAGGACTATGATAAATTTTATTCTAAATTTTGACTTCAGGCATAATTGTCTGATGGATCATTAAAGTCAGTAATCTGATTTTCAGAAAACATTAGGAAGAACTTCTCCAGGCTAAGGTCACGAGTTACTCAGAGAAATGTGAACCTAATCTGTCACAGGTGGAGTTATATGGAAACAGGATGAAATGGCAATTTTTGGTCTCAGTCCAAGACAAGCTCTTTCTGACTCAGTTTCCACATTGTACTCCATTGAAAAGGAGTGTTTCCCTACCTGGTAATTCCTAAGCTGTGACTACATGGCTGATTGTTAACTGTGACACCTACCTAAAGTCAAATAGAGCTAAGGTTGTTTGATCCTGTTGTACATGTGTTGAGTTACCAAGGAATAGTTTGATTTTGTTTTAATTATATCCCAGTTTTTTTCTCTCTTTAGCAGATCTCCACAATTAGAGTAAGTAGCCAATGGAAAACATGTGTGCGCCCTGGTACACCGACCAGTGCTTCCTGGATTGGATAACTATTACATGATATATGCTAGATACTTTGATTCAACTTTCAAATACCAAAGTCATGGTATACTATTTTGTTGATTCTGTTGAGTTTAAAGGGGATTTTTAAGAAACATCTAGTCATGGATCCTCATCAAAAGTTTTCAATTTGTAAATCTAAATTGACATTTCTAGTGATAAAGGTAAAGGCAAATGAATTTGAAATTTGTTAATTTATTAGCTGTTATTATTGTTTAAAGACACTGAACAAAAGAAAAATCAGGAGAAAATGTTTTTAATCAGCAATGCTATTTATTAGCCTCTGTATGGTAACTCTGGATTTTTTCACCAGTTATGTCTACAACTGTTTGTTACCATTTATGAAAAAGTGAATTGTGTGACCATCATATTATAATGTTGAAACATAAAGGTGGGGGCAACAAGCCTAGCTCCTTTCTCTGAGGTCTCAAATTGATTCAGCATGGGCAACTTCAACTAGCCCAGAGAAATAATCCAATTTTAGTCCACACTTATCTATATTGTTATTGTTGTTTTTCCTTCATTCTATTGCCATATGCATATTATCAATTCCAAATAGATTGGATTCTGAACTAAGTTTATCATGGAAAAGACCACAAGTCAAAGACCTTAGCTTTCTAACTCTGCTAAGTACTTTCTGGTGCTTCTGTTTTTGCTTTTTTTTCCTGAAAAACCATTGACATATATATGTATATGTATATATATATATATGTATATATATATATATATACATATATATACATATGCATATATATACATATACATATGCATATATATATATCCTCCTTATTACTTCTTACTCTACTTACCCTTTGCATCATCTCAAGAGTCATCCCATTGAGACCATCTATATCACTTGACCCAAAGTCACCCTGTGCAAAGGTTCTCCAGGCTCTTTCATACAATATTGTAGCAAAATGATTGTTTCATATAAAAATTCTAACTGCAGTTCCACACCCTGTTATCCTAGATCAAGCTGTCATTTTTTTTCTGATACTCAAGCCATCAATGACCTTCCTTCATGCCCTACAACACCCCTCTTCAACAGGAAGCAGCCCCTGAAGACTGGCCCAACATCCCAATTCCCATGAAGCATCCCCCATTCCTTTTGTAGCTAGAAATTCTACAAGCAAGATATAGTATTAACAACATTGTCCAGAGATGACCGTCTAATCGATCTCCCCTAGTCTTTGAAGGCAAGGGACTTTCCTTTGACTAATGCAAGTACATTTGCTCTCCCACCTAACTACCACTAATACCTAACTGATCCTAATCCCTAAAAGTTTGGAATGTTAAATCCAGATCCAAGGTTTCACTTTTACCCAATTAAGACAGGTTGAGTATCATTTCTTGAGAAAACAAATCTTAACCTCCCATGTAGAAACCAAACAATCCATGGAGACCCCACACGATTCTCAATCCCTATGGAAACCATAACACCCTGTTTCCTATAGCACATGCCCTATGAAAAAATGTGCTCCCCAATTAGCCACCACTAGAGTCTGTTCTGACCCAGCCTGCTGTTCCTTCCTTCAATAAACAGCTTTACATTCAATTTGCCACCATTGCTGTCCTTAGATCATGAATCTACCTTTAGACCTTTCAAAAGGGTTGCTAGATAAGAACACATGGGGAATATCCAAAGCCCAGTCAAAAATACATCAGAGAGGTTAGCCTTGCCTTAGAAAAAAATATATTTCTGAAAGGAAATATAAGTTTTGAATGTCAAAGAAAATGTCAATATCAAAAATATAATTCTAGTGATTCTGCTAAAAAAGAAAGTATAATTCTGTAACAATTATAGATACAAATTCAAAGAAACAAGGTCTGCATAAATATGTAAAATGAATGAAGTAATATATAAAACATGGAATAAAAGATTTAGAAGAAAGAACTAGAAGGAGAAAATTATAACTTATCAGAAGAAATAAATTCCATATGACAACAAGAAATATTAGAAAACAATTAATGGACTGGAAAACTAGAAGGAAATGTAAGCTATATTGTTGTAGTTCAATCTTTTTTTAGTTGTGTCTGACTCTGTGACTTTATTTAGCATTTTCTTGACAGAGATAGTGAAGTGGTTTGCCACTTTCTTCTCCAGCTCAATTTAGAGATGAAGAAATTCAGGCAAAAAAGGTGAAGTGACTCACCTAAGGCCACATGGTTAGTAAACCAGATTTGAATTCAGACCTTCCTGACTTTAGACCTTATGCCTTATCCTTAAGCCAGCTAACTGCTATGCTATTGATCTAGAAAAGTTGCCAAGAAATATAAGATTCATGGGACCCTATGATAAAAACCATGATTAAAAAAAATTCTGGGGGCAGCTAGGTGGCGTAGTGGATAAAGCACCGGCCCTGGAGTCAAGAGTACCTGGGTTCAAATCCGGTCTCAGACACTTAATAATTACCTAGTTGTGTGGCCGTGGGCAAGCACTTAACCCCATTTGCCTTGCAAAAACCTAAAAAAAATTTAAATCTATTAGAATTAAAGAACAAAATCAATTTAGAAAGAGTTCATCAATGGTTTCCTGAAAGAAACCTTATAATAAAAAGTTCCAATAATATAATAAAGTTCTAGAAGTATATAATAATTAATAATAATATAAGCATTCATTCAAAATTAGAGTAGTTTGAGTATCAAAAAGCAATAATTATTATGACATAAGATATGACAGTTTCTATTATAAATGAGATCTTCTTATATAATATTCCAAAAGGCAAAAGAAATAGATCTACAAAAAAAAACTTATTTTTCAAAGCTGAATATAGTAATATAGAGGGGAAAGAGGATTTTAATGTACTGGAGGACTTTCAACTATTGTAGGAGGGGAAAATGACTTGAACTAAGTAGGGGTACAAACAACAATTGTCAAGAAAAACTGGAGGGTATGTAATGATATAATACTAATACTAAATGTAGGAAATAAAACAAGTAATCCTAAAACCTTAACATCTTCAGAGTGGCAAAGGAAGGTAAATAAAAACAGATCTAAGGAAAAGGGATGAAATTTGTTCTATTCTTAACATTTGAAAAGGGCAAAGAGTAGTGAGACCAAAGGAATATACTAATGGAAAAAAGGAAGAAAAGGTGTGATGAAATTTGTTATGTCTATTAACTGGGATAATTGATAAGAAGAGAATTTAAAGTGGAAGAGGGATGAGTAGAAGATTTATCAAATGAATTGCAGTTTTTCTTAAATGGAAAACAACTAAGTTTTGTGCTCAAAAGAGAAATTAGAGGGATGGGGGAAGAGGTAGGTAATTAAGAGAATAGATAAGAGGAATTAATCACAAACAGAATAAAATTCTTGAACTTGAAGAGGTATTGGGGCAGGTGATGGAGTGGAGGGAAGGAAGCAAAGGATTAAAATCCAAAGGAGGCTCATAGATTGCCTTTTATATAATAAGATATCTCTTCTATGAATGGGAAATAAAAAATTATGAAAGGGAATTTTGGATAGGCTGAATTCATATAGAACACATTAAGTGAAATCGGAACAATTCATAAAAAGGAAAACACCGTAAGGAAAAATATATTTGAAAGACTTAGAATCTCTCATGAATGCATTGTCTACACATGTCTTCAGAGGATTTAAATAAAATGATGTTACTCATCTCCTGAAAAAGAGATGTTAAGCATAAGGTATGGAAATATATGTTTTTGATATGGTAACTAACCACTTGGTGGATTCATTTTATTGACTTCTTATGAAGATTTTTATTCCTTCCTTTTCCCAGGTTCTTAATTAGGGAGTAGTGATTTGGGAATCATAGTAGTTAGCAATGGGTTAGCAATAGTAAGGCCAAAAAAGGAGAGTCATTGAAACATTTATTAAAACATAGAAAAAGAAAATAAGAAAGTTCTGACAAGTAGTGCAGCTTTAAGAATAACATGAAGAATTTATTTTATACTTTTTAAAAGTAAGTGGTGTGAAATAGTTTAATATTTTCAAACCAAAAGGGCAATGCTTTTCTTTTTTGTTTGTCAGATTAAAGACAATTTTAATGTAGTGCCTCTCCTTTTCATAACCACAAGATTTAATTGTGTAGATGACTTAGAAAAAAATTCTGTATGATAAAGCTATGTCCATGACCAAGTGGAAAGCTTAATATAATAAATAGCTTTTTTATTATTGTAGGGAGTCAATAGAGGAATATTATCTTGAAGAGCTAAAAGGGCAGAGAAACTTTGAATGTTTTGAAAACTAAATTTATTGCCATATTGTTGAAACATCTAAAGACATCTGATTAAATCTTAATAACCTAGTCTACTCCATGGAGAATTTGTTAGTTTAGAGTCACTTTTTTGCAACTCCTATGCAGAGAATGAATTTCCTTGATGGAGACTGTCCTAAATATGAATTGGATGGTTTGCATTCTTGGGTCGAATGACTCTTAGGGAAGAAATTTTTCCTTTATGCTATATTATAAAAATGAGTCAACAAATTGGTTTGAACTTTTCCTTCTGCCTTTCTTCTACAGAAATCCTGAGAGTGGAGCAGGTTGGTTGAGGAGTTATTAATGATGGCTTCTCCTTCCATGTGATTTCTATGGAAAATTACTGAGGATGATGCTTTGTTAACCCTGAATTTAAGAGTTCTGGGATTATCCCTTCTGTATTATGACTTTCTCCACCACAGTTTTGATATATAATGGGTTAGCATAAGAAATTAAGTAAGAATTTGTGGGGAAGGAGTTTTGCAGAAGCCGCAGACAACATATAAAGGTCAGCAGATGACACAGAAAAAATTTAGAAACTCAGAAATGCAAAAAAATATGCATAATATTGTATAATATCAACATAATTTATCTTTTAATACCGTGATAATTCAGACTTCCATGTAAGAAGTGAGAGTGTCTTGTTTGGAAATTCCCTGCTGTGGGATGTTCAAGGTTCCATCAATAAAGGGGCTTATCTTAAAATCAAAGAAAGAGACTGGGAGTTATAGATTCATTATAGAAGTAGTTTAATAAACAAAATGGGTTCCTTACATAGGGAAAGTCTGGGGTGGCAATCAGATGATAAAGATCCCCACAAAGACCCTCATGATAATTATAGAAATCAGACAAAGGGAGGAGGACCTATAGAGTATGTTAGTGTTCAGGTCCCAGACACAAGGGTGCCAAATCAGTGTTATTTGGGCTGAAGTTCAGGACATGCAAGGTTATGTACAGATCATTGTTGTCTAACTTTTATTACTAGGCTTTCACCAGTAAGGACCCCACATAGAGCCAAAAATATTTTATTCAGATTTTCAAATTTCTGGGGCACCATGATATGAAAGGGTTAGCTGTATTTGAGCTACAGAAGTATTGTTAAGTAAATAACTTTCACATTTGAGAACATGCACATGTGACATTCTATCAAGAGCAGGAGGATTTCCTGAGCAGATTATTTCATAACAGAATAAGTAGAACACATACACACACATACACACACACACACACACACACACACACACACACACACACACACAGTGAGAAGAATCAGAGATAAAGGTTTTAACATAGAGGAAAAAGGGACCTGAATTATTCATTCTATCATTAAAGTTATATAAATGGTGGTGGGTCCAATGGGAAGTGGGGGAAGAGTGTTTTACAGTTCTCTCCTGGCAGAGTGTGAGTTTTTATATCAGTAGCATAAGGTTACTGTGAGATGAGAGAAACTCATTAGAAAGTCAAGGTGTTGCTGGTCCACCAGATACAATTTCAGTTTTCTTCCAAGAATGAAGATGGGGGAGAGAAATCCAAACTACGTTACAGTTGTATTGTCTGAAAAATATTTGGAGTCAGTACATTCATAGGAGAGGGAAGAGAGCAATATTGATTGCTTTTTTCCTCTATTAATGAGATTATGGCATATGTAGATAAAGCACTGGACCTGCAGTCAGGAAGACCTGAGTTCTATTCTGGACTCAGAAACTTACTAGCTGTGTGATAATAAGGAAGTTACTTAATCCTATTTGCCTCAGTTTCCTTATCTGTAAAATGAGCTGGAGAAGGAAACAGCAAACTTTTCTATTAGTTTTGCCAAGAAAACTCTCAGTTGGGTCATGAACAGTTAGATATGATTGACATGATGAAACAACAAAAAGCATTCTAGAGTATGCTGTGGAGAGTGGCATACTTAACCAAAAAGATTAAAGGCAATTATAAGATTTCACCTTAACTGAATATGTTTAAAACTTAAGGTATTAGACCTAGGCTATATTAAAAAATCCCCAGTTGATTCCCTTCACCATAAATTATAATATTAAATTATATACTAGTTACTCTCTTGCACCATACTTTGAAAAGAAATCATTAACTGGTACATCGTATTCACTTAATAAATTTGAACATAACTCATTTTATTGTACTTTGCATATAATATATTTTTATTTTTAAAAATTAAGTTTTTGGCAATTCTGAATTGAACAAGTCTATTGGCACTACTTTTTTTCAATAGCAACACATTGTGTCTTGTTACATTTTGGTAATTCTTACAAAATTTCACTTTTTCATTATTATTATATTTGTTACAATGATCTTTGACCAGTGATTTTTGATATTACTATTATAATTGTTTTGGGAAACAATGAACCATGCCCATATAGGACAGGGAATTGAATAAAGGTTCTATGTGCTCCAATTGCTCCACTAGCCAGCAGTTCCTCACCTTGCTCAATGTCCTTGGGTTTCCCTATTCTAACAATACAGAAATTAGGCCAATTAATAATTCTATAATGGTCTCTTAAGTTTTCAAAATGAAAAAAGTCAATGTGGCAAACATCATTGCTGTTATTTTTAAAAATTGCCACAGTTGGGGGTGGAGCCAAGATGGCGACATGAAGGCATCGAGCCTTAGGACTCTCTGAAAAAACTCATAAACTAAGGACTCTAACTAAACTTTCGAGAGACAGAACCCACAAAGGGACCCAGTGAGGCAGTTCTCCTACTCAAGGTAACCTGGAAAAGAGCAGAAAGGCTCTGCTCCCCGGGGCCGGAGGGGTGGCCCACCAGAGGGGTGGCCTGCCAGAGCCAAAGAACTTCAGCCTCCTGGAGGCAGCCCCAGAGCACTGGGAGCCTCAGCTCACAGCAGCAGGGGAGTCTCCTAAGCTGCACCCCGGGGAGCACCGGCACAAAGTGGGGGAACAGCGGGGGACCTCTGCCAGAGCAAGCACGTGGAACCCAGCCCTCAAGACACACAGCCAGCAGCCTGGTCTTTCGGCAGCCTATACCCAGAAACAGAAGCAGGTGTAGCTGGTAAGCAGGAGCCCCCAGGGCATGAGCCCATTGAGCTGAGGGAGGGGAGTGAAGAGAGAGAGAGACTGCAGAGCTCTGTCCTCTGCCCCTGGAACAGGACTCTGGAGCACTGACCACATTCAGATCCTGATCGCAGTCTAGGCCCCCCCCATAGAACAGCAGCCCCCCCCCACCTCAGCCCTGTGGCAGAGGGGGCCGCTTATGGTCATTCACAGACCAGGAGGGAGGACAGAACCTCTCACACTGAGACCCTTGTGGGAGTATCCCAAAAGCTCAGGAAGCACCCCAAAAAAACAGGCTTAGGCTGGGAAAATGAACAAACAAACAAGAGGAAGACCATTGAGAAATATTTTGCAAATGAGCCCAAGAAGGATCAAAATACTCAGTCTGAAGATGAGGAAGCACAAGCTCCTGCATCTAAAGACTCCAAGAAAAACAGAAATTGGGCTCACGCTATGATAGAGCTCAAAAAAAGACTTTGAAAATCAAATGAGGGAGTTAGAAGAAAAACTGGGAAAAGAAAGGAGAGAGATGCAGGAAAAACATGAAAATTAAGTCAGCAGCTTTGTCAAGGAAATCCAAAAAAATGCTGAAGAAAATAGCATGCTAAAAACCAGCTTAGGTCAAATGGATAAAACAGTTCAAAAAGTTATTGAGGAGAAGAATGCTTTAAAAAGCAAAATTGGCCAGATGGAAAAAGAGATAAGAAAACTCTCTGGGGAGAATAAATCCTTCAGACAAAGAATAGAATTCAGGGAGGTTGATGAATTTACCAGAAATCAGGAATCAATACTTCAAAACCAAAAAAATGAAAAATTAGAAGAAAATGTGAAATATCTCATTGAAAAAACAACTGATATGGAAAACAGACTCAGGAAAGATAATTTGAAAATTATTGGAATACCTGAAAGTCATGATCAGAAAAAAGAGCCTTGACATCATTTTCAAAGAATTAGTACAGGAAAATTGCCCTGATATTCTAGAAGCAGAGGGCAAAATAGAAATGGAGAGAATCCACCGATCCCCCCGAGAAAGAGATCCCAAAAAACCAACCCCCAGGAATATTATAGCCAAGTTCCAGAACTCCCAAGTCAAAGAGAAAATATTACAAGCAGCCAGAAGGACACAGTTCAAATATCATGGAACTGCAGTCAGGATCACACAGGACTTAGCAGCAGCTACATTGGAAGCTCATAGGGCTTGGAATACAATATACCGGAAGGCAAAAGAGCTTAGAATGCAGCCAAGAATGAACTACCCAGCAAGACTGAATGTCCTCTTCCATGGAAAAAGATGGACTTTCAATGAACCAAGGGGATTTCAAATGTTCCTTTTGGAATGGCCAGAGCTGAACAGAAGGTTTGATCTTCAGATACAGGACTCAGGTGAAGCATGGAGATTGGAGGAGAGGGGGGAAATATGAGGGACTTAATGAGGATGAACTGCATGTATTCCTGCATAGAAAAATGACACTGATAATACTCATATGAACCTTCTCAGTTAATAGAGCAGGTAGAGGGAGCTTTTATAGTTGAAACACAGGAGAAAGCTGAATTCAAAGATAAAATATGGTGTAAAAATGGAGTCAATAAGATAAAAAGGGAAATGGAATGGGAGAAAGAAAAAGGAGAGGGGGAATAGTCCAAGCTATTTCACATAATAAGATTTTTTTTTTTATTACAATGAGCTATTGCAATGATATGGAAGGGGGGGAGGCAAGGGGGAATGAAGGAACCTTTGCTCTCATCAGAGATGGCTAGGAGAGGGAACAGCAAATATACTCAATGGGGTATAGACAACTGGAGTAAGAAGGAGGGGGGAGCAGGGGGAAGGGGTGGGGATGTGAATAAAGGAGGAGAGGATGGACCATGGGGGGACAGTGGTCAGATATAACACATTTTCTTTTTTTACTTCTTGCAAGGGGCTGGGATTGGATGGCCTGCCCAGGACCATAGGGCCAGGTGGATGCTGGGCCTAAGGGGTGGTATGGGGGCTCAGGGCTTCTTGGCCCCAGGACCAGGGATCTGTCTGCTGCGCCACTCAGCGACCCTACAGCAGAGTCAGAGTGAAAGGAGAGAGAAAATATAGTACATCTTAGTGGAGAAATAAGAAAGGAGGGAGTTGCGATCAGCAATGGCACCGTTGGAAAAATATGGAAGTAACTTTTGTGATGGACTTATCATAAAGAATGTGATCCACTCATGACAGAGTTGTTGGTGTTGGAACAAAGACTGAAAGACATTTTTTGTTATTATTACTTGGGGGAGGGTGCAGGGCAAGTGGGGCTGGGTGGCCTGCCTGGGGCCACATAGCAGGGTGATCATTGGGTGTCTGGGGCCAGATTTGGACCCAGGTGCTCCTGGCTCAAGGGCCAATGCTCTGTCTGCCACCCAGCCACCCCTACTATTATTACTATTTTATTTCATTTTGGGTTTTTTTTCCTTCTTTTTGGTTTTTTCAGGGCAGTGGGGATCGGGTGGCTTGCATGTCACATGCTGGGTGATCATTGGGTTTACGAGGCTGGATATGGACTTGGGTGCTCATGGCTCCAGGGCTGGTGCTTCATCCATTACACCACCTGGCCATACCTACAATTATTACTATTATTTTTTTTAATTTTAATTTTTTTCTCCCCCCTTTACTTTTTTGCCCAAGCAAGTCTATCTATATTCATGGTGGGAGGGGTATTTTGTTTACTTGTAAACAAGTATATTTTATTAATGTAAAGAAAAACATTTGTACAAAATGAGAATAAAAAATAAATTAAAAAAAAAAATTGCCACAGTTGTCCAATCTTCAGCTACCAGCAGCCTGACCATTCAGCTTCCATCAACAGTGGAGCAAGCCCCTTATGAGCCAAAAAAAAGAGTTAATGTTTTTTGAATTTTTTTTGGTTTTTACTAAGCAGTGGAGTTAAGTGACTTACCCAAAGTCACACAGCTATGTAATTATTAAGTGTTTGAGGTCTGATTTGAACTCAGGTCCTCCTAACTCAAAGGCCAGTGCTCTATCCATTAGGCCACCTAGGTGCCCTAATAATGGCAAAATTTTTAGTTACAAATTATTTTTAGATTAAGATATGTACTTTTTAAAGACATAATACTATTATCCACTTACTAGACTATGGTATAGTATAAGCACAACTTTAATATGTCCTGGAAAAAAATAAACATGTATCTCACTTTATTGCAATATTCCCTTTATTTTAGTGATCTGGAACTGAACCCACAGTATCTCCAAGGTATGCCTATCATCAAGAAACAATTGATCTTCAATTTTTTTTCCCTTTTTTAACTTAATATTTTTTTAATTTCAAGAATGATGAATAGCTGTATACTTAACTAGAGGATCAGTCTTGGAATCAAGAAAAAACTAGATTCATTCCTGTCAATCTGACACATGTGAAGCTGTGATTTCATTGATATAAAAAAAGTGGCAGTGAGGAAACTTCCTCTTCCAATGCAGATCAATGACTATAATTTCTTGACAAGAGTGTTATGGTATGGGTGATGGGGAGAGAGCAGTGAGAAGTTAAATAGCTTACCCAAGATCATGTAATGTTAGCCAGTATGTCAAAAGCAGGAATTTGAACCCAGTTCTTCCTGACTTTGAGACATTTTGCTGTCTACTATGTACTGCAAACTCTGAATCACAGGTCTGAATAAGTATATTTCAGTGGAAATAACTGGGGTTAGAGGACCAAGGTCCCCAGTGATCTTGGGCAAGTCATTCAACCTGCTTGGATCTTGGTTTTCTCATCTATAAAATGAGAAGGTTGGACTAGGTGGTCTCTGAGTGAATGTTTAATGAACCTCGGTCTCCCTATGATCTTATGAATCAAAATGAGAAAAAGAAAAAAAATTACCAATTAAAATTTCTAGGAACTGAGAGAAGAATATGAGTAAAAATAATGCATGATACATTACCCTCTCCCATTGATGAAGAGAAATGTCAGCAAAATATTTTTAGCTCTCCTGTAAATAAAGGAACTATTATCTGTGCTTGTCTGTTATTTTCTGGGTCTCTGACTTCATCCTCATTGTTATAACCATCTTCTCAAATGTATATTCATGAAAGTAATAGAAAGTAACTTCAGTCCCTTCCTCCTATCCCTCCTCTACCTGTCTGATTTTTACTTAGCCTTCCAAGGTGTTTGCCTAACTCTGGTCACATTCAGTGGGTCATTCCTTGATCCTTGTCTTCCTGACTTCTCCCTGCACAGGAGGTGGGCTAGACTCCCTATAAAAGTTCTGCCCAAGCAGTAAGAGAAGAAAAAGAAATTGAAAGGAATTAGAATTTGGAAAGAGGCAAAACTCTCACTCTTTTCAAATGACATGATGGTATACCTAGAGAATACCAAAAAAATCATCTAAAAACTACTAGAAATAATTAGCAACTTTAGCAAAGTCTCAGGATACAAAATAAACCATCATAAATCCTCAACATTTCTACATATGACTAGCAAGATGCAGCAGAAAGAGCTAGAAAGAGAAATCCCATTCAATATAAAATACCTGGGAGTCTATCTGCCAAGGCAGACTCAGACAATGTAAAATACCTGGGAGTCTATCTGCCAAGGCAGACTCAGAAATTTTTTGAAAGCAATTACAAAACAGTTCTCACACAAATATGATGAGATTTAAATAACTGGGCAAATATCAACTGCTCATGGCTAGGTCACGCTAATATAATAAAATGACAATTCTACCAAAATTAAACTACTTGTTTAGTGCCCTACCAAACAAAATTCCAAAAAATTACTTTACTTTAATAAGTTAGAAAAAAATTGTAAGTAAATTCATATGGAGAAATAAAAAGTCGAAAATTTCCAGGGATTCAATGAAAAAAAGTACAAATGAAGGTGGCTCAGCCCTACCATATCTAAAATTATATTATAAAACCTCAGTCATTAAAACTGTCTGGTATTGGCTAAGAAATAGAGTGGTGGATCAATCTACTGTTTGATAAACCCAAAGAGTCCAGCTATTGGGATAAAAATGCTCTCTTTGATAAAAACTGTTGGGAAAATTGGAAGTTAGTATGGAAGAAACTTGGATTAGACCAACACCTCACACCCTATATAAGATCAAAATGGATACAGGATTTAGACATAAAAAAACAATATTATGAGCAAACTAGGAGATCAAGGAATAGTTTACCTGTCAGATCTATGGAAAGGGAAGCAGTTTATAACCAAGGAAGAGATAGAGAACATCATTAAAAACAAACTAGACAATTTTGATTACATTAAATTAAAAAGCTTTTGCACACACAAAACCACTGTAACCAAGATCAAAAGAAATGTAGTAAATTGGGAAACAATTTTTATAACTAGTATTTCTGACAAAGGACTCATTTCTAAAATATACAGAGAACTGAGTCAAATTTAAAAAAAAATCATTCCCCAATTGCATATCAAAGGATATGCAAAAGCAACTTACAATTGAGGAAATCAAATCGATCCATATAGTCATATGAAAAATTGCTCTAAATCACTACTTATTAGAGAAATGCAAATTAAAGCATCTCTGAGGTGCCACCTCACACCTCTCAGACTGGTCAATATGACCAGAAAGGAAATGATCAATGTTGAAAGGAATACAGGAAATTTGGGACACTAATACATTGTTGGTGGAGCTGTGAACTCATCCAACCTTTCTGGAGAGCAATTTGGAATTATGCCCAAAGGGCAACAAAAATGTGCATACCTTTTGCTCCAACAATACCACTACTGGGTCTATATCCTGAAGAGATTATGAAAAAGGGTAAAAACATCACTTGCCCAAAAATATTCATAACAGCCTTGTTTGTGGTGGCAAAGAATTGGAAATTAAGTGAATATCCTTCAATTGGGGAATGGCTTAACAAACTGTGATATATGTATGGCATGGAACACTATTGTTCTATTAGAAACCAGGAGGGATGTGAATTCATGGAAGCCTGGAAGGATTTGCATGAACTGATGCTGAGTGAGATGAGCAGAACCAGAAGAACATTGTACACACTAATAGCAATATGAGGGTGATGATCAATCTTAATGGACTTGCTCATTCCATCAGTGCAACAACCAGGGACAGTTTTTGGCTATCTGTGATGAAGAACACCATCTGTATCCAGAGAAAGAATTGTGGAGTTCGAACAAAGACCAAAGACTGTTACCTTTAATTTAAAAAGGAAATAGTTATCTTATTATGTAATTTTGCTTTCTCCTATACTTTATTTTTCTTCCTTAAGCATATGCTTTCTTTCTCATCACATTCAACTTAGATCAATGTATACCATGGAAACAATGTAAAAGACTAACAGATTGCCTTCTGTGGGGGTTGGGAGGAGGGAAGCAAGATTAGGGGGAAAATCTTAAAATTCAAAATAAATATTTCTTTTATTAACAAAATAAGTTCTGTCCAAACTTTTCTCCAAGCTGTTGGATCCATGTGATCCCAGCCCAGCTAACTAGTTGTTCCCTTTCCCTTTTCCCTTTCATAATTATCTTTGATGTTCTTACCTGTCCTGCTTGGAGTTGTTAGTTCTTTGATTAAATTTATTATCTTCTTTAAAAAAACTCACTTTGGGGCAGCTAGGTGGCGCAGTGGAGAGAGTACAGGCCCTGGAGTCAGGAGGACCTGAGTTCAAATCCAACCTCAGACACTTCATAATTACCTGTGTGGCCTTGGGCAAGTCACTTAACCCCATTGCCTTGCAAAAAAAAAAAAAACACACTTTCTTTACCTTGATGAGGACCGCTATGAATGATCCCATAAACACTTTGCAGTAACCTGTGAACTTTTGCAGTAACCTATGAATTAAAATTTAAGCCTTTTCTTACCCTCCTGAGTCAGTCTTCTGATTTCTTCACTGATAAATCTCCTCTCCTCCAGGCCACTCTGCCAGCTTCATAGTGGTTCCCAAAGTGGAGTCAAAGGGCTTCAACTACAGATGGGATCATGGGCTAACTCTGACTTTGCAAAGTAAGAAAAGTTTTTTTAAAAAACCTTGTTTTCTCTCCTCTCTCAGGTACCTGAGTTTAGTTTAGGGAGATGGCACTGTTTGCAGACAATTCTAGGAAGTTTTCTCTCTTGGACCTGCTGGGGACCAAACTGGCCACAGTGCGAGGGGAGTGGGGGATGAGGAGCCCCTTTTAGTAGTTTTCTCATTTCTTGTCCTTCAGGACGCTGAGGACAGGCATATGGCTGATCTGATGACAAAATAAGATTTACTTTAAAGGAACCTTTCCGCTAATTGCCAGCTCTGTCTCCCTGTGTCAACTTCGGGTTTCTTTTTTTAACCCCTCCCCAGTCACTGGGAGATTAAATCTGGAAAGGAAGTTGTTTCCCGAACTGCTGCAAAAGGTACACTTGTCTCTCTATTCTTTAGTGTTCTCTATTCTTAGGGTTGCTAATTAGCCTTACTAATTGAGAAGCTTTCCAAGTGGTAGTCTCACCTGTCACCTCTGTACTTTCCTTCCTTCCCTCCTTCTCCTCCTCATCCATCCCCAGTAGCTCGGCTTTAGCCACATTTTGTCAGAAAAACAAAACAAAAAAAAAAAAAACAACTCTCTCTCCCCTCTCCCTCTCTCTCCCTCTCCCTCTCCCTCTCCCTCTCCCTCTCCCTCTCCCTCTCCCTCTCCCTCTCCCTCTCCCTCTCCCTCTCCCTCTCCCTCTCCCTCTCCCTCTCCCTCTCCCTCTCCCTCTCCCTCTCCCTCTCCCTCTCCCTCTCCCTCTCCCTCTCCCTCTCCCTCTCCCTCTCCCTCTCCCTCTCCCTCTCCCTCTCCCTCTCCCTCTCCCTCTCCCTCTCCCTCTCCCTCTCCCTCTCCCTCTCCCTCTCCCTCTCCCTCTCCCTCTCCCTCTCCCTCTCCCTCGGGAAATGAGAGTTTCTTCTTGTCGGAAAAAATGGCCGGAATGGGGAAGGGTCCCTTGCCCCTGGGGCCGTCGGAGAAGACAATTTCCCTTCGCCCTCTCCAATTCTCCCTGGAGTGCCCTGCGTGTCCTGCTACCAACTCCCCCAGATGTCCTCCTGAATCCTCCTCTGGCTCAGCCCCCCCCCCCCCCCACCTCCACGTAGTTAAATCCTCCTCAATCCAAATCCCGCATCCCTTGGGTTGGCCAGGCGGAGCTACTCAGTTGACCCCTCCCTTCTGGCTATCCACTGGTCCCTATGCTCAAGGTGCCCTGGCTCCGAGGTACCTGCCTAGCCCTTTCTGCCCCCTGCTTCGGGTAGGGGCGCACCACATGGATCTGGCATCTCTGACCACCTCTGCCCCTGGTCAGCACACGGTCAAGATGAATCCCAACCCTACCTGCTCAGGACTTGATAGCTGTCCTGGAGCTCCCTTCTTCCGCCTGCGGGCCAACCTCTGACAGCCCTCCCCTAAGGACCAAGTGGTCACTAGGCCGCTACACTAGCTCCTTAGCCTGGGTCCTCAGGGACCCCCTGCTGCCCCGTTGCACCTCCCCTGGTCTCCTTTGGCAGCTTGTCCTAGATCTGACCCAAGCGAGTGCTCAGCCCCAACTGCCATCGCTTGGGGTTTTGCAGCATTTTTCTGATCTTCCCTTTCTCGTGCCAATGCATCCTCACTTCAACTGTCTGCCCCACTACAGGCGTGGGAGCTTCAGTCTGGGGCGAGTGGTTCCACAACCCCCTCTCCCTTCCTCATGTCTTCCTATTCCCTACCCGTTAACTGGTCAAGCTCCCCCATAGAGAGTTCCCTCCCACTGCCCAAGTCACACAGAGCCAGGCTGCTGTTGAACCCGGGGCCCAGCAGAGTGCTCTTAGGTACTGAATTCTATTTTCCTCGTTTTCCTTCCTCCTCCTTTTCAGGTGGGTGGCTGTGCTAGTATTTTACTGTGAATGTTTCTGTAGGCCTAATAGAATTTCATTAAATTACTGTTTGATTGTCTAAAAACTTAAAAGACAATATGGGGTGCCCTAAAGCAACTAAAATGATTCTAAAATTATTTTCTGACCAGTCTCAATTAGCATGCTATCAAATAAATTTAATTAGAAGACTACGTGTGATTTTTCCCAACTTTCTCCTAGTTCTCTTTTCTTCTCTGATCAGAGAAATTGCTGGCATTTCCCAATTCATGGGAAAAAATGGGAGAGTAACAGTGTAAAGGGAATAGATTGTCTTGTGACAATCAGAGGGGTGTTTCTCTCTTAGTCATTGCTGGTAAAATTCTTGCCAGAGTCCTCCTCAATAGGCTCATCCTCACCTGGAAAATGGTCACCTCCCTGAGAGCCAGTGTGGCTTTAGAAAGGATTACAGTCAATATGGTGTTTGTTGCCAAACAACTCCAAGAAAAATGTCAAGAACAGAATAGAGGTCTGTATACAACCTTTGTAGATCTGACTTTGATACTGTAAGTTGTGAGGATTTATGGAAAATCATGTCAAAATTTGGTTGCCTGGAGAAGTTCATCAGTATCTTTTATCAGTTTCATGTCAGCATGCTTCCTGGGTTCTGGGTAGTAGATGATGGTCTTGTGATTTCCTGGTCACCAATGGAGTGAAACAAGGATGTGTCCTTACTCCCATTTTTTTAGTATGATATTTTCAGTCATGTTATCAAATACTTTCACGAAGGATGAATACAGCATTAGAGTCAGCTCCCACACTGATAGTAAATTCTTCAACTTGAAAAGGCTACAAGCCAAGAACAAAGTGAAAGGAGTGTTGGTGCATAATCTTTTGTTTCCAGTTGATTCTACACCCAGTGCTGCCTCTGAAGCTGAGATGCAACATAGTTTGGATTGATTTTTCCACTGCTTGTGCTAATTTTGGCCTAACAATTAATATCAAGAAAGCACAGGTGCTCCATCTGACAGCACCACTGGTTACAGCAAATGGAGAAGTTTTGAGTATTGTAGATAAGTTCATTCACCTTGGCAGTGTCCTCTCCAAGGAGGTACATATTGACAATGAGGTTGACACATGCACTGCCAGAGCTAACTCAGTATTTGGGATACTACAAAAGAAAGTATGGGAGAAAAGAAGTCTATAGAGCCATTGTGCTGACCTCATTGCTGTATGTCTTTGAAACCTGAACAGTCTATCAGCACCATGTCAGGAAGCTGAATTGCTTCCATTTAAATTACCTTAAGAAGATCACCTAGTAGAAGATATCAGACACTAAGGTCCTTTTTCTGAGCTAAACTACCAAACATTTAAACAGTACTACAAAGAATGAAACTAGGATGGACTGGTCACATGATTAGAATGCCAAATGTATGCTGGCCAAAAGGCTATTTTATGAAGAACTCACATAGGACAAGCCCTCACAGTATCACAAGAAGAAGTGATACATACTGGAATAACTGAAGGTCTCTCTGAAGAGTTTTAGAATTGATTGCACAAGGGGAAGCTAGATGGCCCAGTGCATAGAGCCCCGGCCCTGGAGTCAGGAAGACCTGAGTTCAAATTCAGCCTCACAAACTTAATAATTGTCTAGCTATGTGACCTTGGGCAAGTCATTTTTAAGCCTATTGCCTTAACAAAAAAGAATTGATTGCACAGATTGGGAGACGCTGGCATAAGACCACACAGTCATGAGGTTTTGTGGAAAATTATGTCAAAATTTGGTTTCCCCAGAGATGTTCATCAGTATTGTACTTCAATCTCATGACAGTATGCATGCCTGGGTTCTGGATAGTGGACAATGCTTTCAAGATTTCCCAGTCACCAACTGAGTGAAACAAGAATGTGTCCTTGCTCCCATACTTATTATCATGATGTTTTCAGCCATGTTATTAAATGCCTTCACTGTGGATGAACATGACCTCAAGGTCAGCCACTGCACTGATGGCAAATTCTTCAACTTGTAAAGGCTGCAAGCCAACAACAAAGTGGAGGGAGTGTTGGTGCATGATCTTCGGTTTGCAGATGAATGTGCACTCAATACAGCCTCTGAAGCTGAGTTGTAACATAGTACGGATGGATTCTCTGCTGCTTGTACTAATTTTGGCCTAACAATTAACATCAAGAAAATACAGGTGTTTCATCAGCCTGAACCATTGGTTTCAGCAAATGGAGAAGTTTTGAGTATTGTAGACAAGTTCATTCACCTTGGCAGTGTCTTTTCCAAGGAGGTATATATTGATAATGAGGTTGACATAATTAGAATGCCAAACATATGTTGCCCAAAAAAACTATTTTATGGAGAACTCACACAGGGTAAGAGCTCACAAGGGAGTCAGAAGTGATACCGAGACACCCTGAAGGTCTCATTAAAGAACTTTAGAATTGATTGTACAGGATGAGAGACACTGGCACAGGACCACCCAGCTTGGCTTGCCTTCATCAGAGAGAGTGCTGTGCTCTATGAGGAAGGCAGAGTTGAAGCAGCTCAAAGGAAACATGACATCCTTAAGTTTAGAATATCCACTCTGACCTGTGGTAGAACATTCCAAGCTCATATTGAGCTGATCAGCCACAGTAAAAACATTGTAATTTGTCTCAAACACAGTGAAGTCATTTTATCGTCCTTCGATAACAAAGGACAAGAACCACATCTACACACACACACACACACACACACACACACACCAAGAGCAATACTTAAATAAACCTTTGTATACCTAAATTTCTTCTGGATCAGAATGGATCTTTTACATGAATTCTTTTATATTCTGCCTGAGTCTTCAGCTGGCTACATTTTTCTCCCAGAATCACCATCAGAACATTTATTTTAATTCACTTATAGAGATAAGTTGATTCTGTTTTAGAATCAGGTCCTCAAGACTGTTATTTCCTGCCATTAATTTGTTATTTCCTCAGGAAAAAAAAAAAAAGCTACTAAAAATTTGGAGAAACTATGCAGTACATTATTACAGGATTTTTAGCTTAATTTGTAAAGAGAAAAAATACAGCAGGAAATGAAGTTGGCCAAATTCTAATTATTTCTAACTCCATGAGAAATGGATGTTGCCAATTAACTTCAAAAGCAAAAAATAAAATAAAATCTCTGCCTTCACATGTGTATGAGTACTACACCAAAAACAGTGACTTTAATAAATGCCCAATTTCTGTTCATCTTTAAAATCTATTATTTAGATTCTCCTCTATAATGGCGTCCAGTTTAAAAATTATTTTGTGACATAATATATAAATTTCATTTTTGTATTATTGATATGCATAGCTGACGGACCTCTGAGGAAGAGAAATGGCAAAATATTAAGCAGGACTAACCAAAATAGAATTTGGTTCCTTGTTCCATTTGTCCTTAAATTCAAAACAACTTCAAGGAATCATTATATTCAACATTTTCTCACAATTTTTCACATTGGATTCTGTTCCTGTAACTTTATGCTCAATATTTTATATAAATAAATTATAATTTTCCATTGGGTTTGAGAACAGAGCTTTGGGATGCAAATTTTTTCAGGAGAAATTTTGTGTTTTCTGGGAACTCTAGTTCACTTCTCAATTTTGCATTAATTCATTTTTATATTGGCAAAAGTTAGTCTTAAGAAAATATTTGAAGAAGACAAGGTTTGTCAACCATAGATTTATTCTATTTGTCCCCTTCGTCATCATTCTACTCCTTTTGGGATCTAATGCTCTAAGCAGGCCTCTGTCATTAATGAATGAATTATCAACAAATATTTATTAAGGGCTCACTATGACTCAGGCTTTATTAGCATAAAGGATGTGAATGCAAAAAAAAAAAGAAATAGGCCTACATATATACATACATATATATATATATATATATATATTCAAAATATATAGAAAGTAAACTCATTAACTGGGTCTATATTCCAGAAGAGGTGAAATATGAGAAGAAAAGGACCTATACCTATAGGGATATTTATAGCAGCTCTCTTGTGGTGACACAGAGCAGGAGATTGAGGGATGTCCAGCGTGTCGTAATGGCAGAACAAATTGTGGTATATGATTGAGATGAAATGATGTTCTTTTATGGGAAATGAACAGATTGCTCTCAGTAAAAACCTACATGAGCAGATGCAAAGGGAAATGTACCTTATACAAAGTAATAGCAAAATTGCAGGATGATCTGCAGTTATCTTTTCTCAGCAAAGCTAATGACCTAAGCAAACTCTGAAAGATTTATGGTAAAGAATACTATCGCCAAAACAAAACTGATGGTGTCTGAATTTAGAATGAAGCATACTTTTTTTCCTCCACTTTATTTTTCTTGAGATTTCTTTTGTGTGGGGGGGGGGGGTTATGTTTACTTTTACAACATGACTAATGTAGTAATGTTTTTCATATCTAAATAATTTTAATCTATACCAAGTAACTTGATTTCTCATTGAGGGGGGAATGATATGGAAGAGAGAATTTGGAACTAAAGTTTCTAGAAGTAAATGTTGAAACATGTTTTTGCATATAACTGGAAGAAAACATTTTTAAAATAAAATAGAAATATCTTCACATAGAAACATGAAAATTGATTTTAATTCTATTTTTAAGATACAATCAAGTTGGCATAAATTTAATAATCTCTCATTACATGAGAGTTTAAACTCTTGTAACTTCACCCTTCACCTACATTCTGGGGAAACATTCCTAAAGGTCAAGCTTTTGTCTTGTCAGGCAGTGTCTAGACTTTGAATCTTAATTCTATTATTTCTATTAGGTATCTCCACCCTGACATTACCTAATTTTGTAGCCTCACCTATAACACATTCAATTCATAAATAAATTTCTTTATGGCTCACCCATTCTGGTTCAATCATTTTTTTTCAGTGACATCCAACTCTTCCTGGGGTTTTCTTGACAAAATACTAGAGTGGTTTGCCATTTTCTTCTCCATTTTACAGATGAGTAACAGAGGCAAACGGGGTAAGTTATTTGTCTAGGGTCACACAGTTAATAAGTGTCTGAGGCCAGATTTGAACTCAGGGAGATAAGTTGTTGATTCAGGCAAAGCCCTTGTAGACCATGGACATCTGCAGCCTACTTAGATTATCTGAGGACTATTCCTATTATCTGAATGGGAAGGAGCTGAGGTGGCTCTCATCCCACTTCCTCATCAAAATTTCAACCTACAGTATTATTTTACTTTTTGCCAAGGGAGGTCCAAATGACTTACTTTTAGACCTATCAAAAGAAAGACACAGTTGGATTTTAAAAAACCCTATCAGTCCTCACTCCAGGTGTTTGATCATTTGAGAGAGGTCATTCATCCAATTTAATGGTTATTACTAGCCTATTAAATAAATTAATCAGAATCTTGTGTCTCAGATTACCTTGCTTCAAATGCAACGTAAGTTATTTATTAAGCTGAGTTTTGAAGGAAAGGAATGATTCTAAAAGATACAGGTGAGAAGAAATACAATCTAGTCTGGAGGCACAACCAGTAACAAAATCAAGGAAATGAAAGATGAAGGGTTTTGTTTAAGAAACTACAAGGCAGGTTAGAATAAATAGTAAAGTGCATGACAGGGAGTATCTAATCACCATACATATTGACTCAGTTTTGGATACTCAACACTTTCTCAACTCATCTGCTTACCTCGCCCCTCTGATTGGAGGACCAGAGGACCAGGCAACTCTCCTTTTTCCATAAGCAGCTCTATTTGGTTATTTCACAAAATATCAAGCCTCCAGGTGTTGCCCCACTTCAGCCTCCTTTGTCTTATTGCCCCCCCCCATTAGATTATAAATTATTTGAGGGCAAGGACTGTCTATTTTTGTTTTTTGTATCTCCTTGGCACATAGTGTTTAATAAATGTTTGGTTAATTGAATTGAATTTTGTGAATAACTTATAAAACTGGAAAGTTAAATCAATATTATTTTTTGAATAATTTATATGACTGGAAAGTTAAATCAAAACCACATTTTAAAAGTCTGAAACTTGAGTTTGTAATTGACTTTAGGAGAAATATAGAATAATACATGGGGCAAAATGATCTAATACTTTGGAAAGATCTTGCCTCGCTAAGAAGTATTTATAATTTCAAAAATGGACCCCCACAGAAGGAGCAACTATTGATGTAATAAATTAAATCACAAATACTCTCATTTATAGTATCAACAAGAATGTTTTTGGGAAAAGTGAATAAGAGGAGGGGGTTGGAGAGGATGTTCACTGTACTTAAATCTTAACAGACATTTTCATAGTAGTCAAAAAGTTAAGTTTAACAATCATAAAAATGTGAAAAATATTTATGCATAATCATATATAAATGAAAGCATTTTCATCAGGTTTCTACATAATCTGATTCTTTCTAAATATTTGCTTTTAAAACTTCATGTGGGTGGGGGGTTTTCTTTCAATTACTATATTAAGGTCACTCCCCAAGTCTTTTATTATATTTTTAAGAATAGAAGTATATAGGGAAAGCAGTATAACACATGGAAAGATGAGACAAAGGATGTGTGTTTGAAACTCAGACTTTCACATCTACTACTTTGTCCTACTGGGCAAATCACTTAACTTCTCTATACTTCAGTATGTTCCATCTGTAAAATGAGGGGGGCTGGCATTCCATTTGTCAGTCCATCTTGAATAGATGGGAGATACTAATACTCTCTCTTCTACTGGTTTTTTTATTTGTTTCATTTATTTAGGGCAATGGGGTTAAGTGGCTTGCCCAAGGTCAATCAGTTAAGTAATTATTAAGTGTCTGAGGCCGGATTTGAACTCAGGTCCTCCTGACTTCAGAGCCGTGCTCTATCTACTGCATCACCTAGATGACCCTCTTCTATTGGTTTTCATGAAACTCTCTCTGCATCTCTCCTAAACTATCTGATTGGTCCTTCTCTGTCTTCTTTCCTTGATTATTATTCATATAATATATATAATGTGTATATATATATATGTATATATATATGTATATATATATATATATATATATATATGTTCCTAAAAGTAGGTAAAACTCCAGCTAGCCTCTCCATCCACATTCTCTCAGTCTGTGACTACATCAGTGGCTATGTATTAATTACTATCACTTAGTAGATTACTCAAATATCTATCTGACCCCAATTTATCTCATGAGTTCCAGTTCCACATCATTAGCTACCTATTGGACATTTTAATTGGGAAGTCCCACAGATACCTAAAGCTCAGCATGACCAAAATAGAATCTATTACCTTTCTTCAATGTTCCTTCTGCATTTAATTTATTTTATATTGATACTGCATATATTTATAAAAGTACATACTCTCTTCCCCTATAGAATGTAAGCCTTATCAGGTAAGTACTATTTAATTCTTGTCTTTCTATTTTCAGAACTTAGCCTGCCTGGCATGTAGTAGGTACTTAATATGCCATTTTTAAGTTGATTTTTTCATGACAATACAAAATCCAGAAAATTTTATACAGAAGGAATTACTAAATATTGAATCTTTGGCAAAGTATTTGAGACATCTTTATATTCTCCTCATGTAGTACATAACATAGTGTCTTACCCATCACAGCAGGGTGATTTAATGGAAATCTCTTTTGAATTTTTTTTTGGAATTAAAAGAAACTTAATTTCAATTTGTATCTCAGATAATTATTTAATATTTGAGTAGTAAGATATTCTTTTTTTTAAAGGTGTTTGCAAGGCAAATGGGGTTAAGTGGCTTGCCCAAGGCCACACAGCTAGGTAATTATTAAGTGTCTAAGACCGGATTTGAACCCAGGTACTACTGACTTCAGAGACAGTGCTTTATCCACTATGCCACCTAGCTGCCCCATAAGATAGATTCTTAGTAGCATCCATAGGCAAGTCATTTCTCAGATCCTCAATTTTTCTACTGATTTATAAAATGGAGATAATAGCTGTACCTACCTCATGGAGCTATAGAAAGACCCAAATAAGATGCAGATGCTTTATAACTCTAAGTTGTAATAGTTAACAAATGATGAAAGACATGGAGTTCATACATACAAATGATGGGAATGGAAATGAATGAACATTTGACCTCATTGTACATAAGACATATGACAGTTTGTCATATTAAACTATTGGACTAATAACCTCTGTTAATATGGGGCTAGGTTGGAAGTAAAATAAATGGCATTAATACTTCATTTCTAAATGTCAGGATCTCCTTTTCCTCTTATAGTTAGTAATAAACACAGAATTATTGTTAATCAAGGAATTCTAATGTCATTGTGATCCATCTGCTTGTGTTTCAAAGAAAAAAAAAAAACCTTCATTTTCAGATTGTGTACATAGAAATTCCTGAAATGAAGGCTTGGGCATACATGTATTTTATTTTATTTTATTTTATTTTATTTTATTTTATTTTATTTTATTTATGGATAATCTATTCTCATCTCCCTATTTTACAATAGACATAAAATTCTTGTCTCCTAAGGCTCATTCATACTTGATATCTTTTCAACATTATTGAACTTACCAGAATAGATAGGCACAGTCTTTGAGAATAAGAATCATCTTTGTGCCTCATGCCATTGAAGCAGAGCACAGGGAAATGATGTAATCTTTTGACATCTTGGACTTGAGCTGTCCCTTGGGGCACCCATTCATAATGACTATTGTCTTAGTCACTCCTTGGGGACCATCCTGTGGTATAAGCATTGGAGAATACCTGGGGCCAGATGCTAAACTTGATGTTTGTCTTGCCCCTGGACTTTAATGCCTCTGGAAGAGTGAGACTGATGACTAAACAATTCTGCCTCACTTGAAATCAATTCACATAAGAATCAAAATACCTCCTATGATATCATTGATCCTCTTCAAAATTAAAAGTGAACAACAGCAAGATTTTACTGCTACCTCATTAGACTGAAGATGGACTTAAGGATCAGGGTTCCTTTAAATGAAAAACTCATGGATTGACCCCAGGATTATGAGAAACTCAGACTTTAATTTATAGGTCCAGGGAGGAAATGTAGAGCAAAGAAGGGAAGACAGGGAGCCCAGGAGAGGAAAAAGAAGAGAAGAAAGGCATTGATCAACATAGATCTGGTCACATGGACGTAGGGCCAGCAGCATGAGCCTGAGCATGGTATTCCAGCTTAGAGGGGAAAAAAAGAATGGTATCCCTGGAGGGAATCCAAAGGAAAAGAGACTTCCACCCATACAGAACTTCTGTAAATGCATTTCCATGGGTGGAACAAGGGTGGTGATTGGGAAATGGTTTAGCATCTGGCCCCAGGTATTCTCCAATGCTTATACCACAGGATGGTCCCCAAGGAGTGACTAAGACAATAGTCATTATGAATGGGTGCCCCAAGGGACAGCTCAAGTCCAAGATGTCAAAAGATTACATCATTTCCCTGTGCTCTGCTTCAATGGCATGAGGCACAAAGATGATTCTTATTCTCAAAGACTGTGCCTATCTATTCTGGTAAATTCAATAATGTTGAAAAGATATCAAGTATGAATGAGCCTTAGGAGACAAGAATTTTATGTCTATTGTAAAATAGGGAGATGAGAATAGATTATCCATAAAAATCCCTTCCACCTCTAACCTTCTATGATTTATCCTACCTTAGTTGAAATCAAGTGAAAGTTTTCTCATATAGATTCTATCTGCTAGCAAATGATGTTTCCATGGACTACTAGCCATCCTTTTAAAAGAATGACAAGCATAAATTTATTATCACTTCACTTTCACTCTTTATAATAAGTAGCATTCAGTGAATATTTGTTATATTTCAATACAGAATTATAAGATATTTTTGTTGCTTGTTGACGACTTAGATTGAGATAGATATAAATGTCACTGTGCAGCTAGGATTTAATTTACACGAATAATGAACTGCATATATTTGAATTCATATGATTCAAATTTATAATTATGTAAAACATGGTCATTGTTACCTTCCCAATGAAAACGTGCAATGTAAATTTGAATAATTTGAGTACTTTAGAAGACACATTATTTGTGTGAATTGAGATAGATGTAATTCTCAGAGACATCACCAAATCTTAAGAACTTTGTGGGTTTTTTGGTAATTTTACAATGACTGAATTGTACCAGCATCTTTGGAACTAAGAAGGAAGATTGAAATAGATTTTTTTAAAGGTTAAAGACAACCAACCACAAGGAAACAAATTTCCTGTTACCCTAGGGGATATTTAATTCAACACTTGCCCTGCCTTTTCTTCTACTCAGTAAATATTGCCAAAGTACAATAAAATCTCCATACTTTCCACTCAAGCTATATATCTGCAATTACTGACATTTTTGTGGTTAGAAAGTCTATTCTTATTTGTTTGACATATATGAAAACAAGTCATCCACCCACATTTGAAAATTATGAAGTACAAGTGATCTGACATTTTAAATCAGTTGTGCTCTTCAGAAATGAAAGAATAGCCAGCCTTGAGTTTTCATAAACACATGCATAAAAAGAGGCAATGAATAACTATTTAAAAAATTCATAAAAGCAGTAGAAAATATTTTATCTGTACCTCCTCCCCCCAAACTATGTGTTTGTGTCAGATTCCTGCCCTTTTCAAGAATTGGGTTCAATTTGTGCTAATTCTTAAAGAACAAACAGTATCTGATAGAAAAATCCTTCCATGGGGGAAAAAGGGGAATGTGGTAGTAGTCCAAGATTATGACTCAAGACATGCACTGCAAAAATTCAATGGGTAATTGAATTCGAGGGGTTAGGCATGAGATGGTAAAAGAAGCTGTGGGAGAAACTGAAAGCTTGAGAAGTCAGTAAAGAGTAGATCAGGAAAGATACTTTACAGTAAAGCAGTGAGTTTTTTTGAGATGATGATCATTGTCCTTGCAATTTCTCTATCTACAGGCAAAGTATACTGGAGCAAAGGTTTGAACCTGATGATCCCAAAAGGATGATATTTAGATGCAAGCCTCCAATATTTTACCTAGTCTTTTTTAGCTTAGAGCATGAGGTTATTAACCATGATTATACTTTTTTTTTAATTTTCTGCCTCACGAGATTATTGGGAAGAAAGTCACAAAAGTACTACATAAATGTTAGCCTTTCAGGAGAAACTTACAGGCATGAACAAAGAAGCAAATGTTCATTAGAAACTGACTCTCTTTTAGATGCAGTTTTGTACCAACTTGAAATGCAGACAAGAGGATATCTTGCACGCTTTGTTAAGAGATATATCAAATATTAGTGTCTGTAAAGTTTATGATTTGTAGGAGTACATGTGGTCTTCTGGGTATCCAAATTATGTTTTTTGGCTTGTTTGTTTTCTAATAGAACAATCTAATAAAACAAGTGGATCTGATGTTGGTTTAAGTTGCCAGTTGTTCTGAAGATGCTCTAAAGTTTTATGATAGATGTGGATGATAATGGAATATCATTCACCTTCAAGATGATCTAAACACTTCAAATGTGACTTTTACTGTCAGTAGCTCTTTCCATAATTTATATTTCCTTTCAGTTGGTTTTTGGGAGAATAATGATCCCATGGGATGGAAAAGAACATAAGGAAAAGTAACTTGGACTATGTGAAAATGACAGTCTATATGACAATGAGCTCTGTGGCACACTACTTGTAGTCATCTCTGTGATAACCTGTTTCTCAGCATCCTATTACAGCAAGAGGGGAGGCAAGGTAAATAGCTCTTTTAAAAATCATGGAATGTGACCTTCAGTTCTGGTGTCAATTTGAAAGCACTGGTATGTTCCAAATATTTAATGAGAGGTAGTGTCAGTGGGAGACTTATGGGTGAGCAGATCTAGTTTCTGACAAATCCAATATCCTCTTTAGTCATTCACAGATGCAGAGATTTCCCACTATATTTTTGCCTCTACCTTAGATGGGTTCATCTGGTCTTCCTGTCAGCCTAATGTGTACTCCAGGCATTCTCTTTTGTGGATTGACCTATTTTCAATTTATCAGAATCTCTTGTTGACAGGCATTATAAAAAACCTGGTCCCAATTCAGTATGCTGGTTTGAAACAAAATTTGATATATGAAGTTACCATTAAAAAGATTATTACCTCCTAGTGGAGCAAAACTTGACCTATTTGAAATGTTTGGAGTTATGTTGAACTAGATGACTAAAATTAATGATTCTATATTTATTTATAAGAACTTGTATATATATATATATATATATGTGTGTGTGTGTGTGTGTGTGTGTGTGTGTGTGTGTGTGTGGAGAGAGAGCAAGAGCTATATATTCACTCATTTGATCTGTATCACAGTCCTGTGAGTTAGACATCATTCTTATCCTCAATTTACAACAAAATGAGGCAAAAAGCAGTTACATGATGCACTCAAACTATTAAGTGATTGAGGCAAGATTTAAACCCAGGTATTCCTGACTCTGAGTTAAACCTCTATACACTATATTATTTAGCTAGCACCAAATTATAATTTATTCACCAAGTGAAGGTCACAATTCAATATTCAGAAAAACAAAGCAGATCTACATGGTTTTACATTTCTTCCCTGTATTGTCAGCATCAAATGTTACGTCCTCTAGTTATTCCTCAGACAGTAGTCCCTTCTTCTGAATTCTCTTTGCATGCTAATAATTTAGTTTATTTATCAAATTCTCCTTTAGTCTGCAATGAAACAAAGACTCACATGTGTTAAACTATTTAGAATTTGCAAGAGGGTGCTGTGATTCAGGTACTCTTTTTTTCCTCAATTAACCAATGGAGGTAGTTTAAGAGAAGGAGCAGAAATAGGTTTCAATTCTGTCTCTGCTGTGGTCCCACCTGAGTGACTTTCACCAAGTCACCAAGTCTTCCTGGTTCTCAAACTATTCATTTATAAATGAAGAGGTTTTATTTGATGAACCTTTGATTCCTTACAGTTCTCAATCTACAATCCCATGATCCATACCTCAATGTCACAAAGGGATGTTTATTGAATTACCCCTCAAAACTGTGGATTTCTTGGGGAGCAATGCATAAGTGTATAAGTATCTAGTATAGACAACAGATGATCAATTAGTGCCAATAGATTTTTCCTTTGCTTGTTTTATTCATTTTTTAATAATTTCCCTCTAAGGATCATTCTTTTGTAACAGTTTGAAGGAGAACCTAAGGGAGTAAGTTATAAATACCATAATGTCACCAGTGGCAATATGCCACTAAAACTATATTTTCTTATGGGATTTTTTTTGTAGCTCTGATCATTGCAAAATTTTATTCTCAGTTACTTTTTGCTAGTGGAGTAGATAAAAATCACTATCTTTAGCTAAAACTCTATAATGTTTATGAATTTTTGCTTGCTCTATGAAATGCTAAGTTATGGCTATAACTGTGGTTAAATAGTTTTTCTTCTATGCATTTGTTTTTGTATATAATCCATTCAAAGACCTCTTAAGATATGTTCTGCAGGCTGCTTTTAGTTATGCATCAAAAAAATGTACAGAAAAATGTACAGAAATGATCTCTCTAAATGCTGACATTTCAAAGGTAGTGCTATCATTTGATTTTTAGCTGATTTTGAAAATAGCTTTTCAAGTTTTTGTGTTTACTTCCCATTGTTCCTGTGAACATGGGGACAAACCAAGGAGAAACTGTTCAGTCAGTGACATAATAAATAAATGAAGAACTCCCTTATTTATGGCTCTGGAAAGTATATTACATATATATTAGAATGAAAGGCGTTATTAGCCACAAAATACAGGAAAATAAGTACCATTAAAAGAAAAAAAAAAGAAAATAACATTTTAACCTTTATTGTATATTTAAAAGGAATAGCAAGTAGTACATAATAGATTTGCTGTTTCATGTCCAATCACTTTTTTATATTCTATTTTGTTATGGAAATGCTCTATTTCTTAAGATCAGAATAAAATAAATAATTTTTTTTTAAAAAAATAGGAAATGTTGGAGCAGCTAGGTGGCACAGTGGAAAGAGCACCGGCCCTGGAGTCAGGAGTACCTGAGTTAAAATCTGGCCTCAGACGCTGAATAATTACCTAGCTGTGTGGTTGGGCAAGCCACTTAACCCCATTTGCCTTGCAAAAAAAAAAAAAATAGGAAAGGTTCAAGTGGTCTCAGGAAGATTCTAAATAAAGAATGGAGGAGGCACACTGAACTATGGGATTTTACTTTTTCAGAGGAAATTGTTTTATACACAAATAATTGTTGTGTTCTCACTAAATCTGCAATAATATTTACTTTTATTTGACAAATAGTGGCTAGAGGCCCTCCTTCTAGGGCTTCATAGCCAAGCACATGCAGCCATAAAATAATAATGTTAAGGCTATAGTTCCTGTGCTACTGGATGGTGAGAAGAAGGAATTGGAAGTTGAGGAAGTATGCACATATAATTTGTTGCTTTCTGGACTCTCCAAAAAGGGAAAGAAGACCTGAGCAAAATTATATACTGTTAGTTGACTTTTATAACACTATACATAGGGTGGGTCCTCTCAAGAACTGGGGGCAAACCTTTCATGGATTCAACCAGGAGGTGCCTTTTTCATCTGCACAAGGTGACATTTTTCATATCTCTCATTTCTGTCCAGGAGGTGCTATTTTGACTTAGCTCACTCTCCTATAAACTCACCAAACTGATCAAAGAACTGATTGAAAAGAATAGATAAGGCTATTCTTCATCTCATCTCTTCTCTAGCTATGTAAATAGCTCAAATAATTGACTACTTTTTAGTACATCTCCTTCATAGATAATTCTACTTTTTCAATTAAAATAAACTAGATACTACATCAAGTTTGACTTGAGAAAAGAGAAAATATGTACCATTATTCCTTTTTTTTTCAGAGGTGGGTTGGGAAATCTCAGTTTACATGCAAGTTAATATTACTAAACTGGTTCCCCCCTTAAGAAATATTATAAGGAATTACTTGCTGTCTTGACCAGGAAAATCATTTATTGAAAATGAATATGATGTTTTTAAAAACAAAAAGAAAGTAAATGAGCACTTACTTTTGGGTTATGAGACATGGGTTTATAGTCTATGTCACCTGAAAAGTAAAGAAGTTGGACCAGATGGGCCTCCAAAGTCTCTTCCAGGTCTCTGGAAGTCAACACAAATTTATTCCAAATGATAAAGAATGATTCATTATTTAAAATGATATATATGAACATATTTGCATTTGAACCAATACTAAATAAGTATAACTTCTTGCTTCATTGTAATATAAATGATATAGACTTGAAATTAAACAGTTAAAGTTTAAAGTACCATAATACAGATCTCTTAAAATTATGCTTTTGGAAAGTATAATATAATATAATATAATATAATATAATATAATATAATATAATATAATATAATTAATATAATTAATATAATATAATTAATATAATATAATTAATATAATATGCTGGTTTCCAAATAATGAAACTTTTGAAAACTAAAATAAATGTTTTATCACTTTCAGTATTTAAAGTGTAATAATACTTCATTATTACAGTTAAATATATTGCTGATTTGATGAGGAAAAAAACTCTAACTAGAATAGTTGAAATTAGTACTGACAAGCTTACAGAGTTTGGAAGTGTATAAAAACAAACAGAATTTAAACTAACATGTGTGAGTTAACCTCCAGAGTATGTTCTAATAAAGAATAAACAGAATTGGGCAAGTGCTGGTCTCCAGAATTTGGTCTTAAGAAAGAACAAATTAAATTAACTTGATAGACATGTTTATTATGTTCTCATAGCTTGTGGTTATGCATACTTGGGGCCTGGTTAGAAAACAAACCCAAAGTAGAAAGCATTTTTATACAATTACACAAGTCAGAAAGTAAGATCTGATAAAACTGCTTCTGTGCTTGTCCATCAGTGGAGTGACACTCAACTCAGAATGTTGGGTTCCTCAGGGCCTTCTCCTGACTCAAGATTTTAGTGTTTTATCAGTTATACTAAAGATTTCTACAAAGGATGGGAATCTTCCTCCTCCAGGATGTTGGAGTCATCCTGAGACTGCAGACAAGCTACAGAAAGATGAAACAGGCAAGCCTTTTGTTTCTTAAAAAGTTTGACTCTATGAATGAACACAATAATGAGTGTGTGGGAATATAGAACACAGAAATCTAGGAATTCAAAGTAAAATGCCTCAATCCAGAAAACAGGGCTTAATATTTATCAATGGTGTTCTCAAGTGGCTTGTTGTTTTTGTTTCTTCTTCCTTCTAGAAGAGAGGACCAATGATATCAGGAAGGTGATGTCTTGACTTGCAAATGAATTGGATTTTTTGTTGGGGTTTGGTTTTTTAGGTTTTTGCAAGGCAAATGGGGTTAAGTGGCTTGCCCAAGGCCACAGGGCTAGGTAATTATTAAGTGTCTGAGACCAGATTTGAACCCAGGTACTCCTGATTCCAAGGCCGGTGCTTTACACTATGCCACCTAGCCACCGCAAATGAATTGGATTTAAGTGAGGGAAGCCTGTGCAAAGTCACCAGCCTCAGTCTCTCCTCCAGAACCATCTGAGTTCTGTAGTAAGACAGATCAGGTCAACTGGAGATAGCCAGCTGTAGAGGAAGACCTTTACTATTTAAGTTAGTTTGTCTGAATCAACACTTATTAGATTAGATAAGAAATGAGACAAAAGACAGCTTTTTTCCTACCCAAAAAAAGATTAAAAATAAGAATCAATTTGGATAGAAAAGACACTCAGAATTTGTCCAGAATAGAAAAAATTGCTATTTACACTCATTTTGACCCATCAAAACCCAAATAAAGACCAACAGAGGCTTGGGTTGGGACTTAAGATTTTCTAACCAGTGATTTGAGTTTAAGGTAAATTCAAGTAGCTCCATTTAAATCCCAATGATATAAGTACTATTTTTGTTGGAAAGGAATGACTTTCAGTAGCAACAGAAAATCAAGACCTAATAAATTTTAAAAAGTGTATGAGGATAATATGTAGGCAGAATGAGATAATTTTTCCAGGAAAAATTAAATGCTTTTAATAGCAGGTTTCAAAATTTGATGTCTGTGACACCAAAAAATTTCTTAAAGCAATTTGTTAACAGATATGCTAAATGTTAAAAATCCTTATTAAGGAGGAAAAACACTAATGTTCCCTACTTAATGCCACTGATGTTTGGTAAAGCATATAGGGGAAAAAAAAACCTCTAAATGGTTCTAATTTTGAGAATTGAAGTAGAAAGAAAATTGTCCAAAAGTCTAAAGACTCTAGCAATCCAGAGAACTAAAATCTTCTTATTTTGCATTTGAAGTAGATGAAACAACAGTTATAGATAAAAATATTCAATTCATTGCATAAGTATAATGTTCTGCCAAAACTGTCAGGAGAGACTTTTTGATTTTTTAAATAATTATTTTTAAAAATTGTATAATGTTGGAATATTTTCTAATATGAACAATAGAAAATTATTTATGTAGTATGTTTCAAAAAAAAACCAAATAGGTAACCTTTATTTTAAAAAAATATACAGGTGGGGTAGCTAAGTGATAAAGTGTATGGAGCATCAGCCCTGGATTCAGGAGGACTTGAATTCAATTCCAACCTCAGACATTTAATAATTACCTAGTAGTGTGACCTTGGTCAAGTCACTTAACCCCACTGTCTAGCAAAAAATAAAAAAACAAATAAATCTATTTTAAAAATGCATAAAAAATAAAAATAAAAGACAGACACTTTTCTAAATGCAAAAAATATATAGGTTCAGATGCTTATTTCAACTTGTAATAACAGGACATGTACTCTGCTATATAAAATTCAAAGTAACTCAAAAGAAGACATAGATGGATGTTACTCTGCCTTAGTGAAAAAATTACCTATAACAAAAGAAATGGATCCATTGTCTTTGTTTAATTACTATTTCATGAGGAATATCCTTGTGTAATGATGAGAACCAAATGGATTCAGGAAGACCTGGGTTCCAAGTCTAACTCTAACATATACTAGTTACAGAGAAGTATTCTCAAGCAATTCTCTGAAACTATAAAGGTCAGGAAAGATAATGATTTATATTGATAGAAGAAATTCTATAATAGGAATTCCCCATAATGATGAAATTACACATCAAAACAAATAAAATCAAATTCAAATCTATCTGAATAGTACACTAAATGTTAAGTGTTCCATGAGGGCAGGAATTCACTTTGACTCTTGCACTGAATGTTTTTAATCATTTGATACATAATACATTTGTATCACTTCATAATTCATAATTATATATGTATTCTTAAATTGCATATATGTACATATTTGTGATGTTGAACTAGTAACTTTTTTTACTAATAGAATTTTACCAGAATTAAGCACTAAATAAATAAAATGAAAGTTTTACTGAAGTTTCACAATAACATTTTAGAATACCCATAACTGGAACTATATATTTAGCTTGTTCTCTGATAGGAATGTAGATGATAAATACCAATAAAAGAATATTCTCAAAGGTTGAGTTAATACCATATAGTTACATAGTGCATTTATTCAATTTCTATAGCTCCTTTAAATATACATTCTCATCTAATTCTCACAATACCCACATTACTTATTAAAGTAAACAAAAATATCTCTTTTCCCCAGACTTCGCATATGGTCACTATACTAATCCACCTCCCAGATCCTATAACCCAGGTTAGGATTGTAACCTCAGGCAAAGAAGGGATGAGGAGGGATAGAAATAGAGAGTATGTTGCTATGGTGATTCTGCTTTTTGCTCTGCCTCTTTAACTCTACCTGGAGATAGACACATTAATTTCTAGTATTTAGATTTTTTTTCTCCTCTCCTATCAAAGTGTCTGTGCAAAGTCTCCAAATTTTGAGGGCAGAAGTCAACCCTGCTCTCAAGTATTTTATAATTAAATGAACTTCACTTTGAACATATAACAAAGCTTGTCATTGGATAATCAGTAATAAATACTACTATAATAATTTTTCTGTAATATTATTTAAGTTGCTGAAGTTTGAAAATAAAAGATAGACTTTATGATAGAATATCTAGTTATTTTATGTTTTACTCAGTTTGTATTCACTTGACACAAAAGACCTCTCACTTCAGAATTTTGGAGTTTTCAAGACTTAAGCCAAGAGGAAATGTTTCAGAATGAAAGTCAGTGTAATATTTTAAAAATCATTCTAAATTTCTACATCTTGATTAGCTTCTTGTATCATATAAAAAAATTAAGGGTTTTTTCATTTCTACTTCTGGATGTTATTAAGATGTTTGGAAATTAAATATATTGTCATTGTCTTTATTCTTTAAAGATCAGAATTGTATTATGAGTATAGTCTTTAGGGTCATTCTATAAGGTCCCGCTTCCATCTAAATGAAATATTCTCATTTGGGGTCTTTGGTTTTGTATAATTGAAATCCTCTATTTTATTCCCAAATAATTTCATTAAAAGTTTTTCTCTGCCTCTTAATTATGTGTCTTTGAAATGTGGTGTAATGCATGAATTCTAAGAATAATAAATCTAACATTAAAAAGTTGGAAAGAAAACTATTAATTACCATAGGAAAAGAAATCTAATAGTCTTAAGTGACATAAACTAGTTTTACAATTTTACCAAGAGGAGAGATGATTTTTTTGTTTGTTTTACAAATTTAGTCAATCTTTAATTAACCCCCTCTTGGAATGATAGAATCAGAATCTTTGACTTGACATGGATCCCAAAGGTTACTTAATTCAATTTTTTTAATTGACTGCACTAATACTTAATTCACTGTACCCAACAAATGGTCATCTAGCTTCAACCTGATTGCCTCTACTGATGGGGAACTAAATTCCTGAAAACAGTTGACTCCACTTTAGGACAACTCAAATTGTTCAGAAGTTTTTCCTTCTTTAACTAAAATCTACACACTAACTTCCCTCTATTAACTTAATTTCTGTTCTCTAAAATTGCACAAAATAAATCTTAAGTCTTTCAACTATTCAAAGGCAGCTAATATTTTCTATAAAAATCTCTTCAAAAACATCCATTGTTTCTTACACCTTCCTTTATGTTTCAAACCATCTGGTACCTTGTTCTGGATCTTTCAGCCTAAGACCATTTACAAACTGCATGATAATCCTTCTAATTCTCAATTACACTCAGCCCCTGGGACTGCCTCTTTTAGGTGACACTCACAACAACATGGGGTGATGATCAACATTGATGGACTTACCCCATTAGTGCAATAATCAGGGACAACTTTAAGGGATTTGTGATGGAGAATACTATCTGTATCCAGAAAAGGAACTATTAAGACCAAAGCTTATTATCTTCAATTTTTTTAAGTTGTCTTATATATTATGTAATTTAGGTATCTCTAATGTTTTCTTTCTTCCTTTTGGATCTGTTTCTTCTATCATAACACATTCAATTTTGATCCATGCCTATCATTGATGCAAATGCAAAGACTTTATCAGATTGCCTTCTCTTGGGGGAAGGAGGGGGGAAGGGAGGGAGGGAGAAAAAAATTGTAAAATTCAAAATTTTACAAAAAAATGATTGGTAGAAACTACCACTGTATATAATTAGAATACAAATAAAATATTTATATGAAGAAAGGAAAAAAGATGGGGGGGGGCAATGGTCTAAACTTCAATAATTTTGTCAGTTCCAGAGTATACAATGAATTTTAAATGATCTATTGGGAAATGGGTATTCTTTTTATTTTTAAATGCCAGAAATGTTGGGAGAAATGCTATACAAGCAAATTAGCTTCCTAATATGTTTCAATCTCAGTAGAGAAACTGCAGGTTAAAAAAGGGCACCAGGAAATACAATTTATGTTTTAGGTTTAACAAAGCATGAGGAAATGATTCTCTATTTTCCAATTCTAGTTAAATAAATGTTTTTATGTTTCTATGGCAATTATCACAGAGATATTTGTCCTTTGTATTAGCTCCAGGCTACTCTAAATTGAAAATTCTAAAGATCGCATTAAAATAAGAAAAAAATTCCTTGTCAAAAGATAGGTTGAATATTGTATTTTAGAAGCACCTTTTTTCACTCCTACCAAATTACTAGAACTGAGTTCAACTATAATGTATGTGTGTGTCTGTGCATGTATAGCCAATATAGGTTTGTATTTCCATATGTTTCTGTCTAGATTTGAATTATAATACATTCAAAGATCTCTCTAGAGTAACAAACACCTATCCTGCTAAAGGGAGATTTTAATTCTAACCAAAGGGGAAGTAGGAGTTTGGCATAAGAAGCTGATCATTCTGCTCTCCTCAGAGAAAGGTTCTCAACTAGCACTATGTCTACATAGTGGGGCTACATAGCCCCACTAAATATCATTTCTCATAGGGAAATAATTTTTAAGTAAAACAACCAATTCTAATGATAGATATCCATGTCCCTCTAGATTTTCATCTTCTCCAAGTCAAACTTCTTCAATATACCATTATGTGGCAAGTACTCAAAACCCTTAACCAAAGTGATTATCATTCTCTGGTTGATTTCTTGTTTAGCAGTGTCCTATGGTTAAATGAAACAATAATGAAATAATAATAATTACTACTACTACTACTACTACTACTACTACTACTACTACTACTACTACTACTACTAGCTCTACTACTATTTTTATTACTATTATCATTTTCCTAATTTGTGGTGCCCACATCTTAGCATTAGATCTCAGACTTTGTCTGATCAAGGAAATGTAAAGAAGAAAGATCATCTTTTATACAGAAGCAATGACTCCTACATGCTCCTAAAATAGAGTATTCAACCTATCTTTTGACAAGAAATTTTTTTCTTTTCTTAATATGATCTTTAGAATTTTCAAGTTAGAGTAGCCTGGAGCTAAACACAAGACAAATACCTCAATAATAATTGTCATAGAAACATAAAGACATTTATTTAATTAGAGTTGAAAATAGAGAATCATTTCCCCATGCTTTGTTAAACCTAAAACATAGTAGTATTTCCTGGTGCCTATTTTTTATTTACTTGTAATGTAATTAAAGAATATATTAGCTTTCTTTATGGTCATATCATACTTGACTAATGATATTATTGCAAATTGAGCTTGCAGCCTATTAAAATCTCCAAATTTTTAATAAACAATTTGCTATTTGACCATACCTATCCTATCTTGTATTTGTGAAGTCATTTCCTCCCTTCTCCCCAAGTGTAAGATGTCACAATTATCTTTCTCAAATAAGGCTACAAATATTTTCCTCAATATTATAAGGTATAAAGATCTTTTTGTAATTTATCCCTTTCATTCAGTGTGCTGGCTGTCCCTTCCAATTTGATGTCATCTGCAAAACTGACAAATATGCCATTTTTTTCTGTATCCAGGTCATAGAGTAGAGATAGAGTTAGAGATATGGCCAGGGACTGGACCTTTAATTGCACTGATATAAAGAGTTCCTAGATGTGGTAACTCCCACTATTAGTACAGAAGGTTGGCACTTTTCCTGTAATATAACCTTAAAAAGTTGTCTACATCACTAAAAGGGTTAAGTGTTTTACCTAGTACTACACAGTAAATATGCTCAGAACTGGGACTGAAATGCAGTCTTCCCAGTTCTTATACTGGTTCTTTCTCAGCTACTCATTTCTATTTTCCAAAAATCATTGGTTAAAAAGTATGAAATATACTGAACAAACTGTAATTACCTGGGTAACTCTACTGGAGATTGCTTAAGTGCCTAAATTTTGAAAACATTCAATCAACTAGTTGTGAAACCATCTATTTTTACTCTCATTCAGACCACATTTCTCAAATTTTTATGTAAGAAGATAATGAATATTTGTCTTTCATAAAATGTATGCATTTTATCAGAGTTGCAAGCATTAGTGCCCTCCTTTTTTATAAGGTTACTAAACTGGTAGATCAGAGAAAGAGTGGCAAATCTTCATTTTTATGTGCACTAAATCATTCAAAATTTTTATTATTTAGATGAGGGAAAGATTAAACATTTTTTCCTGTTAATTCCATTTGCAATTTGCAGGAAGAGTTTATGCTCAAATGAGGAGAATTTGTCTTTTCTCCAAAGAATATAAGTAACTAGGTCTTTTAACTGCAAAGAAAACCTTATTTTCCCTAACACAGGACAGTTTCCCTTGTGCTGAATCCATCTCAGGCTGAAGATGATGAAATCCTCACAGAAAATAATTGCTTTTCTGTAGGGTGCTCATGCATCTCAAATTGCTTGGCACCTTGATATTAAATTAGGAAGTGGTCCTATTGGCCAACATTTGTTAATACATCTTGAACCTCAACAGAATTAACAGGTGAAAAGTCTTTTCAGAGGATAATTGAAGATCTTCATTTGGAGGCTTCACAGGTAAAAAGCTTAGTAGTAAAGCACTTAAATTGGTTACTGGTTTAGTTATTTAAGAAGGAACATAGGCAGGTAGCTTAGGGGGGCAAGAAATTAATTTTGACATACTTTACAGATTTCATCATAGATTTTAACCATGAGCCTCACTGACCTTTAACAGGTATTCAGATTGCATTGCCTTTGAAACTCAAGTAGCTAAGATGTTAAAGTAGCTAAGATCTTGTAGGAAGTTAAATTGAACTACAGCCTTAATGATGTAGGCCTGAGGTACATACTGGTTAACCTCATAGCTTAAAACTAGTTTATTTGTTATTACCAAAGTATTATTAAAGCTAGATTTAATAAAATGTTCTTAAGAAAATTTCTTTTTTCAATAAGTTACCACTAATCAAATATCCTGTTGAATTCCTTTGGGTTTCTCTTCAAAAGTGCATTTAAAAAATAACAAAAAACAAAACTTGTTTTGATAAGGAATTTGTCACATTCTTTTGTAGCATGTAAAAATTGGGTTTTAATTTTTTTGTTTGTTTTTGCAAGGCAACAGGGTTAAGTGACTTGCCCAAGGTCACATGGCTAGGCAAGTAAGTGTCTGAGTCTGGATTTGAACTCAGGTCCTCCTGACTCCAGGGCCGTTGTTCTATCCACTGCACCATGTAACTGCCCAATGAGTTTTAATTTAGAGATGATCTAATGATTTTTTTTTAGAGTTTTTATTAGGCAAATGGGTTTAAGTGGCTTGCCCAAGGCCACACACCTAGATAATTATTAAGTGTCTGAGGCCAGATTTGAACTCAGGTACTCCTGACTCCAGGGCCGGTGCTCTATCCACTGTGCCACCTAGCTGCCCTAATGATTATTTTTTAAGGGTCACTTTTGCTGGAATCTAAAATAAGGGATAGAGTTTAAAGAGTATTAGACATATAATCTGAAAAACTTGGTTTATGACCTGATTCTACCACTTCCTTCAGTCCTTTGGTGACCTTGATAAAACATGTCATACCTTGCATCTTTTGTACAAAATGCTCTATAGTCTGATGAATTTATTAATCAGTTCTAATATTCAAAGAGATCTTTACTTTTTCTTTCACATTTGCTCTCTCCATTCTAAACTTTAATAATCCCTTTCAGCTCTAGCATACTATTTTAATCTATTTTAATAATGGAATATGCTATGAAGGTAAAGAAAATGTCTAGGATGGAATTAGAAATAAACAATAATACCTATAAAGCAGTGGTGATGTCACATTTGTTGTATTTGTGATACAATTCCACTATGATACAATTCCACTATAAAGATTTATTTAGAATCTTGTCTTTAGATCTTAGCCAAGTAGTTTTATTACAAGAATTTTCAGGAGGATCTTACTTTAATACATTTTAACCAATAATATTATATCATATGACATGAACACCAAGAGCATTATTCTCCAGGGAGTCTTCACTGTATATGGTTAGGAAACTTAGATCTACAACAAATATTAAAACTTTATCAGGGGAAGATAGGTTGCACAATGATTAGAGCACTGGCTCTGGAGTTAGGAGTACCTGGATTCAAACATGAGGTTAGATTACTTAATACTTACCTAGCTGTGTGACCTTGGACAAGTTATTTAACCCCATTGCCTTGCAAAAAATAAAATAAAATAACTATCAGTAAATCCAATGAGAAATAATCCTAATTTTATGAAACATCAAGGCAAGATTATTAAACAATGAGCTATCATGGCACTGAAACTTTAAACCATGAATTTAAGCTCCACAAGACCTAATTTAGGAGGAGGAAGAAAAGAAGACATAAAAAAAGTATTGTATTAGAAATGGTATATAATTTCAAATTGGGTTGTTTAGATTAAAAGACATAATTAAGATATACCGACACATTAGAATTAATCCAGTCAACTTTGGTGATAATTTTTTAATAGAATTATTCTGATTGATGGGCAAGTAAAATTTAGCTAACTTCTTATATCTAACCTACCCCAAACTAAGATAATCCTCTCATCTCACCATCCATGAGGATGCACATTTGGACCAGCACAGGTGGTGAGGCCTTCTTCCATTTTGTTGCTGTGCTGTGTAGCTACCTGCCCACTTTTTCCTTCATATCTTCTTACTCTTGTTCTGGGAACAGTAATTAAATTAATAATAATAAATTACTAACTAGAAAAGGTGTGACTGTTGACCACCTTTAGTCATTATCCTTGTGACTACCCTCCCCCAAAATATTCTTTTTTCCCCCCTCATCCTTATTCTCCTCTATGTGTTAAAATGTTAGAATGCAAGCTCTTTCAGGTCAGGGGTTGTATCTTCTTTGCATTTTTATCCTCAGAGTCTTGTTTAACGATAACTTGTTTAATTATAACTCAAATGTTAGATGTTAGTTCATCCATCCATCCATCCTTCCATTCATTCACTCCTATGAACAAATTTAACCCAAGTGATTAATTAAACAATCAGAGACAACATGCTACTTTAAGCATGTTTCTTTAACCCATCAGGAAAGAGAATGTTAAGAATGACAGAATTCATTAACAATGTTACAATTATTAATCAGAGGCAAGAGCACTCTTCAGCTCATTATAGGCCAGTCTCCTTTCTATGTGTAGTTAACAACATTAGCAATGAAAATATCTTTGAATTATAAAATCATAGGCTGTCATTGGCAGGGGTCCTTGAAGGGCATCTAATCTATTGCTTTCATTTTATAGTAAGCAACCTGAGACCCAGAGAAAGTCAAGTTTCTCAAAGATACCCAGGGGAAACTCAACTCAGTCTTTTATTAAGCTCATACTATGTCCCAGGCACTAGACTGAGCAATTGTCCAAGGTGATAAAGCAAGTAGATGGTAACTGGAATTCAAAGTCAGGTCTCCTAATTCTATGTACAAGGTTTTTCTCAACTTTTTCTGCTAAATCCCACTTTACACAAAGTTTGTTTTCAAGGCTTATTCTCACTGCTCAAAAGGTTATTGTCTTTGGATTAGTAATCATTGCTAAATAGTCTTAGTTGACTTCTCTCACCAGAGACAATTCTTCATCTATAATATATCTTTTCATGTCCTTTGCCAAACGTTCTTAGCTAGCATAAAAATCTTTTTGAAAACTTCTATGGCTACTTCCTCTTCTCTTCCCCTCCCTTCCCAAACACACTATATTCAATCATTCATCAAATTCTCTTTATTCTTCTGAGTAAAATTTATATCCAAAACCTCCCTTTCCATTCCCACTAATACTATCCTAATCCATTTCTTTAGAATATTCCACTCTCCAGTAGCCTCTTAACTATTCCTTCCTACTTACATTCTCTCACTCTGCCCCCATTAATACCACATACTATCTTGAAACTAACCTTAGTAAATCATTATGTAAATCAAGTTGTTCTAAAATTTTTCAAAATTTTCAGTAACTCTCTCCCCTACCTATAAAAGAAACTCTTTAACCTTATATTCAAAATCCTCTATTCTGTTCTCTACCATCCTTTACAGTATTAATTCCATATTCATTTCGATAAATTTTCCCTCCAGACAAAAGGATTTACTTATTGCTTCTTAAAGTAACCTTGAGTTTTCTCAAGACCATGCCTCTGTCTTGAAGATCAATTCATAAAAAGACCTCTTCAAGCCTTATGACCTTTGTAAATTCTATTGTCCTTTAAGATTTATGGGGCGGCTAGGTGGCGCAATGGATAAAGCACCAGCCCTGCAGTCAGGAGTACCTGAGTTCAAATCTGGTCTCAGACACTTAATAATTACCTAGATGTGTAGCCTTGGGCAAACCACTTTAATCCCATTTGCCTTGCAAAAACCTAAAAAAAAAAAAGATTTCATTAAAATCTTTCTTCTAGGAAGTATTCACAGCCTATTCCAGCCCAAAGTGATTTCTGCTTTCTCAGAACTCAAAGAATATAGTTTATGATTCATTAGAAATATTATTTTGTAGCTTATCTTTTTTTTTTTGGTTTCATGGGGGAACAGGTATTTCTTTCTACATTCATTTTCTAGCTCGCTTCTAACTCTTTGATCTTTCCTAGAATGTTTCAACTGCCTTCGCATTTTTGAAGTTTTATCACCTCCTGTGCCCTTTTCTTTCTTTCTTTTTTTACTATTTATTTATTTCTATTTTTTTATTTATTATCTTTCTAATCTATGATATAAAAGCATTTTTCTAATATAGTATAATTGAAAAAAGATATTGCACATGTAACTGTAAATCCACTGGTATATTTTGCTATTTTTTAAAATATATCACAAAATTATGTAAATTTCTTTTTACCCCTCTTTTTTCCTTTTCTCCCTTTTTCCATCCTTTTCAGCTCTGTTTTAAGCTTAAGTTCTCCTTGAGAGAAAAGACTATCGTTTTTGATTATATTTGTATAATCAGTACATAGCATAGTTCAAACCAGGGACTACTTCTCTTTCTTTATATCCTCCAAATCACCAAGAATGGTATGCTTAATCAATAAAACTGATTGGTTATGCAACCATGGCCTAGAACCAAATCTCTAGGTTTACAAAAGCATTCATTTATCACCACTGGTAGTCATCACCCATGATCAACTCTGAGAACTTTAAAATATAGTACATTTACAGGTCTCTATAGAAAAGGTAAAATGATTCTCTGCTCATATGTAAACTGTTCATGCTAAAAAAATACATTTACAGATTTTATTTTACTAATTAGAAAACACAAAATACAATAATTTTAAAGCAGAACCAATGAAAAGTCAAGACAATGCTTCCTTTTTGGGAAAGCTTCAAGGGACAGTTCCCTACAATTAAAGCACTATGTTTTAGCTTAAGCTTCCTTAAGAGGAGAAAATACAGGGCGGCTAGGTGGCACAGTGGGTAGAGCACTGGCCCTGGAGTCAGGAGTACCTGAGTTCAAATCCAGCCTCAGACACTTAATAATTAGGCCTTGGGCAAGCCACTTAATTCTATTTGCCTTACCAAAAAAAAAAAAAAACCCATAAAAAATAAAAGGAGAAAATACTCAGGATTGCTAAAATACCTAACCCCATGGTCTCCTACTACATCCCGGGCAGTCTCCAGTCATCCTGATTTGTATCTGGCCACTAGAACCTAATGACTTCCTCACTTAAATGCAATTCACTTGGATACCATGGCATCACTTCTATGATGTCATGGTCCTCTTCAACAACAAAGGACAAACAACAACAAAGCAACAAACACATTTCCACTGCACCTATTTAATAAAGGAAAAAGAAAAAGAAAGAAAAAAATAGCATGCTTCATATTTGTATCACACTATGACTCCATCTCATATTACTTATTTTTGGTCCTGGAGGTCCTATATTTGATCCACTTTTCTAAACAAAGACAGTCCCTGCAAGGAAGAGTCACTTCAAACATCATCACTTTTTAAAAATAATTTGAGATATATGACTTATTGACAAACAGGAAATTGGTTTAATTTTTCCATATGAAAATTGATATAATTGATAATATAAAGAGATCATATTTGAAATTACTATGGTCCCTTAAGGTCCACCTTATGGAAAATAAAAATGGAGAGAAGGAAAATTTTTTAATTGTTATGGAGGTGGTGTTAAGATAAGGAAAGAGTGGTGTAGTGATATTTTTTTTGAATGTGAAAAGAAAAGAAAAACAGAAAGAATAAAGAATGGGGGAAAGATACAAAAGAAGGAATGCAGAGGGAATAAATTAAAGAGTATAAAGAAAAGAGAGGAAGCCAGATTCTGAAACTATCACTAGTTGTCTTGCTATGCTAACCTGAAATCTTGTTCCTTTCTTAATGTAGTATCAAATGACTTTTCTCTGCTTATTCACATGGAATACACTTAATGCATAGTATTTTATTTGAAAAGAAGGTTTAGAATTGCTAAAACTCTAAATTAAAATATCAAAAAGAACTCAAAAGAATTTCAGTGTTTTAACATTTCACTTAAAAGTTAGTGTGAAGGGGCAGCTAGGTGGCACAGGCCCAAGTTCAACTCCAGCCTCAGACACTTAATAATTGCCTAGTTGTGTGTCCTTGGGCAAGTCACTCTTAATCTCATTGCCTTAAACAAATAAAAATTAGACAAAAAAAAAGTTAGTGTGTTATAGTGTATAGATACCTAGCCTCAGACTCAATTTGAAACAGAAGGTATGTTTAAGGCTAGATTTTGACATATTGTCATCATACAAGTCCAGGTAAGACATTGAATCTTTGGTACTTTTCAAAGATTTTAAATTGAGGAAGAGTTGTTAATCTACATTGGCAGATAGTTTTATCACCAGAAGGATACTAAATCAATAAAATCACAGATCCAGATATCTTGACTTATGTCCTCAATTTGTCTCAATATGACAAAGTACATTTTTAAAAAGTCTTAATACTTTACATAATTCTGATTTACCTGCATGCAGAATGTTGATAAAATTAGACCAAATTTTAGTAAGTCATAAACTTCATCTCCTCCCATCCAATATATTAGATACAAATAGAAAAAATAATCATAGTAATATAGAGAGATGGATAGATCAAAGTGACAGTTTTAAGTGCAAATAGAAACAAACATCAATTAGGAAAATAAATATGTAAATTGAATATATCTCTAAATTCTAAGATCAATTCTTAAAGATCCGAATTCACTTTTTTAAAAATAATACCCGGGGCAGCTAGGTGGCGTAGTGGATAAAGCCCTGGAGTCAGGAGTACCTGGGCTCAAATCCAGTCTCAGACACTTAATAATTACCTAGCCCTATGGCCTTGGACAAGCCACTTAACCCCGTTTGCCTTGCTAAAAAAAAAAAAATTAAATAAATAAATAAAAATAAAATAAAATAAAAATAATACCAAATCATCAAAATCTCAACAACAGAAACTTTTATTTGAAAAATAAAATGACTTTTTTTTAAATCTAAAAGTGTTCTATTTTGTAATGATGGTCGGTTCATCAGTATTTAATAAGACTTTTAGTTGGCTCTATAAATGTGATAGTGTTTGAAAATGTTAAACTGAGACTAAAATTCTTGAGGAATCACTTAGAATTTTTTTATTGTTTTAATCTCTGCAACTTGAAAAGCTACCATGTTTTTACTCAGTTGGGCACCCACAAATCTTTCTTATATTAATTATAGTACTAGTCTGATCTCAGGAAAATACAATGAAGTTCCTTTGAAAAGCATAGTACAGTAGATAAAGAGTATTGGATTAGGAGTCAGTTTCCATATTTTAATACTTGCTCTAATCCTTCCTCTGTGACTTTGATAAAAATTCTTTCTGGGCCTCAGTTTCTCCAAATTTTAACTTGGAATATTCATAGTCTCTACCAGTGAGAGGAGTCTTTTATACAAATGACAAATCAAACCCTTGTTACATACAGATGAGGAAACTGAGGTTCAGGAAACTTCATTTATTTTTCTTCTTTTTCTTTTTCTGCCAAGCTTATTGCTATTTTTCCCCCTCTCATTCCCACCATTCACAATTTTAAAAAAAAAACATAATTCTTGTATTATGTATAATCAAGCAAAGCAAATTCCCACATGAGACTTATCTAATTTGGTATCATGTTTGTCTCATATCTCTGTTGGGACATAAGTAACATGCTTTATCAGTCCTCTGGTATTGTTATTAGATTTTCATTGATTAGGATTCTGAAATCTATCAAAATTATTTTTCTTTAAAATATTATTTAAATTATTCTTCTTCTGATTCTATTTACTTCACTATATCTGTTCATACAAATTTTGTCCCTTTTATCATTTCTTATGGTGCATTGATATTTAATTATATACTATACCGTAATTTGTTTGGTCATTCCCCTTTTAGTTTCTAATTTTTATCACAACAGATAGTGCACTATCCATATTTTTGAACATTCTTCCTTCTCTTCTTCCTCCTGTATTATTGAACATCTGTTTCCCCTTTCCTATGATTTCTTTGGAATACAGGCCTATTAGTGACATTATTGAGACAAAGAGTAAGCACAGCTTAATGACTTTGGGAAGGATATCATTCCAAATTGCTTTCCAGAATGATTACACAAATTCATAGTTCACTAACAGTGTATTAATGTCCAAAAAAGTCAGATTTTTTTTATTTTCATTTCTTTTTTGTCATCTCTTGTCTGCCTGATAGGTTTGAAATGAAACTTTAGAATACTTCTCATTTTCATTTCTTTTATTGTTCTCTGACCCCTTACTAAAGAACACATAGTTCAACTTGTTCTTTTTTTATGTCCTTGTAGGGCTTATGTCAAAGGTGATTTAGGAACAAATCTATGAAGAAGGGAGAAGAGGAGGTCCTTATTTCAGAGAGAGCCTCTTCGTTGGATTGCATACAGTCTAGTTTAGCTTTGGACCAGAAAGGAGGGAAAGGTAAATAGGGAAGCTATTTCCTCTTTTCACTCCACTCTCAACCATCAGTTATGGAAGATATAAGTGCACGGCAGAAAGATAATGTACTTTTCTGTGCAAATATGCGAGATTAGACATTTAATCCATGGATCCCTCTTCTGCCCTTGTATTTCTTTTCCTTAATACAAATGACTAAACCAAAATCCCAAAAGATGAATGTTCCCAGATTTAATAACTAAATTGTCAACCTGAAAAGTCTGGTGACATTGAATAGGGTCCTAGTTGTCCAGAAAAAGACATTCCCTTTAAATACTTCCTTCTCAGAACAAAAAAAACAACTGATGATAGCCAGGAGGATGAGCCATTCATATCTGAATGGCCACTGTAAATGTACCATGAGTTATTGTTCACAGAATACAAATCTGAGAAATATGTGAAATAGCTGTTCAATAGTTCCAGAGAGTCTTTTATACTTCCCAGAAGAATATAATGAATTAATACAAATTTATGAATCTTGTTTTAATCATTTGTGAAGGAGGAAATAAATAAATAAATATCCTATATACCATATGTATACTTTGTGTATTAAGATTGAATTATATTAGTCTCTTTTGAAAGTTTAGTAGTTTAATCTAATCTTTACTTGAGTGATTATTGAATGTTGGTTGGGAGTAAAAATGAAGTAGAGTGTAAGAGAAAAGTCTAAATCTTGTTTTTGCTGTCAAGTTCCCCCCGAGCTGAAGCCTTTTTGAGGAACTTATTTATTCTTGTCTGCAGAGGCTAAGATTAACAGATTCTCTAGCAGAAGGACTGTGTGCATATAGATATACAGACTAGAAGAATTTGCATTAGGTCCAATCAAACACAACCAGAACTCAGGGAATCATACAGCTTACAGAAACAGAAAGGGAATCCTTGAATAAGCTTCAATTAAGGGAGGTTCCTTAGTTCCCAGACTTTGAATGATATCAACTTTTGCTAGATACATAAAGGACATATATGCACAAAATATTTATAGCAGCTTTTTTTTGTAGTGACAAGGAAGTGGAATTTGAGGGGAAGGTCATCAATTAGGGAATGACTGAACAAGTATAGGATTGTAATGGAATTCTGTTGTACAATAAGAAAAGATAAACAGGATGCTTTCAGGGGAAAAAAAACCTGGAAAGAATTATATGAACTGATGCAAAGTGAAGTGAGCAGAAATAGGAGATCATTATACACAGCATCAGCAAAACTGTAACAGTGATCAACTGTGAGGAGTTAAATATTTTCAATAGTTCAGTGATATAAGACAATTCTGAAGGACTGGTGATGAAAAATGCTATCCACCTCTAGAAAAATACAATCTGAATGCAGATAGAAACGGTCTTTTTTTTAAAACTTTATTTTTCTTGGGAATTTTTTGAACTATATTTTCTTTGACAACATGACTAAAATGGAAATATATTTGCATGATTACACAAATAATCATGTGAACTTTCTCATTGAAGGCAGAGGAGAGGGAGAAAAAAGCATTTGGAATTGAAAATTTTAGAAAACAAAGGTTAAAATTGTTTTTACATGCAATTGAAAAAATAAAATATTTGGGCAAAAAAGGAATTATGATGCAATGCAAACAGGTCTTTGATTGACAAGTGATTGTTGTTCAGTCATTTTTGACCAATTCTTTGTGACCCCATTTAGAATTTTCTTGACAGAGATACTAGAATACTTTGCCATTTCCTTCTCAAACTCCTTTTTTACAGATGTGGAAACAGTGGCAAACAGTTTTAGGTGACTTGTCCAGCGTCACAAAGCTAATAAATATCTTGAGACCAGATTTTAACTCAGGAAGACTCATCTTCCTGACTTCAGGCCCACTGCATTATTTAGCTGCCCCAACAATGATCTCCAATAGGAAGTTCTCCATCTCCACTGGCTTTTATACTCTGGAGAATAATGGTCTGCATAGGAAACAAGTTATAAGTAAAAGTGATGGCAGTTTTGGGAAGGTACTGCCCAGTGCATGCAGGCTCCCTTTCCCTCTAACACAGTCACCATTGCTTCTTTATTATTTGCCTCCCTCCTCTGTTTTGCTTTTCAGAAGTTCTTTTCTTGATAAGCTCTTTATTTGCCAGATTACTCATTTTTTTTTCAATTTTTTTGTCTAACTTTTAAGTTCCTTTTAGGATCTCTTTTGGCATCTAAGACACAAAGGAAAAAGCTCAGATTCTTCTAGTAAAACCAGAGCACTGTACTCCAATTCATAATTGTTTGTGTGGGTGTGAGTTTTTCTCTCCACCTCTCCTTCTCTCTCTGTATATTATATATGTATATATAATATTTTACATATATGAACCTTTGAAAAAGCATTTTCCTTCTTATCTGTACAAAAGAGTAGCCTGTGTTAAGTAGTATCCTGATATATATTTTACAATCAACTCAGGGTGGGGGGGAGCAAGGGAATGGATAAATTTTAAGTGTAATTTTCATCATTAATATTTTGTTCATTGCCCTTTTGAATTGAGAGATGTAATGTTATTAATCATGAAAGAGAAATTCATGCAGTTCATCCACTAAACAGTTGTACTTTTGCCAGCTTGTGACAATCACAGAAGGAAGTAATACTATATCTACATTAAGAAGTATTCATTCTTGAACATATCAGTTCTCCAAAGTGATATTATATATATGTAAGTATTGTTTTTAAAAAAAAATGTGTGTTTCTATATTAAACTTAGCCACAGGAAAAAAGTATAGGTCATGAAAAATACTCACTTTTTATTATTGCCATACACTTTTAGGATATTCGATGCTGCCACCTGCTGTAAATGGTAAAGATCACCTTGAGAATATGAAATAAAGTTGAGAATAGCCACAGCATATGCTATACAGTTTGACATTTAGAAAGATGAAGAAAATTAAATGCATAATTCCAAACATTCAACTCATTTCAGCTGAGTTGTTTATCTCTCCTGGTGTTTATAACTTCTAAAAAAGATTGAAAAGTATTTGATAAATGATTTTTGAAACCTGTACAACTTTTTAACATCAATTAAATACATATATAAGTATAAATAATATAAAAATAATAATGTCATGTATTTTTCATCTAGGGAATTAATTCAAATGTTATTTTTATAACTATAATAATGAAGATGAGTACACATGAAATTCTAAGTTTATTATATTTAATTTGTTATTCCTTTGAAATATAAAATAAAAGTTGTCATGTAAATTTTTTCCTTTTTTCCTTTTCCTATTCCCTGGAGATGGCTACCATTAGACATTAGATGTGTGTGTATGTGTCTATATAAAATATTCTATACATACTGCTGTGCATCAGTTCTTTCTCTGGATGCAGATAGCATCTTTCTTCACATGTCCTTTTTTGTTATATATTATATGTTAGGAGAACTTCCTATTGGAGATCATTGTTGGGGCAGCTAAATAATACAGTGGGCCTGAAGTCAGGAAGATGAGTCTTCCTGAGTTAAAATCTGGTCTCAAGATATTTATTAGCTTTGTGACGCTGGACAAGTCACCTAAAACTGTTTGCCACTGTTTCCACATCTGTAAAAAAGGAGTTTGAGAAGGAAATGGCAAAGTATTCTAGTATCTCTGTCAAGAAAATTCTAAATGGGGTCACAAAGAATTGGTCAAAAATGACTGAACAACAATCACTTGTCAATCAAAGACCTGTTTGCATTGCATCATAATTCCTTTTTTGCCCAAATATTTTATTTTTTTCAATTGCATGTAAAAACAATTTTAACCTTTGTTTTCTAAAATTTTCAATTCCAAATGCTTTTATATATATATATATATATATATATATATATATATATATATATATATGTTATATGTTATATGTATAAATATATATATATATGTTAGGAAGTTTGTTAACTTCCACATTTATAATTAAACAATATAAAGTCATATAAAAATGTTCTAAATCATTAATGATGAGATAAATTCAAACTAAAACAATCTTAAGATTGGCTAAAATGACTGACGGGGAAAGCAACAAATGTTTGAGGAGTTGTGGAAAAATTGGGACATTAATTCATTGATGATGGAATTGTGAACTGAATGAATCATTTTGGAGAGTAATCTAGAAATATGTCCAAAGAGTATTAAAGGGCTCATACTCTTTGACCCAGCAATACTACTAACTAGATCTATTTCCCAAAAAAGAAATATACAAAAAAAGAAAAGTAATAATACCTCACCTATTTGCAAAATTTGGAATATTTAAATAGATATTGTTTATCTTACTGATATGAATAGACCCAGCACATTAATCCTCTATATCTCTTTTATAGCTAAGTAGATTCTGTGACTGATACATGCATAATTCAGTGGTCCACCTAATAATGAGCCTTCCCAGAACCAACAAGGCTCATCCTGAGACTGCAAACATAGAGTCTGCCCCTCTGTCCATATTTGATGGGGGGAAAGTATCTTTTGCATAGATCATCAAACGTAGATTTGGAACCAAAAAGAAAAATGTCAATGTAGCTATGATGATCCTTGTAGAGATATGACTGAAGACCCTACAAAGAAAATTCTCAACAACAAAGTCCTTGGCACAATAAACTGGCTAAAGATCTGATATAGACCTGGCTCTATTCATGGAAATGACATTAAAGAAGATGCATTACTATCTGCTTTTTCTTAATGAATCACTTGGCTTTTTTCCAGGTGACTTACAGATAAAACCTACTTTAAGTGTATTATCTGTACCATTAGAACATGAGGTCCTTTATAAAAGGTCCTATCTTGCTTTTATTTGTATCAATGGCACTTAGAACAATACTTTGTTCATAGTAAGCACAATGGATAGAGAATAAAGCCAGGAGTTAGAAAGATTCATTTTTCTTAGTTCAAATCTAACCTCAAATACTTACTAGCTATGTGATGACCCTGGGTAAGTCACCTAACCTCTTTGTCTTAATTTCCTCATCTATAAAGTGAACTAGAGAAGGTAACAGCAAACTATTCCAGTATTTTTGCAAGAAAATACTAAATGAAGTCATGAAGAGTCATATATAATTGAGCAGCAATAAGGACTTAGTACATTTTTAAACCATTAATGCATAAATCTCCCTAATTCAAAATTCTGGAGACTACTACCAGTTATTGACAAATTTTGCAGTGGGGATCAGAAATACCAATATTGATCATGTCAAATATGATAGAAAAGGAAAGAACAAATGAGGCTGGAGGAGAATGGAAGTAGCTGGGATTGTACCATGAGGACCCCTAGAATATGAGGATATTAGAATTAGAAAATTGTGCTGCATATTTTTGGAGTAAATGTGTCAACTTTATCTCTTCAGGAGATCTATGGGGAATACTTAGATATTTAACTATAAGAACAATAGTCATAATGGTTTGGAGTGCAAAAAGGAAAGAAAAGAATATGTTATGAATATGAGTGTCCAGAGGATTATGTTTGGCCTGAATGAAAAGGAGACACCTCCAGGATGAATACATTGAATCAGAAATCAACAGGCTCTGGGGCAACTCTCCGGAACTTTTACCTCACAAACTTTCATCTAAGGACTATCAGAAGGCTGAGTGGGGGAGGAACTACCTGCTGTTTCTGGAAACCAGGACTAATTTTGCTGACCAGAAATGATCCTCAGCAAGAAGGAATAAGAACCTGCTTGGTGAGAGTGGGTGCCACAGAAAGCAAGAATATTTTGGAAACAATGTGACTGTAACTATGAATTTGGGAGGTGGGGGGAGGAGAGGAATCTCTGAGGTTGAGCTCCCTGACAGAATTCTGTAAATAGCAGCAAGGAGAAGAACCTGAAATCTACAACTATTATTACCCACAGTTTGGGATTAAAATTTGATTACAATAATAAGTTGCAAAACATAAAACAAAACAAGTTAAAATAAAAATAAGTGCTCAAAGGAAAAGGAATCTGTCCACAGATAGTTGTGAAAATCTGGGGTCATATTCAGAGGAAAATAGAGAGGTTTAAAAAAAAAGCCATTCCTCCCCAAAGAATTATGTCAAATGGTCACAAACCCAAAAAGAACACCTGGAAGAGTTTTAAGACTTCCGGCCAAGATAGCAGAGAGAAGACAGGCACAGTTCTAAAGTCTCCTGATCTCTTCCCCATCTATCACATGAAACAAACCTCTTAAAAGAAATCCAATCCAGAAAACCCGGAAAGAAAAGCCAGAAGAACAACTACCTCAGGATTTGTCTCCCGCAGCAGCCTTGTACGAATAGGGTGGGTGAGTCTGGGCTCCAAGGGAGGATCTGCCCCGGCTCAGCCAGATTAACAGCTGAATTGGAAGCTGGAGTCTGAGGGCCTGAGAGCTGGACCTGCTGGATCAGTGGTGGGGCTAGACGAAAAGGGCTTGGGTCCACGGGGAAGCAGAGGTGCAGGTGTTGGTGCTGTCCCCCTGGAGCTCCAGGACCAGGCTGGGGGAAGAGTTCTGGTGCAGGAGAACGGCAGACACCATCCCTAGGCTTCTCTGGTCTGAGAAACTCTGAGGGCATTCCATTGCACAGAGGCTTCTCCTCAAACAAAGGCAAATTACTTCTGCCTCAGGCCCAGGTGTGTGAGCAAAATAACCAGCCCAGATGGGGAATGACCTCAGGCCAGGGTAAAGCCCACCATTGATTGAAGGCAAAAGAATTCAATAGTTTCAACTCCTGCTTTCAGGTAAAGGGAGAAGGCCTCTCAACCAAGGTCACAGACACTCCAGAGAGGGCAACCAGCACCTCCTACTGGCCAGCCAGAGAAACTGCATGCTAAAGGCTTTACTAGCCTTTAGCGATCCCAAGCCCAGGGGAACCAGCCCCCCCCCACCAAGTCAAGGTCTTAGCATAATGAAGAAGGGTCAGCAGAAAGGTGGATCCATAGAAAAATTCCTGGAAGGGAAAGACCCCAACTCAGAGAGACCTGGAACCTCTGAGGAGAATACAATCTGGTCTCCAGCACAGAAAGACTTCCTTGAAGAAATAAGGAAGGAGCTTAAAAATTGGGGGGAGACAATTAATACCTTAGAGAGTACAATTGGACAAATACAAAAGGAGAATAAATCTCTCAGATCATCAATTGGACAATTACAAAATGAGAATAATTCTCTTGGATCCTCAAACGAGCAAATGCAAAAAGAAATTAATTCTCTCAAAACCTCAATTCAAAAGTAGAATTGACCAATTGGAAAAGGAGTTGCAAAAGGTTAATAAAGAAAACTCCTCCCCCCCCAAAAAATAATGGAATCTACAGAAACTAATGACTCCATGAGACAGCAAGAGTCAGTTAAACAAAATCAAAAAATAGAAAAAATAGAAGCAAATGTAAAATACCTCATAAACAAAACCACTGACCTCGAGAATAGATCGAGGAGGGGCAACCTGAAAATTATAGGACTTCCTGAAAACATTGAAGAGAAAAAAAGCCTGGACTTAATATTACAGGAAATAAAGGTCTCATATCTCAAATACATAAGAACTTTGACAAATCTAGGAGAATATGAATATGAATTAAAAAATCTTGGTTTTTCCTACTTAAATCAAGATAGAATCTCCACTTTTAGTCTTCAAAAACACTTACCCTGCCCTCCAGGTACTTAAAGTCAGGGAAAAAAATGTTACCCTCCAGAAGGAAAATAGCATTGTAGAAGAATGGTTCTCTGTGATCAAATAATAGAATAGTCTCCAAGCAAGTTTAAGGTTTTGTCTACTCTTGTTATATATATTCTGTTTTCCTTCCCTTTGAAGAGATCATTCTGAGTTGGTCTCTATTACCTAATGGTGATGAGTAAATCCCAGAGAAATGAAACACTGTGTCTAATCTATTTTTCTTTATTGTTGTGGAGGTTGTTATTTTAACTCTGTTTTAATGCTCTTAATGTTTTAGGTTAACATGATAAAGTCTTTTTACTCTTTTTAAAATTTTATTTTATTTTCAATTTATGGAATCAAACAAGAATTTCCATAACATGGCGATGTTGTGCTATGTACAGCTTGCAATTCGTTTTAATATAAAAGAAAATTAACATTTAAATTTCTTTCCTTTTTTCTTTCCTCCCCCAGGGGGCCCTAGAGATGTTCAACACATTAGACAAAAATGTAATATTATTCTATATATAAAAAAGGGACCAAAGTTAATTTGGATATTTGAAATAGTTAAAAATAACAAATTTGCTCAGTCTTTTTTAAAACAATATTACTATTATTGTATATAATGTATGTATGTAATGTTTTCTTGCTTCAGTTCATTTTACTCTTCATTATTTCATGTAAATCTTTCCATGTTTTTCATTTCACTGAGCCCTTCATTTCTTAAAGCACAGTAAATAGCACAGTATTATTCCATGACAGTCTTATTATATACCTTGTTTAGTCATCCCTCAAATGATGGGCAGCCCTGCAATTTCCAGTTCTTTGGAACAAAGGGAACTACTATAAACATCTGAGGTCATGTAGGGTTTTTTTCCTCTAATCATCATTGAAATTCGCCTTAACAGTGGTATTCTTAGGTTAAAGGGCAAGGCAGTTAAATTACTTTTTGGACACAATTCCAGATTGTTTTCCAAGATGGTTGGATCAGTTCACAATTCCACTAACAATGAATTAGTGTTACGATTTTTAACAGATTCGTCGAACATTTGTTACTACCCCCTTTCAATCATTTTAGCCAATCTGGTAGCTGTAAAATGATATCTCAAGGTTGTTTTAATTTACATTTCTCTAATCAATAATGATTTAGAGCATTTTTCATTGGATTATAAATTGTTTTGATTTCTTCATTGCAAAACTGCATATCCCTTGATCATTTATCAATTAGAGAATAATTCATAGTCTCCTAGATTTGTCAAGGTTCTTATGTATTTGAGATATGAGACCTTTATTTGATATACTATCTATAAAATTTCCTCCCAAATTTTCTGTTTTCTTTTGATATTGGATATATTTATTTTTACAAAAAAGTTTGGTTAAATGCAATTGAAATTGTTAATTTTACACTAAACTTTGCTCTCTAGCTCTTGTTTATTCATAAATTGTTTACCTATACATGAGTCTTAGGTAATATGTTCCATGTTCTAATTTTCTTACAATATCTCTCTTTTCATCTAGGTAAGGTATCTTAATAGTGTAAGATATTGTTTCTACCATACTGCTCTCCAAATTTCCCAATAATTTCTTAGCAAATAATAAATTCTTATCTCCAAATCTTTAGTCGTTACTTGTCACATTCAATGTTATAATGTTTATTTGCTGCTATATATTATATGTCTATTCTATTTCATTACTCTACCTTTCTATTTCTTAGACAGTGGTAGATAGTTTTGATATTATTGCTTTAAAGTATGGTTTAAGATCTGTTATTTCTAAACCTTCTTCCATTGCATTTTTCCACTATTTTCTTTGATAATTTAGGGTAAAATTGTTAATTTCATTAAAGTGGTTATACCTATCTATGAATAATTAATATTTCTGCGATTATTTAAATCTGATTTTTTGTATAAAATGTGTTTTTTAAAAAATAATTTTGTTCATTTAGTTTCTGAATTTATTTTGGCAGGTGTATTCCTAGGTATTTTATATTGTCTCGAATTATTTTAAATGGGGTATCATCCTATATCTTCTTGCAAAGTTTTGTTTGTAATATGTAGGAATGCTGATGATTTGTGTGGATTTACTTTGTAACCTGTTTCTTTGCTAAAAGCACTTCCAAGGCTTTGGGTTTGGTTTTTTTTTGGGTGGGGTAGGACACCCCACTGGGACCTTTATTCTTCCAAGGTCTTAAGTTCTCTAGCCTGTGCTTTGATATGTAGATGACCACAGCACTGCCCTCTGCCCTGAGGCTATAAGGCAGGATCCAGCTATCTTAGTAAGGAAGCCTAAACTGCACCCTGAGTCTGAGAGTAGGCAAACAGCAAAGTCCTGCCCCAGGAAGAGCAGAGAGATCTCTACAGTCTTTCCTTACCTTCTCTGGGGGTGCAGGATGCTTTCTCCCGATTATCAATGCAGGTTCTATTGTCGGTGCTCCTCACTCCACACTCACCCAGGTGCAGCAGAGTTCTCTCCTCTCACCTTCAAGTTGTTGCTGGTGATCTCTGGGCTGGACTGGGCTTTGCTGACCTGGGCTGGGATGTGCAATAGCTTTTTTTCCCCCACCCAAGGTCCTGGTGAAGTACACCTTTCCTGTGGAGGTTCTAAGTTATCTTGGACTGGGAAAATGTATCATGGTCTTTCTGTGGGTTCTGCCCCTCTAAATTTTGGCTAGAGCCCTCATTTGTTTGTTTTTTGGGGGTTTGGGGGTGGGAGTTGTCAGGGAATGCTTCCTTCATGCCGCCATCTTGGCTCTGCCAGAAAATCAACTCTTAAGAGGGAATATTCCACTCATCAATAAATACTAAAATAAAACCAAAAGAATAAAAGAGTAAAAGACAATGTGAAATAACTCATGGGAAAAAAATCTGACCTGGGAAAATAGATCCAAAAGATCATTCTAAAATTATTGGATTACTTGAAAACCATGATCTAGACCTCATCTTTCAAAAATAAATTGTTAAGGAAAACTCTTATGATATTCTAGAACCCAAGGGTAAAATAGAAAGTGAAAGATTCTAACCAATCATTCTTAGAAGAGACCCCAAAATGAAAACTCCCAAGAATAATTTCAGAACTCCCAGGTAAAGTAGAAAATATTGCAAATAGTCAAAAAGAAATGATTCAAGTATTATGAAGCCACAGTCAGAATAACACAAAATTTAGCAGCCTCTACATTAAAGGCCTGGAGAGTTTGAAATATGATATTCTAGAGGGCAAAAAAGTTAGAATTACAATTAATAATCATCTACCCAGCAACACTGATTATAATCCTTCATAGGGGGGAAAAAAGTGGATATTCAATAAAATAAAGGACTTTCAAGAATTGTTGATGAAAGACCAGTGGTAAAAAAAAATTCAAATGCAAAACTCAAGAGAAACATTAAAAAGGTAAATGGAAGGAGAAATCATAAGGGGCTTATTAAGATTAAACTGTTTACACTAGTCAACTGAGTGCTCAGCCCACCAAAGGTAAGGGAAAGGAAGGAGATTTCCCAGGCCTGTCCTCTGTCCGTGGAATAGATCTCTGGGGCTCTGACCACATTCAGATCCTGATCACAGTCTAGGCCCCCCATAGAACAGGGACCTCCCCCCCACTCAGCTCCATGGCAGAGGGTTGAGCTTGGGTCATTCACAGACCAGGAGAGCAGTCAGAGCCTCACACCCTCATGTCCTTATGGGGGTATCCCAATAAAAACTCAAAAGCTCAGGTAGCACCCCAAAAACAGGCACAAACTGGGGAAATGAGTAAGCAGGAAAAAAAGGAACCTCATCATTGACAAATACTGTGTCTATGATCCCAAGAAAGATGAAAATACTCAATCTGAAGATAAAGAAGTATAAGCTTCTGCATCTAAAGACTCCATGAAAAATGGAGGTTGGGCTCAGGCTATGACAGAGCTCAAAAAAGATTTTTTAAAATCAAGTAAGGGGGATAGAAGAAAAATTGGGGAAAGAAATGAGAAAGATACAGGAAAAACATGAAAATGAAGGCAGCAGCTCAGTCAAGGAGATCTGAAAAAAATGCTGAAGAAAGGGCAGCTAGGTGGTGCAATGGGCGGCTAGGTGGTGCAGTGGATAGAGCACTGGCCCTGGAGTCAGGACTACCTGAGTTCAAATCTGGCCTCAGACACTTAATAATTACCTAGCTGTGTGGTGTTGGCCAAGCCACTTATCCTCATTTGTCTTGCAAAAAAATACTTTAAAATGTATACTTTAAAATACTTTAAAAAATGCTGAAGAAAATAATATATTAAAAA